>NC_036640.1:10599003-10661321 GCF_002806865.2 Cucurbita pepo subsp. pepo
AAAAAAAAAAAAAAAAAAAAAAAAAAAAAAAAAAAAAAAAAAAAAAAAAAAAAAATCATAAAATTGTCGTTAAGAACTGGAAACGTTTTCTTTGTATGATCTCGATCGTCCCAAATTCCAGCTGAATCGAAAATTCCAATTTTCGACAACCCATTCTCTTCGTGTGAATGCAAATAACAGACTCGTTGACTGCAATTCACCGTCTCTTTCACGCATCCCATCCTTCTTCTCCTTCATCTTCTTCTTCATTTTCGTTTTTCTCCCATTCCGCCTCCTCCCCTTGCGCCCATCGCAGAACCATTGCGCTTCTTAGGTTCAAACCTCCTTCCCTTCTTCCTTCACCACCATTTTTCATGCTTTCTATTAATATCTCAGTCTTTGTGGTTCTGGTTCTTGTTTTTTTTTTTCTTTTTTTTCTGTGCAGGTTCGTCTTCGGAAATTTTGATTCCAACTGTTGATTGATGCTGATGAGAAGTTGTGCGTTATATGGCTGAGAGCAGGAGATATGTTCCCATTCAGCATTTAGGTACGGTTTTCGCTTCGTTTTTGTTGTTATATTCGCGATGCCAGCTTCTTGTTGATTCATAATCTTTTACTGTTTATCTATTTGTTTGACATCTGAATTTTCTGCATTGTGTTTGATTCTTTGCTGCATGCTTATCTTTCCGAGTATTTTTAATCAAAACGTGTTTGAGAAGCTGTGTTTTCAATGTCTGAGAGCAGCTCATCATTTGGGCGACGTCTTGGCTTCATTCTCGTTGTCATATGGGTGATCCCAGCTTCTTGAAAATGATCTTTCACTGTTGATATCTGAATTTTCTGCGTTGTGTTGGTGTTACTGCCATTTTGTTTTGATTGTTTGCTGCATGCATTTCTTTCTTAGTCTCTGTAATTCTTTTAATCAAAATGTGAACGATTTTGGGCATTTCGTTTAAAGTTTCTTAAACAATTGAGTGACCTTTCGTATTCGATCTTTCTGTTGATGACGAGAGTTCGACTTTCTGTATGTATTTTCGTATTTTAAGTAGCGAGGAGTTATGTTCGTAATCTAGTACTCTTTGTTGGAGTTTGTTGAGAAGAAACCTCTTGAATTGTTGTTAATTATGAAGAAAGTATAAATACAAAAGGCTTCATGAATAGAAATCCAAGTAGAACAATGAAACTTAACTGAGACAAAACGTTCGCAGATGCTTGGAATTTTTGTGTTCTTACTAGAAAAATTAGTAATTTTATCTTCCTTTGACTGTGCCAAGGCCATTTTAATTTTTTAGTTCTGAACATCTGTCCCTATTTTAAAATTTTGGCAGATCTAGTACAAATACTACAAGAAGCACAAAACAGGTGGCTTCGGCCAGCTGAAATATGTGAAATTCTTCGAAATTACCAAAAGTTTCAATTAGCACCGGATCCTCCAGTTCAGCCTCCAGGTTACTACTTTGATATATCAAAATCTGCATTTCGATATAGGCAGATTACTTTTGTATAATACTGATTCACTTTTGTTGTGCTTCAATTTTTTTTAGTATTTTCTTTTTCAAGTTGTTGCAATCTGATTATGTGTTGCTATGCTTGGTCTGAAGTTCTTTTAGGTCATTTAGAGTTTAAACTCCATTTGGTGAAATACATGTTTCTTCTTTAAGAAAAATAAAAAAGAGTTTAAACACGATTACCATAATTTATTTTTCTGGAAAAAAGGGAAAATAAAAAGATTTTGAATGTTTACATAAGGAGTAAAAAGCGTTTCTCAACGTTTTAGGGGGAATAGATTTTTAAGGTGAAGGAGTTAGGCAATCTAAAAGCTTCCTGATCTGAATGTTTTTCTTTTTTTTTTTTTGCTCGACTTTTGAATAAGTAGGAACACTGTTGAACCATGTCAAAATGCCATCCACCATGTTAGTCAAGGCCAGTAGCTCAATCGGTGTCATTTTGTTAATCTCCTTACCTTTTGTTTATTTTGTGAAACGTTTCTCATAAGGATTGTGTTTTCTCCAATGCTGCTTGCTCAAATATTGCTTAGATGAGATGCTGCTTTCTGCCCGCGCACAAAGTAACTTAATACTATTCACTTACAGCTGGATCCTTGTTCCTTTTTGATCGGAAAGCACTTAGATATTTTCGTAAAGATGGTCATAAATGGAGGAAGAAGAAAGATGGAAAAACTGTCAAAGAAGCCCATGAAAAGTTGAAGGTGTGCTGTTCAATCTGATGGTTGTAAGTTAACTTTTTCCCCTATGGTCATGAGTGATGGGGGGCACTTGAACACGTTGATTTTTCAGGTCATGAACGTTAGATTGATTTCCATATACCCGTGTCAATACTCCTGTATTGAGTTGTAAGTGTCCCCAAAATATTATAGGAAGGTGAACGCAAATATGTTTTCTTGATATGTAGAAGCTTGAGTACTTGATTTGTACTTTTAACAAATAAGTACTATTATTTTTATTGCTGTTGTTGTTTTTGTTTTTACAAGACATGGGAACTTCTCATTGATCATTGAAAAACTGAATTCTAAGCACTCCAAAACTAAAATTATAAAGTACTTTTAAAACCCAAAACCAAAATTAAGAATTACATGCAACAAGAAGGTTTCCCAACAAGAAGGAATCTGATTTCAAAAAGATTTATGATAGCACTCCAAGAAGCTGCATAAGTCTTTATCAAAAGCAAGCTTTCTTCCCAAGGAACACTTTTATTTGTGAAAAGCCTCTTATTTCTTTCAAACCAAATACCCAAAACCATGGATAAACAACAAACAAAAATGTTATGAAGGAACAAGTACCAGCATCAAAATGTGTGGATTTGGCTTCAATCGTGATATTTTTTTTGTTAGATGTTGCATTTTCTATCATAAAGATGAGTCCAGGTCATCTGAAAGTCATTTTCCCTCTTGGTTTACAGTTTTTCTTTTTGTGCTAGTTGCTGCAGTCATTTTGCACAGGAGTTTGTTGCTAAGTCATTTCAGTACATTAAATATGGTGCATAATAGGTTCTTAGTGTACATCTTCCACCCCCTCCCCTTCCTCCCTGTGGACAGAAGTTGCTTAAAATGTTTCATTTTGTGAATTAATTTTTTCCGTGTTTGTAGAGTGGAAGTGTGGATGTTCTGCATTGTTACTATGCACATGGTGAGGACAATGACAACTTCCAGCGAAGAAGTTATTGGATGCTTGATGAGTGAGTTTTTCTGTCTCTCCATCTCTCTTTCCTGGTATACATTAATTTTAGATTTTGGATTATGGTAGAGCTATTTCATTAGGTTAGGAGGACTTATTCATACGTATAGATTTTCCTTCGCATATTTTAGGTCCTGTTGAAGAAATTTCTATTTTTAATGAATTAATAACACTCAAGTCACATCTTTTTGTCTTCTTTATCATTCACCTTTTACTGTTTTCAGGCAATTAGAGCATATTGTCCTTGTGCATTACAGAGAAGTAAATGAGGTATTATGTTAGTCTAATTTTTCCCACCCCTTTGCACTTCTCTGTATTTCTTTAAGGGTTTTGAATAAATTGTGACTCTTGAGCCTTATGATGGTGCTCATTTTCTGACCTGTACTAATTTTCCTTCTGCTTATTTTGAAATACAATTGAGCTGGGTATTGCTAGACTGAAACCTGCTGTGTCCTAAGATTCATATAGCGGAAGTCTGGTTGAGTTATCAACCTTAGAGGGCAATGGGCTGAATAGGTTGATCCCCAGTTTATAACTGTTTCATTTATTCCAAATTATTCTTTTAAATCCCCAATTTCCTTTTTATAAAAGTAATAAAAAGTAAAGCAGCGATTAGAGTAAGGAAGCAGACATTCTAAAGAATGAGCATTGAAGCCCCTATGGACTACTAGGCAGGAAACATTAGTAACTAATTGAAAACTTATATAGATTGATAAATAGAACTTAGATAGTTAGCAGAGAACTTCCAGCTTCATCTCCTTAGAAAACTCTTCTACTCTCTGGTCACATTTTCCATAATGTGCTTCTAATGGCATTGAACCATGAAACTTTTTATTTTTTTATTTTCTGAGTGAAATATGAGTGCTCATATATATATATATATATATATATATATATATATATATATATATATATATATTTAATGAAATGACGGTTTCTTCCCAAAAATACTGATAATAATAATAATAATAATAATGGACTAGATGAGCTTATTAAACTCTACAGTTGTAATTTTTACTCTTCTTGACAGTGCATAGGCTTTTTAATTTCCATGCTCCTTTTTTCCCCTTCTTTTTGGGTGTTGTCTATTTAACTCTTGGTGGGATGTAGGGTTACAGGTCTGGCGTATCTCGTGTTTCAGTTGATCCAGGGTCATTGGCTGAAGGTTGTCAAGGTGGTTCAACACCCATCTTTATGCAGGAAACTTCACTTGTTGGCTCAGTTCATACTTCAAGTCCATTAAGTCCTATGCAAACAGTGCGTTCAGAAAATGGGGGTGTGGATTCTAGCGCTAGGAATGACTCTGGAATCTCTTCTGATGTTCATCATGTGTTTAAATCCAGCATGCTGCCTGCATCTTTGCCTGCAGGTGATGTTTCAGGCAAGACTAAAGTACTGTATTTTCGTTCTTCAACTCTCAAGAAAAGTTTATCACTCTATTGTTCCAGAAAGAAGACGTAATCTGTCTGGTCCGCAGGTGCCCCAGTGGGGCCCTCATTACCAGGCTATATAAAAGAAATCATATATCTATGGCTATTTATTTATTTATTTATTTTGAATATTTGAGTCAGAGGACTAAGCTTATTAAAATTCTGGCCCAACATCTTTACAGTTGTCTGAGCTTTCCAAGAACCATTCTTTATAATTGCAGTGTTTAGTGGGATTTTCCTTCTTTAATTGGTGCCACTGTGCAAGAAAGGGAAAGAAACTTGACCATTTATTTCTTTGTTGTTCTTTCTCTTGTTATCTTTGGGTTAATCTGCTGAAAACTTCTGATCAAGCTATTCTTTTCCTTAGACAATAATACCATGTTAAACAAACAAGGACATTAAATGTCTGTTTGAAAATCCATATCAAAACCCATGAAACAAATGGACCCTTGCTTATTTTTATTATTAAATTTTCCTGCTCGGACTTCCTCCTTCAGCATAGCTTATTGTTTAAAGCAAATCTGTACTCCCTCGAAGTGGTCATAATCCCCATGAAGAGATATTCTGAAAAAAAAAAAGACCCCTTTATTGCTAAATATGAATGAGACCATCAATTCCTTTTGGAACTTTGTATTTTCAATTGCTTGTTACTTAATAGTTATGTTTTATGCTAGGGAGTTCAAACGGCCATTTTTTGGTTTACGTCGTGTTTGTCTTATTGGTTTATTTTTCGTTTTTGGGTGAGATGGTGCAGGATCGTCTGATTTATGTGGACAAGAAATCGTGATTATTCAATCTGCCATAACTGATTCCATTACACATAAGTTAATAGATGCTAGATTGGCTTCTAGTGGCTTAGTAAAAAATATGGTAAATAGTGGGCATGGCTTGATTGCTGATGCAGAAGTACCTGCCGCAAAAGCAGTTTCTCAGAGAATTGTTCAGGTTTGTTGCTTGCAGTTTTTGGTGGATACATTTTTTTTGCGATTTGGATCTGTGAAATTACTTGGATAATATCATTATATCTCCATAACAGAACATGTGAACCTGCATTGATGTGGTACACTCTTTACCTACTAACACACAGTCACATACAGTCACATACATTTTCTTTCTTATTTCTTTTTTATTATGTTTAAGTTTCTTTTAAGACGAGGTTACGATTTCATGATATCTGGATGCTGTCAGAGTGAATCAATTCTAAGTCATCTAATAGCATTTACCATGGAGAAAACTTGTTGTACTCTTTTCGCAGTTGCTTACTGTTATATGGTTAATTGGTTCTCTACTAAAATATTTGTTAAAGTGCCCAACGCTATATTTCTTGTGTCAGAAAAAGAAGCACGGTTTGATCACAGTTCCTCTATTTGGTATGTGTACTGATTCTCAGGTGGTAGACGACTCGTTTGTTCAGGTAGAAAAGACATCCAAATATGATTTGAACCATGAAGGTTTTGGAGAACTCAAAAAACTTGACAGTTTTGGCAGATGGATGGATAAGGAAATTGGAAGAGATTGTGATGATTCTTTGATGACTTTGGACTCTGGTAATTACTGGTGTGCACTGGATGCTGGAAATGATGAGAAGGAAGTATCCAGTTTATCGCATCACATGCAGCTGGATATCGATTCACTGGGGCCTTCACTTTCCCAAGATCAGTTATTCAGTATTTCCGATTTTTCCCCAGATTGGGCATATTCTGGAAATGTAACAAAGGTACCGACTGTTGCATGACATGTTTTTTCCCCTTAGATTCATTAAGGCTGAGTGTTCGATGTTTGACTTTTTTTTTTTGGGATTTATGAAGGTCCTAATAGTTGGCTCGTTTTTGGGAAGCAAAAAACTTCCTGTAGAAACGCAGTGGGGATGCATGTTTGGGGAAGTTGAGGTTTCTGCAGAAATTCTGTCAAACAGTGTACTTCGATGCCAAACTCCCCTGCATGCTCCAGGGCGTATTCCCTTCTATGTGACATGCTGTAATAGGCTAGCCTGCAGTGAGGTGAGAGAATTTGAGTTTCGTGAAAAGCCACCAACCCTTTCTGTACCTAATGCTATCAAGTGTGCATCAGAAGATGAATTGCGGTTTCAAATGCGTCTGACAAGGCTGTTGAATTTATGTTTAGAGGAAAAGTGGTTGGATTGCCCTATTAAGAACTGTGAGAAATGCAAAATCGTAGGTTTGATGAAGTCATCCAGAAGTGATATTGCAAAATGGAGAATGATGGAAGGGATTTCTATTCCATTAATAAGTGATGGAATGGACCCTAGGGATTTTATGATCCAAACTTTGCTGGTGGACAAACTTTGTGAGTGGTTAGCATGCAAGGTTCATGAAGGAACTATGGGAACGCCTGTTTTGGATGAAGAGGGCCTAGGCGTCATACATTTGGCAGCTGCACTTGGCTATGCATGGACCATAGGACCGATAATCGCTTCTGGGGTCAGTCCGAACTTCAGAGATTCGAAGGGAAGGACAGCTCTTCACTGGGCGTCTTACTTTGGGAGGTTAGGTTTCCATCTTGGATTTTCAAGTATTAGTTACATGCTTTGTTCTCTTTCACTTTAGGAGGTTCAGGAGTTGTGCTTAAAAATTTTTGTGCTTAAAAATTTCAGTTCCGTTCTTCTTATGTACACCTTGGAATAATCTCTCAACAATGTTTCTTACTGTCATTTTGTCCTCTGATCCCCAGGGAAGAAACCGTCGCTACACTGGTTAGGTTAGGTGTTTCTCCTGGCGCCGTGGATGATCCAACTTCAGGATTTCCAGGAGGACAAACTGCTGCTGATTTGGCATCAAGTCGAGGGCATAAGGGAATTGCTGGATATTTGGCTGAAGCTGATCTTACAGCTCATTTACGTTCTTTGACTGATGGTGAAAATCTTAAGGACAACGTAAAAGAAAATGTTAACGTTGATGAAACTATTCAGACTGCAGATGTCGTATCATCGCAGTTGGCGGAAGACGAACTCCTTTCGCTCAAGGGTTCTCTCGCTGCTGTCAGGAAGTCTGTTCACGCTGCTGCCTTAATTCATGCTGCTTTCCGTGCTCGTTCATTTCGTCATAAACAATTAATGGGAAGTGACAAGGAGATGATACATGAAGAATCAATTGACCTAGTGGCTCTCGGAATTTTAAACAAGGCTGAAAAAATTCACTATGAGGATTATCTCCACGTTGCAGCTGTGAGGATTCAACAAAATTATCGTGGCTGGAAGGGAAGAAAAGAGTTTTTGAAGATAAGAAACCGAATTGTAAAAATCCAGGTACTTGTGCTCGTCTATTACGTTGCTAGGTATTACTCTAGGAATATTAGTTGTGGCATATTTGTATTTATTTAGATAGTTTGCCTGGTAGAGGATACATGTGAGACCCCACATAGGTTAGAGAGGGGAACGAAGCATTCCTTATAAGGGCGTAGAAACCTCTCCCTAACAGACACGTTTTAAAATCGTGAAATTGACGACGATACGTAACGGACCAAAACGGACAATATTTGTTAGTGGTGGGCTTGGGCTATTACAAATAGTATCTGAGTCAGATACTGGACAGTGTGCCAACAAGGACGCTGGCCCCCAAATGGGTGGATTGTGAGATCCCACATCGGTTGGAAAGGGGGAATGAAACATTTCTTACAAGGGTATGGGTATGAAAACCTCTCCCTGACAGACGCGTTTTAAAACCATAAGGCTGATGGCGATATGTAACAGGCCAAAGTGGACAATATCTACTAGCGGTGGGTTTATACAAGTTGGGTAATAGGAAAATTATGGCGAATTAGGCTATCATGGGAGAGATTGCCCCCTCATAAGGCGACCTCTTTTGTGTTTTCTTTTTTATGACGTTATACAATTCTATTTGCTTTCTTAAGATCTTGATCTTAACTCATGCTTGAAATGTTGCATTCAGGCTCACGTGAGAGGATATCAAGTTCGTAAACTGTATAGAAAGGTCATATGGACAGTTAGCATTGTAGAAAAGGCAATTCTACGCTGGAGGCGGAAAAGAGTTGGTCTGCGAGGGTTCAAAGCCGAAGGGGCAACTGGCGAAGTTGCTTCCTCGCATTCACAGGTGGAGAAAAGTGATGACTATGAGTTTCTACGAATTGGGCGCCAGCTTAAATATGCTGATGTTGAAAAGGCGCTATCCAGAGTCAAGTCCATGGCTCGTTCTCCAGAGGCTCGCCATCAGTATATGAGATTAGTAACAAAGTTTCACATTTTTAAGGTAACCTCTATTACAAACTATTCTCACTTACCATATATTTATTTTTTTCGCTATTCGCTCTTTCCATTCCTTTACTGAACTATGAAAAAAGAAACCAGCAAAAAATAGGGAGAGAGTAGATCCATTCTTTCTAGGATTGTTCTTTCAATATGCTCTAAGTTGTTTTCCTCGCCTCCAAGGGGCAGCCGCATTGCCAAGATCTTGGGATCCTTGAGAAGAACCACATCGAGACAAAATCAATATTTCGGCCTGTAGGAGAGGCATCTAACTTTTCCACTTACTGAACCATAGATTCTTGTCGCCTACTAGCTTCAAGCACAGCACAAATGAAATAGCTTATCGTTCATTTCATTCTATGAAGTTTTTAAGACCTCCCTAATCAGGCTTACATCAATCTAATAAGTAAGCACTTAAGCAAGCCAAATCTCTTTCTCTTTCAGTATTAAAAAATTAGGCAGTTAGGGCTAAAGCACGTACATATAGAGAGGGATCCTGTTCTGGGAATAAGGTAATAAATGATCTTCCGGTATGTAGTATCGTTTTGTTGTATACCGGCTTAGAGGTCCCAAGTACAAACCTTCGGTTCGCTTAGTTCCAAAAACCCTTGATGTCTCTGGAGGGTTCAAAAGTCGATCTTTTTTTGCGGAGTTCTTATGTTAGACCATATTTTATCTGTATCGAAAGCCTGTTCATTTAAGAGATAAAATTTCTCACAAGAGGAAAACCCTGAAGTTCATTTTGACAATTTGTAGCAGATTAATGATGAAGAACCCAGTGGCTCAAATGAAGATGGAAGTTCCCAAGAAATCCAGAAGGAAGAGCAGAATTTGGCTTAATCAATAACCATTCCGCCATCAGATTAAACAGTATGTATACATTATTTTGTAAATGTCATTTTTAGGCTCTTAGGATTTGTACCAAAAATACTGACTTATTGCAAAAAGAGGAAAGAAACAAAGGTTCCTTTTCCTCTCCTTTTTTTTGTTCACTTTCAATTGTAAATAACTCAAGTTTTGAAATCTTTTTGGTAAAAAAAAAAAAAAAAAAAAAATTTATGGAACGTTATATCTTAGTCCTTAACTTTGGGGAAAATCAATATTTACCTCGGGCGGTAACAACTCAGATCTATCGCTAGCAGATATTGTTCTCTTGGGGCTTTCTCTTTCAAGCTTTCCCTCCTAACTTTCCCTCCTAACAGATATTGTCCCCTTTGGGCTTTCTCTTTCCAGCTTCCACTCAAAAGCTTTAAAATGTATATGCTAGGGGAAGAAGGTGTTTTGTGCTCCTCCCCAACCAACGTAAGACATCACAATCCCACCCAGAGCTTATAATTTTATTAAATTATATTCGGTTAGATTTGGAAAATTTGAGATATTTATTTAATTGTCTAATTTTTTTTGTTGATCCAATCAAATTTCATACCATGCTTGTTTATTTGTGAATTTTGAAATATTATTGCTTGCTTTTGATTAAAATTAATAGGTAAATTTAACCAAATGTGATCAGGAAATATTGAAACACTTTGATGTAAATTGAGACATTAAGGATGTTTGGGTAGAAATTGATCGTTTTTTTTTTTCTTAAATTTTATAATTTTAAAAAATGGTAATATTTTTAAATATAAAGTCAACATTAAACTAGCTAATTGATCGAACTTCTTCTACTTAATTTTTATAATATTTACCAAAATAAATAAATAAATAATCATCCATTTGTTAAAAATAGTTTAGAAGTTGATAGATAAATAAATAAATGTTAACAATTTACTTTAAACAAAATAAAACAAACAAAAAAAAAACCAAATAATAACAAACTAATTACTCATAGTCATTAAATACTCCACATTTTAATCCTAATAACTTCAATAATGGCTTAAAATCACCCGAATAATACCAAATAAGAAAATAAATATGAATACTGAGAATGCTTCATTTCGTCCTCCACTCGTAATATTTCCACCAACTGAAAAAAAAAACACACACAAATAAAACATTTTAATATCATTATCACTTTTATATTTTAAATGGAAGAATTTGTTTTTAAACATATTTATTGGTAAATGGCTAGCTAATAATAATCATAATAAAAACTAAAATAGTGATTTTTAAAAAAAATTGTTTGTATATTTGTTGTATAAAAAAAAATTAATTATGGTTAATTGTTCGCAAATAATAATAATAAAATAACTAAAATTTATATTTTTAAAAAACATATTTGTTGTATAAAAATTAACTATTGTTAAATGGCTAGCAAAATAATAATAATAAATAAATAAATAAATAAATAAATAAATAAAATATATATATATGCATCGCAGGGGGAGGGCTTACCGCAATCTCTGGTATGATTAGAGGAAATGGAGCAGAGGCACGACAATCCTTCGGTTTCAGTATCAAATCCACAAGTTCCTCCCGATTTTGAACACCGATCGCATCCTAAATCCGGAACGGAGAAGCTCAATTTCATCCCGTAATCCCAATCCAGAGCCCCTACGCCCTTCAGATTCTCCGAATTCAACACCGTCGTGTAATGCGAGCAATCCAGAATGTTCATACTCATGAACTTCACAGTATCGTATCCAGTGAAACAGCACGGAGGCGAACTGTTCGTCAACAGATGGAAGACTCGGAAGGCGTTGCAGGCGCCGTAGAGTTCGTCGCAGGAATGGCCAGAGAAATTGAAGCAGAGGTACTTGTAGTGGTTGAGGATCGGTGAATCGATCGAGCAATTGAGGAGAGCGAACACGGTGTCCGGCGTTGGCGGCATGATGATCGATTGGATATCGGTCATGACGAAGTCGTGATGCGGTTGAAGGATGGAGCAGGTCGACATGGCCGGATCGTAGATCACCATGGATTGCTTGTCGTAATCGATGGATTGGACTTTGTAAGTGCCGGAGGGAGTGAGGAAGAAGAGATCTGTGGAGCAATTGAACATGCGCCGGAACTGAGGCGCTCCGCAGCCGTCGTCGACTCCGAAGGGGTATTTGATCGGAATGTTGCCGCAGGAGGTCCGGCAAGGTGAGGCGAAAGTGAGAGAAGGTAAAAGTAGTGTTGCCGGTAGTAGGAGGAGTAGGAGGCATGGAAATGTGAGATTCCGGTGGCCGGAGACGGCGGAAAGAGGTAGCGACGCCATGGAGTTCATCAAAGTAAAAATTTCTGGTAATGATAAATTGAATAGAACGGTTGATTTATTTGATTTTGAAGGAGGAAAACAGCTCAGCTCAAGAGAAGTGAGAATTTCGAGGGACAATTATGGACTCAAATTGCGGTGTTTCCTCCATCTCTTCCAAATCAACTTTTCAAGGTTAGCTCATCCTCTACCTGTGAACCCGAGGTTGTTCCTCTCTTGCTTCTTTATATAACGTCTCTTTCAAAATCTCTCTTTCGAAAATCTTCCTTTGCCCTCATTTTCTAAAACCTTCTCTTAAACCGAGGCCAGAGGCTCGAGCATACGTCGCTTAACCGTAGGCGACGTAAGAACGAATTAGCTTAGCTCACTTGTTGTTGGAAAGTGAGTGCTGCACAATCACAAGTCCGCTGCTATCAAGAGTGCGATTGTGACACGTGTCACGTTCGCTAATTTAGGTAATAATCATGAGTTTATAATCAAGAAATACTATCTCCATTAGTATGAGGCATTTTGGGGAGTTATGTTCAAAGGGACAATATCATACCATTGTGGAGAGTCATGCATCTAACATGATATCAAAGTCATGAGTCATGCCCTAAACTTAGCTTCGTTTTCGTTCTCTTCTTCTTGTACTATAGTTTGAGTCAATAATAAATATAAATTTTTTCTCACATTTACTCTAATTTAAAAAATGAAAATAAGTCTAATTAATTTTTTTTTAAATAATTGTTTTGTTATATATAAATTTAAATGTTATGTAGTATAAAATTCTAANTTTTTTTTTTTTTTTTTTTTTGTAGACTTTTGAATTTAAAAAATCAGATACTAAAATAAAAATATTAAAAATTAAATAAAAACAAAATTCCTAATTTAAGGGTTATGATCGAAATTTAAAAATTTAGTGGGTGGTTTAGACCGTTGTGGCGGTGCGGGAGACATCATAAAAAGATCGTCAAAAGGTATTAGAAAAAGGCTGTGAAAGTGGGCCCTACTTTGACTACTGCTCTCCATACAAAGCCTTTTCTTTGTCTTTTCTTCCCTTAAAATCTATGATTTTTAAGGAAACAATAGTGTTTATTTATTTTATTTATAAATAGAAAAACTATTTTGGTATTTTTTGTTTAAGGTTGGAAAATAAGTCAATTGTAGCTCCTTGTTAGACGAACACGATTATCCACAATGGTATGATATTGTCCACTTTGTCATCCAACACCTCTCCTTAATCGAGGCTCGACTCCTTTGGAGTCTTAGTCATTTTTTACTGCCTTCGAGGAGGCTTGACTCCTTTTCTTTTGGAGTTCTTTGTTCGATATTTGAGGATTTACCAATCTATTGGCACGACTAAGTTTAGGGCATGACTTTGATACCATGTTAGACGAACACGACTCTCCACAATGGTATGATATTGTCAAGTTTGAGCATAAGCTCTCATGGTTTTGCTTTGGCTTCCCTAAAAGGCCTCGTACCAATGGAGGGAGTATTCTTTGTTTATAAACCCATGATCATTCCCTAAATTAACCGATAGGACTTTCATCATCCAACACTCCTAACTTGTTAAAAAGTAACAATTTTATTATAAATAGATACTAAAATAATTCTGTTATAAAATTATAAAGGCCAAATGAATATTTTTAAGTATCGGTGGGCGTACTACTTGGACGCTTTTAGCAGTTATTTGCTCTGCATTTGGCTATCAACGTTTACAATGGGTATGATAACTAGTACACTAGAAAAAGGTCCTCTCAATGCTCTAATGCCCACACCGGATATGGATCGAACTATTTCACAACGTATTGAATAGATTATATAATACATTTGAAGAGGAAAAAATTGGACTCAAACTTTCAAGATAACCTCCCAATTGAAACAATACCGAGCTAGAACAATCTAACAAGGAAATGAACCAAACCATTTTTATTTCTTACTAGTGCCAAGTTGGATGATGAAGACATACCGACATTTACTCTTTGGTAGCCCATTTTGAATCGGTGATTTAAACTAGGACTAGAATGAACCAAACCATTTTTATTTCTTACCTTTTATGTTCATACTTGGATAACAATGTATTTAATGTTGTTGGACTCCACATCCCTATTAAATGACACGCGACAATTTGTAGATAATCTAAAATGTGTTACAGCCAATCCCTTTAAAGGCAAAGATAAGTGTGAAAAAAGGTGGAAGCAAAGCCCACGAATTCAAACAAAGTCAGCAGAATTTACGGCAATGGGTACCCTTCCAGACCTTTGTCCTTTACAAACCCTTATCTGATTCTACATGGCTTTTGTTTTTTGATAAAAAGATGCAAATTAGATTTGATTTAGCTATTTGAATTAGATTTAATTTAGCCAGGCCAGATTTAGTCCTACCAGATTTGATTTGTTTTCCGATGTATTATGTAACACAATAGCCAATTTCATTCTTCAATAGATGAGATTTCCAGTTTTCTCTCTCTCTCTGTTCCTAATATTTGGTATCAGAGTCATGCCCTAAACTTAACCATGTTGATAGAATCCTCAAATATCGAACAAAGAATTGTGAGCCTTGAAGATATAGTCAAAAGTGACTAAAGTGTCAAACAAATGGTGTATGTTGTTCGAGGGCTCCAGAGAAAGGAATCGAGCCTCAATTAAGGGGAGGCTATTCGAGAGCTCCATAAGCCTCCCTGAGGCTTATGGGGTACTTTGTTCAAGGGGAGGATTGTTGAGGATTATTGGGAGTGAGTCCCACATTGGTTAATTTGGTGGGAGATTATGCGTTTATAAGTGAGGAATACTATCTCCATTGGCATAAGGCCTTTTGGGGAAGTCCAGAACAAAGCCATGAGACTTTATACTCAAAGTAGACAATATCATACCATTGTGAAGAGTCTCAAGAGTCTGATTCCTAACATCCCATCCATTTCACACTGTCTCCGAAGTTGAACTACTTAGAAACTAAATGTTAACATATATTATTAAAAAAGAATATATATCAAAACATTAAAGACTCATAACGAGGTAGTAGTGATGATGAAGGAATGAATGCATTTGTCAAACATATTTCACCAAAACGTGCTTTTTTTTTTCCTTACTGCTACCGTATGTTCCTAACTATTCAAATACCAAAAGAACCAGGGCGTATCGAAAAACTCACATTATAGGCTTTGATATCCTTGATCCACTCGGAATGAGATCGAACTTCATCTCAAGACAATCCTAAGAGCTTCATACCCTCTCTACCAAACTCTGTTTGAGCAGCCATCATCCAGATCTCCGTGGTACAAACTGGAGTGAAATCACCTGCATGTAAATGTCATGACAAAGCAACAATGTTCAATTTTTATTCACAAGTGCAAGAGAAGACGATCATGTTCAGTTTCCATATTTTTCTACCCCCCAGCCATCCAACCCCAAGTGTGTTAAGCAACGCATTTCACGACATATGGATGATATTTACCTTGCTTCGTTGAATTTGATTGACGTATGAGAATACAGAAGTAGGAATACAGTTGTTTCCAATGATAACATTCCCGAATTGTGAGATCGCACATCGGTTGGAGAAGAGAGCGAAACATTCTTTATAAGGATGTGAAAACCTATCTCCAGCAGATGCGTTTTAAAACCGTGAAGCTGTTACGTAATGGGTCAAAGCGGACAATATTTGTTAACAGTAGATTTGGGCTGTACACGAACTCTTTCAATCCTCTGGCCGATCATTCCAGGGGCCCTTCACCTTATTCAGAGTTTGGTAAGATAAGAATAGCAAAATAAGAGGTAATATTTATGCACCACAAAGTAAAGATAAAGTATTCTGATACCTGAAGACACCGCCAGCAGGCTCCGACGGTAATGCAACTTTGCATTGGTGGTGGGATTCAAGAATGCAGACAGTCTTACAAATCAATGAAACATCATTCATTTTATCCGTTTGTTCATGATTACAAGAACGGAATGGTCTACGTTTCAACTACTGCAAGTTAAGATCTGTCATGTGTCAATGATGATTCTATCACTATGATTCATCCACTGCTAGTTTAAGATGCTTACTACACCGCCAAGAGGGGAAAAAATCAATGATTCAACCATGCAAGAAATCCTACAAATCAATGAAATATTATTCATCTTTCCATTAGTTCATGAATGCAGTTCTAACAAAATGAAATTCATATTGGTGACTTTAAAATTGTAAAAAGGACACCTGTGTTTCAGCATACAGAAAGGAAAAATGGAATGATCTACGTTTGTACCATTGCTAGTTTGGTACCGTCCTGTGTCAATGTGTTGCTTCTATGTTTCATCTGCTGCTTACAATCCCCACCATCCAAAAAAGATGGAAAAAAGAATGAAAAAAAAAAAAGAAATGAAGCATCTGGCTTACTATTCTATTCCTTCTAAACATCCCGCACAAGTCCTCCCGTTCAAGATGTCACGATCTCCTTTAAGGAAAGTCTCTCTGATAAAAAAGTATAATAGAGGATTAAACAGCAATGCACAAGGTTATATTATAAATTTAAGGGACTGATATAACATTTTTAGAAGAACTAATAAAAGGTGATCGTTATAGATAAATATAATTATAAATTTGCACGAGAAGCGTGATTAATAATTTACGTGTTTCCTAATGTCCTGAGTCAGTTTCATAAACTTTCACATAAGAAAAATGTGAAATATGACTTACTGATCAGTTCGTATGTGACTATCATCGTGGTTCCATAAAGTGACATATTCAAAAACCGAGGTCCAAAGCCTCTATAAAACCCCAACCATCCATCTTCCTTGAAGAGTGCTCTTGATGTCTTGAGCACAGATGGTCTTCCAATTCCATAGTTATCCATGACCTGCATTGGAGAGATACAGATAAAATAAGCGACTGTCTTAGCCATTTCATCATTTCGTACCAATGTCGTGCAGCGTACTAATACTAACAACTATTTTACCTGAAGTCGTGTCTTTACTGTGTCTAGAGGAGTTGTAATAATAGACGAACAAGCACCTGCTGCCATTCCAGCTGTAGCCTGAACAGTAACCATCTCCATGTGAGAAGGTTTCTTCTCCATGCTATCTCGATATCCTAAGCTCCTAATAATGATTAGATTACTCATAGTCCAAGATTTTAACCATTAATGTAAAATTAATCCATATAGTTGACTATGCTGGAAAATTATTGCACCTCCATATGATATGCTGAGCAGCACCATAGACACCCCACCAGAGAGCAGATGCTGGGGATTGAGATACAGCCGTTAATCCAAAACCCCTATATAAACCACGAAATCCTTCAGCCTTCATCACTTTTCTCACAACATCAAGTGGGCCATTGCAGAAGGTGGTTCCAGGTAGCCCTTGAACCATCATCCTCTGACAAGTCTGTGGATAACAATTGACATTGTGTAGTTATTCAGGGGCATCACGAGTAGTAGATATAGATATAGGTATAGATACAAATTAAAATTGAAGCTGCTTACTTAGCGTACTGACAATAATAAACTGTCGAGTAGCAGAGAGGAACAAGTTCACTATTACGTCCTAAGAACTATATTGGAAATTAAACATGGGAACTTTTTCCTTTTTCTTTTTAGTACAACAAATATGGGAACTTGATCCTCCCACTTGAAAGGAAAGATTACATGTTTGTTACCACTAAACTATGTGCATGGATCTTGTGACAATGAACCATGTATGGAAAATCATTTAATTCAATCAAGTCTTAAAAAGTTTTCTTATCAAGTTTCAATCCCAATCTTCTGAACTAAACTTCTTCACAAACAAATACGATCTCAATAGACAAGAATAGAAAGGAAATGTTCATGTACCACGTCCAACGGCACGAAGTATATGCATGAAACCAAATTTGAGATCATGCCTGCCACTCCATTGGCAAGACCAACACGAGTTGCTTCTGGCATTTGCAGACTTCCAGTATATTTCAACATTATGTCTTTCGATACTTCCAGTGATGTTAAAGCCAGTACTCTACCAGGCAATGAACCAACCGCTGAAGTACCAAAACCTCTATATAAGCCAGAGATTCCATCAGACTTCAATATATTCCAGAAAACTGACAGTCCACGCATGTGAGACAGACCAGATCCAGCAACTTGCATTCTAGTTTTTACAACCGCTGTTGGATGTAACAGGGCTGACTGAGCAGTAAAGAGAATTGCTCCAATTATGTGAAACTTTGTCTTGTCCAACCTAATTGAAGTTATCAGTAGCATTACAAGAAGAACGGATACAAGATTACACGAAACATGGAAATACATTCTAACCAATCGGTAAAAGAGAGCTACAATTCTTGATCACAAAAAATAATTTCATTTTGAGATGAAAACTACAGTAGCATTGACAAAACGAAAAGAAAAGTATGAAGGCGTACTGGTGGAGATTATTGAAGGTGAGGACGTTAGAAGTAAAGTGGAGGAGAACAATCGCCTAGGTATGAAATCACACGTTATATTGTGTAATGATCAACTAGTACAGAAGCCTAGTTTGGCGATTATAGAACATCGACCTAGTTTAAGCTCCAAATTCCAAATGCTTAACCACAAAAAAGAAAACGATGCCAAAACTATAAGATCCTAATACATTCTCTGACCAAAAAAATTCGAAGACTCAGACAAACCAAACAAAATTCCACAACAATTGGATGTTAATAGCTAAAACGCGCTTCTCAGTTCCTCAAACGAATTCCTAAAACAGATACCAAGACATACAAGACAAATTCCACAACAACAAGAAGAAGTTAACATCTAGCATACTTTAGTTCAAAAACCGGTGAGGATCATGATTTTCGCAAGCAAATTAGTAGAAAATTGATCGCAGAGGAAAAGCTGGTGGAGAACCTGTTCCAGTTGATGTCGGTATCAGCAAGCGCCAACTCCGCCGCTGGTACAGCTTCGGCGTCGAGAGCCATTGATCTGAAGGTTCGGTGCCGTGATCACAAAGCTATAACTACAGCTACGGGCACCACCTTTGAGCTTCTTCTTCAGCTTTCTCTTCCAACTCTCCCTTGAGCCAGGATAGTTGTAGAGAGGAAAATCGAAACAAAAGGAACCTGGTGCGGGATTCGCAATCACGAGTCTCTCGATCGAACTTTTTGCCTTTAATTAATTGATTCAAATGGCAATAATGATCGAAAGTCGGTAGACTTGGGAGTTTTGTAGGTGAAGTATGATCTTCCACCTTCTTAGCTTCTCAAGAATAAATGAAATTGATGTTCTAGAATGTTGTTGAAATCTGAATTAGAAATAATGGTTTATATGGTAATTATAATTTCCTCCTTCCTCAGAGGTGCACATGGTCTGGATGGATGGTCTGGATTGAGTTAAGTTGAGAGATTTTTTTTTTTACTCAGACAACTTAGGATTCAACCCGAAATTGGGATGGGTGGTCAAGTTGTCAAAAAAAAAAAAAATTAAAAATTTTATTTATCCACACTTTATAATTATTAATATAGAATTTAGATAAAATATATTAAAAGTTCACAAGCAAAATCCATCTATATTTATTCACGAACAAAATTAATACTAAAATTATAAAATAGAATTTTAGATCAAATATATTAAAAATTTACAAACAAAACTTGATCTATAATTATTCACAATAAAAAGAAAATTAATGCGAAAATTATAATCCTACTTCAACATTGTCATAAAACTAAAAATGTCTGACTTTTCTTAAGAATTGGCTAAAGTAATAACAAATATAAGGATAAATCATGAAATTAAATAAACTATCAAAACCATTAGTTTAAAAATGCCATAAAATATTTTAATTGTAATTATAGGTCAGAGACCTAAACTAATATATATATATATATATATATATATGATTTAACACCATGGCAACAAATAGATAATAAATATATTAGAATTTAAAAATTTTAAAGTAATTTTTTATCCATTCAATTAAATTAAATAAACAATAAAAATTAGTTTAAAGATGGTATATAACAAAAATAAAAATACTCTCAAATATTTTAATTACAATTATACCAATAGAATTCTAAATTATTAGAAAAAATAAAAAAATATATAAATTGTGATTTAATAACGTTACAACACATAGATAATAAATATATTAGAATTTAAAATCTTTAAACTAATTTTTTTATCATCCAGTGTCCAATATTTTAGGGGTTAAATCTTTTTAAAATAATCCATAATTCTTTTCTATAATCTAATTTCAATTGTGTCCAGCTCTAAAAAAAAATTCTTAAAATAATCCAAAATAAATAAATAAAATAAAATAATAATAAAAAATGTTTTAGTCGTTAATTTTTTTAAAAAATAATCCAGAATTCTCTACCGTAATATTTTATCAATCTAATTTCAATTGTCCACTATTTTAGCTTTTTGAAAATTATAGAGAATAAAGAAATTAAACAAAATAATAATTAAAAAAATGTATATATCTCTGGTGTCCTTGGGAAGTCGAAGGTAAACTTATTAATACAATTTTTTATTTATTATAATTTATATATTTTTATCTGGCTGTAAACTCGAAGGTTTTATCCCACGCACCCGAAAACAAACCGATTCAGTTTGGGTTCAGAAAAATGAACCTAACCCTACCTGAAATGCTAATCCAACCCAACCCTTATAGTTCGGGTTGGGTTGGTCCAAGTTGTCTGGTTGAATGTACACCCCTAACTATTATAAAATATTATTTTATTTACTAAGAATATTTTATATTATAATAATTAAATAATAATCTTGATCGCTATTTTCCCAATTACTGTTGATGATTGAAGTGTAGCTAATTGTTTAATCCATTTACCGTCTCACTTTAGCTTATAGCTTATAGTCTTAACAGATTCCTGGTCTCAATGGTTAGGTTGTAGCTAACTCCTTATTTAGGCGATAAAAAAAAGGGAAAATAAATGGTGAGATAATAGATTTAAATGAGTGGAAACAGCGACCAGGAACATCCATATCTAACCTTGTCCCGTGAACTTCCCTAGGTAGCAAGTTTCAAATGAACATAATCATAAAAATAGTTGAAATGCTCGGAGTTAACAAAGGGGTATATGAATGAATTGAGACTATTCTTAAACGAGAGTAGTTTTGTGGATAAATGCTTGAGACAGACATTAAATGAAAGTGACCCTAATTCTGTTTCCTTCATCTTTCATATCAACATTTTATCGTCTCGGTTTCTTGGTCTTAGTCTTATTAAGCCCTTTTTCTGTCTCCTTGTATGTCCTTGTTCCTCCTAGTTTCGTTCCCGTTAAAATTGTGTTTTTTTTAAGCATTAGGGTTTATCATACTCATCTTCTCCTCTCGACCAACTCTCGTGTCTATCTGTATTAAAATCAAGTTCATTACATTTTTATCACTTCCCAACGTTATTGGCAATTGTTGGATGAAAGTCCCACATTTGCTAATTTAGGGAATGATCATGAGTTTATAATCAAGAAATACACTCCCAATTGGTATGAGGCATTTTGGAAAAGCCTAAAGCAAAACCACGAGAGTTTATGTTCGAAATGGACAATATCATATGATTGTGGAGAGTCGTGTTCATCTAACATGGTATCAGAACCATGCCAATAGAATCCTTAGCCAAATTTAATGCTCAAATCTAAAAAATATTTAAAAATTGAAAGATTTTTAAAATGGGTAGATATAAAAATAATAAAAAAATACAATATTGTTAGCAATAAAACGGGTCGACCCACGGGTCACATGCAAAGGGTCGGAGTCTTGAACTCGTAACCCGTAGTTCTATAAAGAGCTCAAGAGCCGAAAATAAGAGGGAAGCGTCGCCACCCGGTCGCTATTTGGACGTGCGAGATTCGAACGCAAGCCACAATAGATGATCCTGGCCGTCCAATTTTTTATCGATCGGTCCCTCTTCGTCGTGTAAATGGTAGATTGAGACGAGACGCTGCATTCGGTAACATCTCCAGTAGCCCTAGCGCCTCAGAATCCCCTGTGAATCTCTCCTTGAAGAACTTTGTTGTTCGTTCGATTGAGCGATTCAACGTGCCAATCATTTGGGGCATCCTTTAATTTTACTTCTCTCGTCAGGTCTTGACGAGGAAGGAGAAACATTATCGGAATTCGGATCTTTATTGAGGTAGATGTATAAAATTTTGTTTCTCTGATCATCTTGTTGCATTCTGTTTTTTTTTGGTTTGGAATTCATTTGTTCGTTGGTTTGATTCTTACTTGACTTAAATGTAAGGATGATTGGGAAAATTTTGAAGATTGAATGAATGATATGAGTTTGAAGGAAATTTCATTATGGCATTATAAGATATCTGAATTTAGTGTATAACGGATTCTAGTGTTTATTATCTTGGCAAACTGAATAAACTTGGGTTGGAATTAAATTTTGTTCTCAATTTTGGTTAACCTTTGTTTATAACTCTATGTGGTACTTATTCATCAGTGGATGGGAGAGATGCTAGCTGTGTTTATTGAATACTGACTTGTTTGTGATCAATTTCTTGATTCATTTTGAAGTCATGGAAACTGGAGAGTCTGCTCCCCCTTCTCTTGGTCCTCGCTATGCACCGGACGACCCTACTCTTCCCAAACCCTGGAAGGGATTGATTGATGGGAGCACTGGACTGTTATACTACTGGAACCCTGAAACCAACGTAACTCAGTATGAAAAACCGGTCTCTTTGCCACCACCATTGCCGCTCGGTCCTCATCCTGGCGTCTCTTCTTCCAAGCCTACTTCAGTTTCGGAGGCTCATTCAATGCCATCGAATGGTGCATTAACACCGCATGTACAGAAAAATCATCATGTCCCTCAACAAGAAGGCCAATCAAATAGCCAACTTTCTCAACAACCTGGACATCTGATGTCACAACAGCACAGTTCTGTTGCCGGTCAGGCAACTGTTAATCACCATCCTGGCTTGCAAATGGCACCAGATGGGCGACAAAATAGCTCACAATCGAACCAGGTCATGCAGCAACAGGGGCTGTTTGCAATGTCGTCACCGCATCTTGGCCAGCAGCAGGTCATGCATCAAGGTCAGAAAATGGCACATGCAAATCCACAAATGTCTCAGCATCCAAATCAGCAACCCCCGCAGAATCCAGGACAACCCTTACAGAATCCAGGACAACAAATACCACAACCATCAATCCAGCATTTAGGACAACCAAGCATGCAAAATCAAACGCCATTAGTTGGGCAGCCTCAAGGTCCGCAACCACAATATGGTCAGCAGCAGCTTCAGTATATCGGCTACCAGCAAAGTGTGCATCCAAGTGTGCAGCACAATTTGCAGCAGCAAGTTCAACAAAGCCCTTTAGGTCAACCATTTGGCAATCACCTTGAGCAGAAGTCAGCTTTTCTGAAGAGAGAGGAGGATAATATCCAGTCAGGAAACCAAGTTGGCTTTTCTTCTTCCCAGTTTGAACAAAGTGGTGGTACCTCATCTATTCATAACCTTCATCCTGGAACCAATTCTTCTCAAATGCAACAATTTGGTTCAGCATCAGACCAAGCACGACAATTTGGTGGCTCTCCAGGAAACATACAACAGCAGAATCCTGTGGTTCAATTGCAGCATGCAGGTACTGAATTGGCTCATCGCCAACATCATTCTAGATTCCAAGATCAGATGAGCCCAGCAGTGATGCAGGGGCAGCAAACTAGTGCTGAAAATTTGCCAGGTAGAGCTGGAAATGAATATTACTTTGGCAGGAATGAAGGGCCTGGCGTTGGTCCACTTCAACCAAGGCTTGCAGCAATACCAATGGCAAGGAGCCAGCAGGTTCTGCATTTCATGTCCATTTGTAGTTCTTCCATGTTTAAGTTTCTTTTTTGGGCATTGTTTAAGTAAGATTCAAATATGAGGGAAAAAAAAACCAGATATATTTATTTTCATATCCTAAGATTTGTTCAAGCTAAAAAAAGTTGAAAAGGGGCTGGTATTTTGGGAGGACATTATATCATTGGGTTTTACATGGAAGATATGTAGTTAGCTACTGTAAAGTTTTATGAGTGAGGTTATATGTGGATTTTGATTAATTATGAAATTGGATTAGAGGTCGTTCCTACAGTGGAAGTCTACACTTGTGGAGGGTTTTTTTTTTGTATGCCTTGTATATTGTTTCATATTTCTCTTTTGAAGCTCAGTTTACTACTAAAAACAACTTTTTTCCTTGGCCATTACTTAGTTTTAGGTTAAGAGAAATGTTTTTCTTTAACTATGTTATGAGAAATAACACTTTCAGTGAGAAACAGAAAAGAATTGGAAAAGTCAGGTTGAGCAAAATTTTATATCAAGTTTCCAAGTATTTTTGTTCTATTTGATTTATTTTTTCATGTAGCGTATGCAAATTGTCCTTTTCTTTCAGGACACAAGGATGAGTGGTGTCTCATTTCCAACTGCAGCACCTGGCCATCCTAGTGGGACCAATTTTGCTGCTGGGCATTCACATAATATGTACAGCCATGGATCTGGTGGCCCACCATTGTCAAACAATGCTTTGATAGGCCCTCCTCATATTGGAGCTTCAGATGTCACTAATATGTCACCTGTTGAAGTTTATCGTCAACAGCATGAAGTAACTGCTACGGTTTGTATTTCAGCATGGATATCTTTTCCAATTATGTTGGTGTTGTAAATGCCATGGGCTGTTATAATTGTATCACTGACTACCAATCATGTTGTCCGTATTCTGTGGGAAAATCAGTGTGAAATTGTCGAGGTTATGTAGTGTCTTGGAAGTTGAAACATCACTAATTTTAAATGCAATTTGTGTGACTGACTTTATTCATTAGGTGTGCACTGTTGGTTCAATCTGTAGTAGTTAAGCTACACTTTCTTTTTTGGTTGTAAATGACCAGTTCAATTAATTTTGCAGGGTGATAACGTTCCATCTCCTTACATGACATTTGAGGCTACTGGCTTCCCTCCGGAGATACTGAGAGAGGCAAGTTTCACGATTGCTCGAACTTCTTTCAACTGGGTTGTGCATGAAAAAAGAGAATCCATGATCCAGCTTACTCATCTCTTCTGTTATTAATGTAGTCTTTACTCATGAGTTCTCACTTGTCGCAGGTGCGATATCTGCTCCGGAGGAGGAGCATATGTCGTACGCTGCACTGCTATTGCTACACTTGCACATGCAACAACCCCTTGATTTTTGGAGGCTGCAAAATGGGTGGTTGGAGCCTTTCTAGGGCATCTTTTAGTAGAGTGTTGGCTCTTTGACCAGATCACACCTGATGTGACTGAGATGTCTTGCTTATTGGCTCTGCTTAATATGTCTTTATTGCCATCTTTTGTTGCCTCGAGTTGCTTCTGTAAGCAACTATTCTATGGGATCTTTTGTGCTATTTCGTTTTTGTTGTTGTAGAACTCTGTATTTTAAAAATGTATTTCACCCATGAATGCTTTTGGCATGTTTTAAACTTGGGGTTGAGTCTATATTTTCATCTTTGTGCCATAGATATATTCTGCTGGTTTCTCTTCTCCAACGCCAATTCAAGCACAAACATGGCCAATTGCCCTGCAAGGTCGGGACATAGTTGCCATTGCTAAAACGGGGTCTGGAAAAACTTTGGGCTATTTGATTCCTGCCTTCATGCTTCTTAGGCAGTGCCGGAATAACCCTCAAAATGGACCAACGGTGTTGGTTTTGGCTCCTACTAGGGAACTTGCTACTCAAATACAAGATGAAGCTATTAAATTTGGGAGGTCTTCCAGGGTTTGTTGCACGGTAAGTTTCAAATGTTGCCTTTTTGTGTCCTTGACTCATCTACTTCTGCTTCCTTTTTTTGTACGTTTTTTCTCCTTTTCATGGGTTAAAGCTCTTCCTTCTTTCAGTGTTTGTATGGTGGAGCCCCGAAAGGTCCTCAGCTAAAGGAGTTAGAACGTGGTGCTGATATTGTTGTGGCAACTCCTGGCCGGCTCAATGATATACTTGAAATGAAGATGATTAAGTTTAGGCAAATTTCACTTCTTGTGCTTGATGAAGCTGATCGAATGCTTGACATGGGATTTGAACCCCAAATTAGAAAGATTGTGAATGAAATACCACCACGCAGACAAACACTTATGTATACAGCAACCTGGCCCAAGGAAGTAAGAAAAATAGCGAATGATCTTCTAGTCAATTCTGTCCAGGTGAATATTGGCAGCGTTGATGAACTTGCTGCTAACAAGGCTATAACTCAGGTACCTTCAACAAAAATGTTTAATTCTTGTATCAATTTTGATTGTTTCATTAATTAATGCACCATAATTATATTAAATTCCTCATAAACTATATAATTAATTATAAATTGCCCATTTAAAGTTCTGATCACATTTCCCTGAATAACCAAATATAGGAGTCTTGATACCGAGCAATCTTTATTCTTGAGCCTTAATCATATGAGTTGTGTCATCCTGTAGATGATTTGTCATTGATCCCTTTTCTTCTCTCTTTTGCCTTATTTTCTCTCTCTCTCTGTTTTCTTTTGGGGGGGGTGGGGGGTGGAGAACAGTATGTTGAAGTCGTTCCACAGATGGAAAAACAGAGACGGTTAGAACAGATTCTTAGGTCCCAAGAACGGGGATCTAAGGTAATAATTTTTTGTTCCACGAAGAGGCTATGTGATCAGCTTGCACGAAGTCTTGGTCGTGGTTTTGGGGCTGCTGCAATTCATGGAGACAAATCGCAGGGGGAGCGTGATTGGGTATTGAACCAGTTTCGTAGTGGAAAGTCCCCGATACTAGTTGCCACAGATGTTGCTGCCCGTGGGCTTGACATCAAAGATATAAGGTAGGCTCTCTTTTATGCTCTTTTCTCCTCTATGGTACGGAGAGAAAATCTTGGGAGTTGGGAATAAAAATTTGAAAGAAAATGGATCTGATGTTGGAGGGTTTGTATGCTAAGTATCATATGATTTTTGCCCAAGTATGTACTTAGATTTATTTATTTCATTGTTATGCCAGAGTGGTGATCAACTATGATTTTCCAACTGGAGTTGAGGACTATGTCCATCGAATTGGGAGAACTGGGAGGGCTGGAGCAACGGGAGTGGCATATACCTTCTTCACCGAACAGGATTGGAAATATGCTGCTGATTTGATTAAACTACTGGAGGGTGCGGATCAGCATGTGCCTCCTGAGTTGCGAGATATGGCTATGCGTGGTGGGCCAAGTTTTGGGAAGGATAGGGGTGGGATGGGTCGTTTTGATGCAGTTATGGGCGGCAGTCGCTGGGATTCAGGAGGCCGGGGTGGCATGAGAGATGGTGGGTTTGGTGGTCGCGGTGGTGCAAGGGATGGTGGGTTTGGTGGCCGTGGTGGGATGAGAGATGGTGGGTTTGGTGGTCGTGGTAACATGAGGGATGGTGCTGCTGGTGGACGAGGTGGGAGAGGTGATTTCTTTCCTACACGGGGTAGAGGACGGGGTTTCGGTGGCCCTGCTGGAGGTCATGTTGGTTGGGGAAGGGGTGATCGCGGCGGGCCACATGATAGGTTCAGTAGTGTGGATGGTCGTGGGCGTGGGCGTGGACAGAGTCGATTTGATAATAGAAACGACTTCAGTAATAGGAGTAGAGGCAGAAGTTACAGCCGCAGTCCTGAAAGAGTCCGAACATGGGGTTACAGTCGAAGTCGCAGTCGCAGTCGCAGTGGTAGCCGTAGTCGTAGTCGTAGCAGTAGAAGCTGGAGTAGAAGCCGTAGCAGGAGTAGGAGCAGAAGCAGGAGTCGGAGTTGGTCCCGCCGTCACAGCCGAAGCCGTAGTCGTAGCCGTAGCCACGATAATTACGGTCGTTCGCGTGAGCGGAACTTCGATAGGAAAGACGACCAACCTCCAGAATCAGTAACTGCAACGTCTCATGGCACACGAAAGAGCGGTTTTGACGATAGAGGTGATGCGGGGCAGGTTCCTCCTGTGGCGGCCAGCAGTAATATGGAGCCAGGGAAACCAGAAAATGGTGCAGAAGATACGAGCGATGGAACTGTTAATGCAGCAGCTCAAGTAATATGAATCTTTATATCCGTTGGTATACTCCCAATTCACATTCTCATTGGAAGATTCTGGCCAAGAAGCTTTTTAAGGAAAATCTAAGCATATGAAGGTTGAAAAAAAGGTGGGTATTTGGGGGACGTTTGGAATTGATGATGGTATGGTGTATGAATATATGCTATATGCTGGCTGTGCTTGCAATTAGCATAATTTAATTGATAGGTTTATTGATAACTTTGTTATGAAAAATGAACCCGTTTTCAAACAAGGAGGAAATATTTTTGTCTCTTGCATTTAATCAGATGGTTCTATAAAAATGTTATTGAGAAGTTGTTTTTACTATAAATTTAGGAAAGTGCTATGAAAATAGTTACTCAAAGTGCGACGATAAGAAACAATAGAGATCGTTGCTCCATCTCCTAAACGACGAGGTTCAGGAGTGAAGTTTAGGAGATGGAGCAACGATGTCTATTGTTTCTTATCGTCGCTTCAGGCACTACTTGATGTCAATGATGGCAATTGTATGCCGAGCCTTTCACGATAAGTGGTCTATACACACGTCAAAGTTTTGAACACTTTGCCCACGCCAAAAGACAGTCTTGTTCATTACGTCAATCATCAACATTGAGCGTGAACCAACCACAATCTATAAAAACTTATTTTTCTTAGATTTTTATTAACTGTGGCACCCGAGAAATTTAACTTTATTTCATTTTTTTAATATTTATTTTGTTGAAAAGGTGTGATAAATAATATTTTTGAATGGCAACATAAAACATATCATATTTGTAAATATAGAACCAACTATTTAGTTTTGCCAATATGACAATTTTAAAAATAAGATTTTCATCTTTTTGTTATTTTATTTCGTTATTTTTTAATATCAGTGATATACCTAATATAACTGGTGAACATATTATAGAAGATCTTGAGTTAATCCAAAAGTTTAGGAGAATAAGGTCAAATAAACATAATTAAAAAAGAACTAAAGTTATATTAGGTATATAAATCACTAATAGATTCAAGGACTAAAGTTCAGAGTTTTTAATTGATTTAATCCAAAAGTTTAGGAGAATAAGGTCAAATAAACATAATTAAAAAAGACACATGGCAATAGGTCATTGGCTCATGTGACTGGTAAGCAGAAAATATTACCCTTTATTGATTTTATTCAATTGATTTTGCCACCAGAGGAGTGAAGTAACAACTTGCATCTAATGAACAAAGGAATGGCACGCCCAACTCTTTATTCCATAAAAAATTTCATTTTCTGTGGACTAATCAGTCTCATCCTCTCTATTATGCATCTACATGATCGTTTATATGCAACCAGCTATACAAGGGTCGCGCAAAGGCTATACATTATCTGGAAACCTGAAGCTGATTGCTGCAGAAACAAACTCGAGTTTAACATATCCTCCATATGGTTCATAAGTACCTGCACACCCAAGAAAGAGAACTATCAATCAATGAAGCAACCCATTTAACATGTAATGCATGAGAAGAAAACTGATCTTTAAATTTGTTCGGCTCAAATGATCTTCAAATGAATTCCGTGGTTCATTATCATATGAATAAGAATAAGAATATTTAACACTTAAAACTGTTAAAAATCAAATTCCTAAGAATAGATACATCAAGAGGATTGCCTTACTGTTCAACTCTCATCAGACTATGCAGTGCTAGCAGGGATCTTAGCTGTGAACTTCACCGTTCCACAAGAGTTCTGAAGAAAGTTATGGAGATACTATTCCCTAGTGGCTTCTCAAGATGAGGAGCTTTGTAAAAATCATTTACATCGCAAGCACTGAATCAGTAACTGCTGCTGCCAAAAGCGGAACTGAGAGTGAAAGGAACAGACGGAGAAACCTGCTGGGGAGACCAGCCAACAGACCCTTCTTTCGGAATATAGTCACCAATGGCACCATCAGCAATGGGTGAATATGGCTTTCTTACTCTTATTATTTCCTGAAACAGTTTGTAAAGATTTTGGTTTACGGTTTACAATACAATCCCAACTAGTCATGCAGAAATTCTTTATATGAAAAAGCCCCAAAAGATCTCAGTTATTCAATAGTGTTACTATTTCTCTTTCCCCAATTTCTAGATTATTCTCAATTCAATGAACGAATTCTCTGTCGAACACAAGAAAAAGCTATTATATATATATATATATATATATATATATATATATATATATATATATATATGTATATGTATATATTTCCATGTTTTAGCAGCCTGAAGTGTTTGTTAATTTTTTTTTTCCATAACATTCTTGTGGCTAGGATGCTAGGGAAGACTCTTCGGGGTGCCAACAAATACATCAGACATTTATTTTGGCTGAATTTGGGTTTATGGAGATGGGTTTCATTGAATCACATGTTAGCCTAGAAATTTACCGGATTAGTAGAATCACCGATCCAAGGTCTCAAAGTCTAGAAAATAATGAATGAAAGTGCATCAGATACCAAAATCTTAGACTATAAGGAATTGACCGGATGTTGCGAAGTATACCACACCATGAGAAAGAATGGATGTTAACTACGATGATAGGTTCTCAACAGTGGAACTTATGAATAAATATTGGCATTATTGAATAGGGTTCCGAGACAAAGCAAACCTTTGGTTGGTTTTGTCCATAGGTGTTCATTGCACGCTCAATTGAGGCATAAACTCGAAGAGCTTGGTCAGTGCCTCGGCCACATTTTACAACATAAGCATGGTCCTTCATCTCGGTTGATCGAGATTGCAAGTAAAGGATGAGACGAGAAGGGGGAGATTTTGGATGGTCTTTCTTTCCGTTCGAAAATTCCATTGTCACAAGGTCACCCCACAAAACATCCCATAAAACAGAACATGCATCTTTAGCTGGGCTGAACTTCCTCTGACCAATGATGGTGGAAGGTTGCTGTAAAACAAAAGGAGTTATGGTTTTCAGGTAATTGTCACGTACTGAAGAGAGGAGGCACTAAAAAGTATTAAAAAATTAGCTAGCTTACTTGCATCAATATGACTCTTCTATGAGTGACAACAAGTATTTTCCCTTTGGGAAGTAAAAAATGATCTTCATACGCATCTGATAACGCAAACTTTCCACGCACTTTAAACAAATCAACCTGTACAAAAAATGATCCCGATTCTGCCAACTGCAATATGACCTTCACCCAGGAAAAAGAAAAATTGATTAGTGTTCCAGGCAGGTAACAGGAAAGTCATAAAGAAAAAATCTTAGAAGATTTTGNAAAAAAAAAAAAAAAAAAAAATCATTAAAGATGGAAATATAATTACAAACAAGAATAATGGTAAAGTTCGAAAATTAGAAAGAACCCTGTAATCTTAAGCAGTCTGCAATACTATTGTTTAGGTTGATAACATCATTCTCGCAGGGAATCACGATAGAAAAAATACTTAAAAATTTGCTTGATAAAGACTTCGAAAGAAAAGACTTAAAGGCATCTTAAGTACTTCCTAGGATAGGTTCTAAAAGAGGCATATCTATGTTAAAGTGAAAATGTCATAGATTTATTGAAAGAAACATGTATTAAGGGTGAAAATCGGATCAAACCTCAATGGATATAGATCTAAAGTTCATGGAAAAGAAGATAAACTTCCACTGGGGTAAGCTTATCTATCTTTTCCTACCTTCATCCTGATATCAAGTTTGTAGTTATTGTGAATCTGTTCATGAACATCCACCAAAAAGGTTTATAGAATCATTGGGTCCTTATATAAGAACTAGAGGTGAGGGAATTTTCTTATAAAAACACACAATGACTTATCGATTCAATTCTAAGATGGGTATAGTTCAACAATTGATAGATGATCTGCTTTTAGATGTTGCACTTATGTTCGGGATGACCTAGAAACCTTGCAGAGAGCAAGAAACAGTGGGAGCAAAGTTGAGGTTGAATTAGAAAGGGATGTGGCTATAAAGAATTTTCCAATAACAAAATATTCTATGAATGAATCTATGAAGATATTCCTTGTCAATCAAGTTTCCATCAATGTTTCTATTTTATTAGTATACTAACAGCAGTCCAACTCGTTCAGTAAAGTAACTTGGTGATGACCAGCTAAACAGTACCTGTCCTTGTGCTTTATAATTGTCATATGGTCGAAGCAAATTATCACCACTAATTACACGAGGCAGCCTCCTTCGTAGAAGTTGTTCATCCGAAGTGATAACAGAAGCTATCTTCATTCTCACAGCATTAGCACCTTCCGTAGTTTTTGATAGAAGATCTAAAACTCCACTCACTGGCTGTGCAGCTGCGCCTATTATGCCTTTTCCAACGCCCTGAACAAAGCCCTCAACGCCAGAAGTTTTTGCACCTTCAAGAGGCTTTGTTAATATACCAGTGACTCCTCTGAATAGGCCCTTGGCCAGAGCTCCACCTCCTTCTCGGATAACATCACCCAAATCTTCTACACCCTTATTCTCCTGAAAAGCAAACATATTAGCCAAGATGTTCCAGATTTTTAGGAAGAAGAAATGCCGGAAACGTAAGATACATATTAAAACTGAAGATGGAGCCTGCATACTGTTCTGAGTTCTGTTATGAGAAACCGGATTAATGTGGGATTTAGCTTCACCAGAATTTTTATTTGACACAAAGCATGGTTTTGAAAATGGATTATGTCAAGTATCAATAAAAAGATTAAATTTACAGCAATCCACCGGCTTAAGATTTTGGGTTTAGTGATGATTTAATTTGGTATAAAACAGGAGATCTTATGTTCAAACTCTCGAACTGTACACTGTTTTCTCAATTAATATTGATTTTCCCTTCTTGGACATTCTACAAATTTCCAAGCCCACAAGTGAGGAGTATAACAATATTGATAAAAAGATTAAATTTATACTGTAAATTTGCTTAAGCTTTTTGGTTCAGCAGTGATTTAACTTAATATCATTCTCTGCTAGAGCAAAAAATATTTATTCAAAGTTCAATCAGTTTTTACCTCACAATAACACATTGTATACAGCTAGATAGCTACCAAGACACCACTTAAGTAGAATTTGTTGATTAAATCTAATGGTTTAGTTTTAATTTAATGCGTGTGCATACTGTATGATGCTCATGCATGTATACAGTCCAAAACTATCTGTGGAATGAAAAGAAGATTTCGTTCATGAAGATGCTTGGCGAAGTAACCTATTAAAATTTGAAGAAAGTTCCTGGTTTTGTTCCTTTCAAAGGGAGAATGCAGATACGAGGACGCAGATCTCTAAGCAAACAATAAATGTTCCTTAATGTCTACAAGTTACTTCACAAGTAGCAATGTTTCAAATCTGCAGCACTATTTGAAAAAAAAAAAAAAAAAAAAAAATCAGTTATAATATTTTTACACACCTGCCTTTGACGGCTTTGTATGAACTTCTTGTCCATCGATAAGGCAGCCACACCTTTACTCATATGCCCAAGTGCACTACTTGCATTACCCAGTATGTCTACACCTGAGAGAAGTTGAAGAGGTTGGCTAAGGAGATCCTTCCGAATGCTTGATATAGCACTACTGACCATCGTACTCTGCCTCATGCAGACATTCTCACGAAATCTTTGATTTATTCTAATCTGATAAAAGAAAAGAAAAGAAAAGAAAAGAAAAGAAAAGAAAAAGGTGAAGAGTTAAGTTCTCAGATATATAATTCTGAAAAGGAATTTGAGACCTGAGAAGTTATAATTCAAAAATCACAATAAACAAAAATGGTACACCGCATTCAGACAGTAGATTAATAAATACGATAACCAACTCAGCTGTTTGATAACATCAAATCCAACTGATGCACTCAATCCAACAGAATACATCTTTACTTTGATAATAATCGCCGAAGTGGGGAATTAGTCCTACTGCTAAGGTGGCCAATTTTCTCTCCTAACAGACAAAAAACACACAGAAAAAGGTATTCCCCGTGAAATAAGTTTTTGAAACCCTAAGTCCCTACTCTTTCTCCACCTAACACTAACCTTAGTTTAGATCTTCCCACAATCCGTAGAAAGGGGACTGAAATGTGGTCCCTGCATCCAATTTTTAAATGTCACCTGTGACAAGTTCTCATCATGCAAATTGTTCACTGTTGAAATTGCATCATGCAATCCTATTTCTTAGCTTTATTATTTTAACGTGAGAGCTACTACTACTATGTCATCATGAAACTAAACTTAACCACCACGGGTTGACCTAGATGTCATTTGATAAGAAAAAGAAGTAAAATGTACTTTTCTCAAGCTACTTAATTGGTGCCAACATAGGATATTAAAATATTATGAATTTTCCAACATGAAAAGGTTGGGTAAACTGTCCCATGAGATATATCAAGGTGGCATAAGTTGGCCAAAAACAATCATGGTATCAAAGTAGAAAATGATAAACCTGAACTGATAGATATTTACAAACATTGTAAAAAAGTTTGAGAACAAGGTAATAAAACTATCTATGTGCATGTATTTAATCCATCATCCAATGAGGTAATAAATACAACAAGAGGAACTGCAAAAAGCTGACCTTCAAGAAACTAGAGATGTTGGGAGCAATACACATTTTCAACTCCAACTGAAAGGGTAATATTTCTTTCCCTATTCATTCAAATTCACTAGTTTACCATGTATTTGTTTTCCTTTATTGGAGAAAAATATATTTCTTTATCAGCATAGCATTCTCAGCTACAGATCCTCCCTTATTGCCGTTGATTTACTAGTTTAAAGTTCTTTCTCCATATTTCAAGGCTATAATTGTTAATTGTGCAGAGAAAAACGTGCCAGGAAAGTACTCTTCCCTTTGTTCTGGCATCTCATTCAAAATCCACCAAGTATACCACATGCTTCAGCTTCTATGTTATCTACAAGAAATTGGAAGTACAAAGCATCACATAAAGAAAAATCATAAAGCGTACCGGCATGTTCTCAGTATTCCCCAATGCAGTCATAAGCGAGGACCAGAACCCAAGAACACCTCTTGGCCGTTGACTGGGTGACATAGCCATAGAGAGTCTAAATCGAACTTCTGATATGTGAAGAACTCTGCATTTCCAAGTTATATTAAGAAACAATTCGAAGAAAGCAGTTCATATAAAACCACAATCCAAACCACAGAATTAGACAGATAACGCACCTTATCTGAATAACTGGATCCACCGAAACAGCAGTACTTCCAGTATCCTGTAATCTACTGAGGTTAACTAGCTGCATCATTTCATGAAGGCGCCAAATTATTGGTTCATGAATGTTGATTGAAAAGGCATAACTTTCAGGACCCTGAAGCTCCAAAAAGGGAAGAAATTCAGTTTCAATGGCTGATAAATCCTTTTTTAAATATAAATTAACAGCACTCGAATTCTCACATGGAAGCCTATATATGGATAGATACAGAGATCCATTGACCCATTTGATTGCATTGTCACTGAAAATTTCAAGATATAATCAGTCTCCTCCCCAACTCTCTGTGGTCTGAAAAGAACTGGCATTGGAGTCAACGGCAACTGGTTATCAACTTGTACTCCAGACATTCTAAGTTTCAACCTGCATCAAACAAAGTACCAAAACATGTAATGTTTAACCAATATCATCTTGGAGGAACAAAACACAAGTCCAACTCTCAGAATCTTTAAACCAAGCGACTTAAAATCCAATATTGGCTCCAAGTATTTAGAGTTTCATTCTACCTGTAACTTTAAGACTAAATACAAGCCTCCTATGAGATCTTATTCAAAAGACAACTAAGTTGAAGAATATTCGAGGACAAAAGCAAATGAAGTTTTATTTTAAAGAAAAAGAAGAGAATTAAGATATATATTTGTTTAAATCGAAATCAAGACTACTGTCAAGTATTGGAAAGCTAGGGGAGGTATAGTTGATTAAAACCTAAACAAAAATTTCTAGAAGTAGAAATTCGAGCAATAACTTTGCTGAATAGAGACAACAGCTTAATTTTATGCTAATGCAGGAAAAAAGAAAAAACTTTTTCTGTATTTGGCTTTTAGACATTGAAATTCAAGAAAGCATAGGGAATGATATTAGATGTCAAGAATAGATCTGGACTGTCAAAATCAAGGGGATGGTTCGTTTTGAATACTATATAGATTGAGGAAAACAACATTACCTACTGATACCAGAGTCCAGGCCTGTGGAGTATGCTAGAAGAAGATTTTGCACAGACAAATATAATATCTCCTCTGGTGTATGGTCAACCAGAGATATTCCAAGCTCAGCTAGTTCGATAATAACGTGATATTCACAGTTTGAGATGGAAGCAGATTCTGAACTATAAAAATCAATTCTGGGAGGATTTGATAAAGGTGGTAAATGACGTCCACCTAAAAATCTTCCAGGTTCACTTTCTGGCATCCAATCTCTAATAAGAACAACATTAATTTTCTCCTCTTTAACTATAGTAACATGCAAAGCCTTAGAGGGTCCACCAGAGTCGGAAACAGGTTGATGATCAGAAATTTCATCAATATCGTACTTGTCTGTTTTTGATGACTCTGAACCATCTATTAGAAGTTCCAATAGGCGCCTTCTACCTAGATCTTCCCAAATAAAAGAAACAGCCGTGTTGGGAAGAAGCAACTTCCAGGAATCATTGGTACCATCAGCTTGCCGAAAGCGTATTGGCAAAAAAGCTGAACGGTTTTCAATCCTACATGTATAAACACATTATGGAGCAATTACAATCTTGTACAAGTTCTAATTTTATAAGAAAACTTTGCTTAGATTAACTTACCTGTAAGGTCCAGATGATGTATTGGGACGGAAGATGACTTCATAGCGTGAGCACTTGGCTCCACTCCTCACTTCCACCCTCACTTGCAATGGATTATTTCCACCATCTTTTTTCAATAAAACTCGCATCATACCTTCATTATAAAGGCTAAATGGAGTGCTCCACTTGTACCCCTCAACCCGCAGCTGAAGAGAAAAAAAACAATACTTGATTAATGAAAGTTTGTCCGAGATATCATAGCTCTCTTATTTTGTTATGTATTCTGTTCTACGGTGAAAACCTTCAAGAGTTCAACTTTAGCATAAGACTGCCATCCAAAGGGTTTTGGAGGATCATAAGGATGAAACCATGTTGATAGCTGAGAATCACACTGCTGCAAACAGAGACTGCATCCGAGCCGATTAATAAACAATGTGTGAGGCTGAAAACGTACAACCTGAACAAGAAATCATAATTAAGGCCTCAATTGCTTAAAAATGACCCGGAATCAAAAGGTAACAAGAATAAGGCTACAGTAAGCTGTGTTGTAGCATCAGGACTTTCAATGAGTGCAGAGTCAGAAAAAAGACAGATCCTTGGAATCCTTGGACAGGGTAAGTTAGTGTTTTGGTCAGTAATTGTTGTTTGGAGAGATTCCAGCCCTTCCGAGCTGGCTAGAGAGCTCGTACCCTCCATTACTTCCATTGAAATATATATGTAGAAATATAAGGAGATACACTACAAAGCTGCTATCCTTTGGGTTGACTAATCTATTTATCTCATAAATGCTCAAATGCAATTGCAATAAGTCTCACTTGGACCAACTCATTTTGAAGCTGCACATAAAATCTTGAGATATTTGACAAAACACCAAGTAAAGGTATTATATTATTTCACAAGTAGAACCAACTTCAAGTTATTATATATATATAGTAGCCAGAAGTAGTGTTGAAACAGAATTTAAAGCCTTAGCTCAGCAAACTTGCAAAAGATATGTGAATCAACAGAATACTTGAAAAATTGAGGTTTTCTTGAAGGACATCTATTTTGGTTTATTGTAATAGCAAGATCACCATTACTATAACTCATAATCTACTTCTACATAATAGGACAAATATAATTGAAGTTGATAAGCATTTCATAAAGGAAAAGATGGATGCAGGTGTAATATGCTTCTCTTATCTTCAGACAGTACAACAAACAACTGATATGCTAACTGAAGGTCTTTCAAACAAGCTTGACGAGTGTTGGACTTCTTTATATATTTCTATAATATTAACGGGTGTATTTAGAATTCATGTTAATATCTAATATTTACATTTGTAGAATTTTTTCCTTATTTGCATATGGTTTTTTTTCCTTATATAAGAGGACCTGTATTTGATTTAAATTTATCGAAGAAATATAATAATTTTATGTATGCTCAAAAGTAAAACTAAAATAATCTCACCAAAAGTTTTCCTCGATTAGAGAAAGGAAGGGAATGCATGCATCTAGGGATTAGCGTGAAGTAGAGCATTTGGCGATTAGAAAATTTGTCCATATCCATGAAGATTTCTTAAGCCTTCAGTATTCTATTCATTATCGTTCATACATTAATGTACTTTTTATACAGTATATTCTTTTCCATGGATAGAAGGACTTTTTCATAGATAAATTTAGGGACTTTCTTATCCGCTGTAAATTATCTATTGTATTTATACGGTTCAACATTATTTGTTTTCTTTGAGATAATGAAATTTTCCTTCTTAAATATCTCACAAGAAAACAAAGCACGTTCCTAAATACTCTCTATCATCAATTGCAGAAGAACTATCACAAGTTAGAGACGCAGGAATTTATTGATGCAATGCACTCCAAACAAGGAAACTCAATCCAAATGGACAGTTCTAAGCAAATCAAACCTTTGTTCTGTCGGAAGTCATGCTTAGAAGAGTTGAAAGCTTGTAATAAGATCCATCAGAACTGAAAGCCTTGACATCAACACGTTCCTGAAACATCAATGCACTTTCAATGAGCATCAAATATTGTGAGACACATGGTAGCTAATATTCTTATTGTGCTGTTAATTTTCCTGCACATCAAATCACCTTGTTTTCAAGCTCGAGGAGGGAAAGGCCTGCACTATAAATGTCAGAGTTACGCATAGCAATGGCAATGCCGACACGAGGTGATACATGTGTCTCTTTCTGAGATGTAAATGGCACTGCCCCACTATGACCAGCATAGTCCTGGGGAGAAAACATGCTAGGAACTGGAGTTGTGTCCTCAATTTCTTCAAGGACTAGAGCATTTCTTCTAACGCTAGAATATCTCCGGTCCAGCGAGTTTATAGGATTTCGCAAGGCCATTTTCGCAGACTTAACAGCTCTAGACAGTGCGACAGAGTCCGAATCTACACTTTCAGGGGGTTCCAACTCCACCACTCGATAAGCCAAAGATAGAGATGAATCATTAATGATCCAGTAAGGAACATGGAACCTTATAATTTTGGGGCCAGCAGTAGTCCCTCCCATAACGCGTTCAACACTCAAACGGAGTCTCCTGCAGAAAACAGAGATAATAGGAACAGGAACATGATGAATGAGATTTTGTAAGGTACCACGAATGAAAATTCTATGTATACCATAATTTAACTAAAAATCTGATGAGATAAAGGCACCAGGGCCCAAGTGAAAACATAAAAGAAGCCTATTGAAAGCATCGAAAATCCACCATCATCAGAAATATCCACATGTTCAGCTAACAAATATTGAATTGAGAGAGTAGCCATAACAGGCAAGAGTGGAACAAACACAAAGGCAGCAAGGAGAAACAACCTTCTACTTCTCTGATGAACCATCGAGAATGTTGAGATGGGGTCATTAGATGCGGGATCCAGCAGAAGAATGGGATCCTGTCGATGTATTTAGGAAAGAAGAAAAAAGGACTTATTCAATGGTCATTCCTAAATACACAACGGCGTAAAAGGAAAACGTTACACCTCAATATTTGTAGACTTTTAAGTAAAATTTTCATTGATCTAGTCTTTTTAATACTTCTAAAACCTGCAGATTCAGTTTTGTTTCCGACCAGTCCCATGATTAGAAAAACAATTACATTTCATAAAGAATTTGTTTCAAAAATTAAAAAATCAACAGGAACTTCTACCAGCGAGAACTCTCAAATAAAGAACTTTATACTGAAGAGCGAGAGAGAGTTGAGATAAAACAAATTTTTTTGGAAGGGAAAACCATTTGAAATAAAACATACAAGTACAAGGGCACAAACTGAAGCGATATGCAAAATTCAGGGGCAAGGGGAAAAAGTTTGACAAGAATCTGACTTACTGCCTTTTCCAGAATCCAACCACCCTGAACAAATAAGGTAAGATATAAAGGCTTCTGAGCATCCGCTGAATATACTTGTTCACTACCTCTGGACAAAATTATGCCATTTTGTCGTTCAATACATTTCCCATCTCTAGTTCTTTCCCAGATCGTAAACTCTGCTGAGCAAGGAAGTCTGTTTTCTAATTTGATCGGAGAGTTGACAGAAATTTTCCAGTCATAGACAGGGGCATTTAGTTCAGTATGGAGGACTGATGCATCTGCGCCTATACTCAACCAAAATTGTTTGTTTCCAGAATTACAACACAGAAGCACGTCCTTCTTCTCAAGCTGATTCAACTTGAATGCCAAAGTGACAAATTTATTTTCCTGGTTCGAAGTAGCCTGCTTACCCAGCAAACCTTGATCAGTTAAAGCCTGATCTTTTCCACATGCATAGACAGAACCAACAAAAGCTGCACGACCCCAAGTATATTGGGTCGTGAGCTGATCAGTAGAAGGACGAACCAATAAACATTGATCAGAATCCTTTAATGTGCTTCTCCATGGTAAACTAGCAGAAGCTCCAGGGTTTATGGAAGCTAAATCAGTCTTCAAAGAATTTAAATCTTGATCAAGTAATCTCTGTCTTGTACGAACCCAACGCCTCCGGCGCACAACATCCGAAGAAAGTTTACAAGACTTGAAAGAGGTTAAAGGCCACTTTAAACAGGTAAAGTCAGGACCATATCCCCAGCCATCATTGTCTACATATTGCGTTTTATCAATAGTCCATGTTGTTGTCCACTGCCATCCAGGAGGAAGGGGTGGTTCAAAGAAATCCTTCAGAAAAAAGCCACAGAAAGGTTAGATGGTTGTGATCGTAGCTAAAAAGAAAAAAAAAAAAAAAAAAAAAAAAAAAAAAAAAAAANAAAAAAAAAAAAAAAAAAAAAAAAAAAAAAAAAAAAAAAAAAAAAAAAAAAAAAAAAAACTCCAACTTCAGGTACTCTTATTTTTTCTAAGAAGCTATCAAATCCAACCACAAGAGTAACAAGTCATCACTTCAGAAAAACTAACCTTAGATGAATGTGAAGAGTCCCCTGTACTCCAATGTCTTGGATCGTCATGACGATAGCCAAGTAACTGATCACTCCATCCAGAGTTTGGATGATAACGTTGATTTTCAAAAATTTCTTCAACCACAATATCGAAACTACCAGTTCCTAAAGAGGCATTGTGGCCTTGAATTAAAGAGGCATGGCAAATAGAGATATCCAAGTTAACATCTGAATCATTTACCACTGTTACAAGCCCCCTCAAAATTGCATGTTTTTTTCCATTCCTCATGACAACATCCATAGCAATGTAGTCTTCTTGCAGTAGTATGGGAGTGGTGGATAATGGAAGTAGGGAACGAATATTTTGCCATTCTCCATCTTCACGAAGCCCAACCCAGAAACCTGTGTCTCTATCAACAAAATTGTCATTTCCCGTATCCCTCTGAAATTTTGCAATTGTCCTCCTCTCAAAATATGAAGTAGAAACCAGCAAAATTCCACAGTCCGCCATGTCTTCAAGATTGTTTTGCTGAAACTGTGAATAAAAAAAAATTGTAGTGAACTACCAAGACTCATATACAGAAGGGGTAGAAAGCAACGTCATCATTCTCTAATCAAAACTTAATATATTTCAACAAAGCTCACCTTTTTCTTTAGCGTATATGGAACAATATTACGAACATCATTTGTCTGATGCACCATTCTCACTGAAGCAACCTTCTTTAGCACACTTGAACCATGCCCAACAGAAAAGGAAAGAGCGCCGACAACTTCACCTGTGCAGGAAACACCAACACTTGAAGGAAATAGCAAATATATTTGATGAACTTGCAGTACTTCCTAAGAAAACTATGTATAAAAAAGGAACAACAATGCTGAAGGCCTTCAGCCTCTAGCCAAAGATAAAGTCCATTCACAAAGAAAGTCTTCAATATATGAGGGAGGGGCAGATAAGCTGTCCTCCTTTTCTTTTTATTTTTCTATCGTAGTTATTACCTAAACTGCAAATGACTGCCTGTTCAAAAACTATGGTTAACATGAAATCTCCCGATGATGTAAGCTTCAAAAGAGACGTCTGAAGCTGTAACCTTAGTCCTTCATGATGCATGAAGAGCAGGAATAAGGGTGACGATGTGGACCATTTGTTTGTTTCTTGTCTTGTGGCAAATTTTTTGTGGGATAATTTCTTCAGAGCCTTCAGAATGGACGACTCTCTGCAAAGCATCATTTGGTCCAAATTTGTATCACCCACAACCTCCCTGGTTAGGTCACTTCGGCAATATGGAGGGTCTACTATCTTTAAGTAATTTGGCTGATGCATACGATAAGAATATTTCCTAAGAAAGACCCACGGAACATACACGGAAAAACGTTGCTTATTTTTGCGCCTGTTTGGGCTTCTAAATCCAGGTTTTTGTACTTATCCCATTCAATTGTAGCAGACCAGTTGGGAATCCTTGTGAGGGTATAATTGTAACAAAAATTAAAAACTATAGTGGTGATTTTTGCAATTTGCACAAACTACAGGGGCGGTTTTTCCCAAAAGAAACTGACATTTTTTGGAAACCTCTATCCAGGGGCTTTAACTGCCTCCCCAAAATTCTTGTTGATCATCACTTTTGTTGAATCTATACCAAATTTGCTCTTCATCACCTTTCTCCAGAGGGCATTCTTTTATTTTCCAAATCTCCACGGCCATTTGGTTAGAAAGGGAGAGGTTCTTTTGTCTTAAATTTACCACTCCCAGACCTCCCTAACTACTTGGACACAACGACCTTATCCCAACTAACTAAATGGTGGATTAATTTTTTTTTTTTTTGCCATTTTAGGTGCCATCCTGTGTGGGGGCGTACATTACAAGAATCCCCTCCATTCATGTGCACGTGTTTGCTAATTTGTCCTATTTCTGTTGGTGTATGTATTCTGGTGATACCTTGTTTGAGGTGCGATTGTTTGAAAGCAAATCCGGTTGGTTCTATGTATTTTAGAAAATATTTATTATATTTTACTGTATTTTATGAAATATATCATGTTTTACTTTATTAACTGGATTGATTAGGTTATTGTGATAGTTTCCTTGTTTGTTATGGGCCATACCTCTACATCAGGTGACCTTAATTTTTTTTTATTGTTTTTGGAAATAAGACAATTAATTTTTTCTCTCCTATTTGATATGGAATCAAAGTAGGAAATTAAACCGAACTTAACCAAAGCAATTAAAGCCACCCCAGCCTTCGTCAGCCATTGAAGTCATCACGAACATCAACCATCATTTTGTACATTTGAAAAATACAGTAAGGTTTAGTATCCATTCACAAGATACGTGAACACGGGAAATCAAGTAAGAGATATCTTCATGAAAGCATTAAACGGAGCACATATTACACGCTCTCTCTAGAGCACAATTAAGGGTAATGTAATAGTGCTTATAATAGTATAATCATATCATTGTAAAAATCTCTTTAGTGCATGAAATAAATCCTTCTTATCCTCTCAAACATTTAGTGTTTACCGCAATAGAAGTAGGAAAAGCAAACAAAATGGTATTTCCAAAAGAAATATGAATAATGTCGAACAATAATAATGATTAGTGTTGTTAAACTAGAAGGCTACACAAGTTGTATTGTACAAATGCGAATGTCTATTATGTTCGATGATTCAAAGCCTACACATGGATCATAACCTAGGAAGCACAAACACTTGTTAGGCAAAGCGTCCATGATGGCCATGGATGCATTTGGACATGCTCCGAACACGTGTCCTACTAGCTAAAAAATGTGTATTTATTAAATATTTGCCTTTCCTAATGTTGAACACGACTCTAAAAAATATTTAACTTAAAAATTAGGGAAAAGGAACAGATATTTTCTTATAGATTGAATTCATATATATTGATAAATCCAAAATTGGTCACTTTGAGAAGTAAAGACAAATCATTGTAGCAAGAAGTAGTGCAAAAGCTGGATACAGAGTTTTTGCTTAGGGAATCTAAGGAATGTGGGTTTATAAACTATTGACATGTTTGAAAAATTGATATTCATAATTCATTCAAAATATTTTGTGATAGTCAATTAGCGATCAATATTGCTAAGAACCCCGTGCATCATGATAGAACAAAGCACATAGAAATTGATTGTCATTCGATGATGTTTTGAATAACTGTCCATGACTTGGAAGTGCCTTTCAAGTATCTCAAAAGTCTGTTTATAGCTCCAAGATGACGTTCATTAGGACAACTCATATACTGACTAAAAATGCTTATAAAATTTGCGATGTCTGGTCTCGTATGTGAAATATAAATTAATTTTCCCACAAGTCTTTGGTACATGCACTTGTCAACTCGGATAGTCTCTTTATTTTGGTGTAGAACTAGATTTAGATCCATTGACATTTCTGTAAGTCTACACCCTAGATTTCCTGCTTCCTTATAAGTCTAGAATATATTTTTTCTCGAGAAATTACAATACCATTTTTGGATCGAGCCACTTCAAACTTTGTCTTTGATTTCACACTTAGTTGCAAGTGCTAGTATCTTCTAAGGTTGACAATCTCTTCAAGGTCATTCTTTGAAAAGATAATAGCATCTTGCAATTTTATCTTTTGAAGATTTCATGAACAAAGTATGATAAATTTGACATTAATAATAACAAGTTTTTGAATTGGTCCAGCCATGCATGTGGTGATTTTTTAATCTATACAAAAACTTTCTCAACTTGCATACTAGGTTGCCATTAGACATGTCTTCCATTCCAGGGGAAACTTGAATGTAAACTACTTCTTCAAGATCATCAACATCAAGTTGGTGAAGAGGCCAATCCTAGTTTATAACTAGAGACAACAAGCACAATATTCAATTTCGCCACCAAAAATTTCTTGGTAATCTATACCATATGCTTGGGTGAAGTGTACAACAAGAAGTCTAGCTTTAATTTGTTCCACAGTTCCATCAGATCTGTACTTAACCGTAAAATCTATTTATAACCAACTAGATTCTTTCCATGTGGTAGCCGTGTAAAAGCCCACGTGTCATTTCTCTTAGGAGCTTTGATCTCTTCATCCACTGGCTTTCCATTTTGTATCTTTTAAGTGCATCCTAAATGATCAGAAGGATTCGAATACTATTTGAGTCACACATGCTTGATAAAAGGAAGCAAGTTACTATATGCAACAAAATTTTCAATAGAATGCCTAGTGTAGCTTCTATCACCCTACCTTTGAGCAATTGGGAAGTTGAGTTATGAGAGGCTTCATGGATATAAGACTTGCTAAACATAGAAGTAGTTAAGAGTGATTGAAAATAACTCAACTTCCCCTGCATTTGAGACTTCAAAAAAGGATTGATTTTCAAAGAATGTGGCATCCATGCAAGTGTACATTTTTTTTAGTGATTCGCGTATGATTTTGTACCCTTTTTTGTGGGGTGAATAACCTAGGAAAATGCACTTGCTGAATTTTGAATCAAGTTTAGACCGGTAAGGAAAATGGTTAATGAACCAAGGCATAACAACCAAACACTCGAAGCAGTAAAGTGGAGGAAAGATCCTGGAATTTAGGATGAATTTGTCGGATATATTTAGGGGATTTTAAAGTGAAAACACAACTAGGCAATCAGTTCATAAGAAAGGTTGTAGTGAGAATGACCTCCCCTAAAAAATGATTTGGGACATTGTGAGAAAACATGAAGAACGAGCTAGCTCAAGAATATGTAAGTTTTTCTTCCAACAATCTCATTAGAGTGGACCATGCCATAGGATGAGAGATAAGGACCAAGGGTTGAATTGAAATAGTCTCATACATTGCCTGTCCTAAGAACTTGAATTTTACGGACAAATTGAGTAGAAATCATGACATGGAAAGACTGAAAGAGATATAATGATCATCAATAAAGATTAGGAACCACCAAGCTACTGAAATGTTTTTCATTCTAGAAAGCCCAAAATATGATAGTGAGTATGAGAAAATGGTTTTGAAGATTTGTAAGAGGTGAATTCACTTCATATATTTTGTAATATTGATTGTGTATCATATATATATATATGTAATGTTTGTTTTCTTATTAATCGAAGGTCTTTCTTCTATAGACGAAGACCTTGTCTTTATTTTAGATGAGTGAGAAGAAATACAATAATATTATTCTTCTTCCCTAAATTCAAGTTGGTATCAAAGCGTGGTCTCTACAAGCCCTAGCCCACCATCTAAAACCCTAACCGCCGTTACCAATTGTCAGAACCTTAGTTGCTGTTTGAATTGACCACCCCACCACCGACAAGCCTCTTTGGTAGAAACTTTTTCTGTTGTTTGCGTCCTCTACTATAGCCGCAACTTAATTTCACTAACCCAATTTTGTGGGTTTTAGTTTTTTTGCCATTCATGTTATCTGCTGTTGTCGTTTGCTATCGCACCGCCGTCCACAGTCCTATCCTCTGTTCCTCTGTTTTTGGTTTCTTTGTTTGCATCCTCTGTTGCTTGTTCAGTATTCGCCTCTGCAAGATTCATGGGTATGAGTTTCATCATTCCTCATTTGTAAATTTCGGGCTGAATTGGTTCTGGTCTGGTTGGTTCAAGTTTGGTTCAACATCTGGTTTGGTTCAGTTCAATATTAGTTGGGTTTATACATGGATTCGGTGGTTCAGGCTTGAATACTTATTTGAAATTTTTTTTAACTAGTTTTCTAATTGAGCTGATATTTCAGTACGAAGCAAATTCATCAAGTCCCACAATGGATGGACGAACCAATTTCTCATATGGTAATCATTGTAGTCACTTGGCCCAAACAGGTAACTATCCTTACATCTTTTGATTGATGGCCTCTGTTACTTCATTGAAAAATGTTCTAGTAATAAAATAACTCAGTATCTTAGTAGGTTAGAAATGAAAACTCTAGAGAAGAAACAAACTTCAAGCTCTCCAAGACTATCGAGAAGTCTTGGAGAAACAACCACTGAGAAGCAAGTCACCAAGAAGCAAGCTACTACATTGTACGGTTGGAGCTGTAGGGAGCCAAGGCCTAATTTTTCAACTCTAAACGTTTGTTTCCAAATTTATTAAAAAATGTTGATTCTTCCTCCCTTGCTTGTGAAAGGTGCATCTTTGCAAGAAAACCATTGATCCAAATATTGAATCCTTGTAAAGCTTCCCAGCCTTTTTACTCGATTTATAGTGATCATCAATAAAAGCAACAAACCACTTTCATTGCTATTAGGAAAGGTACTCATATATGTACTAAATATCCTATTGCATATTATATCTCATCTGAAAATTTGTGAAAGACTCATAAAGGCTTCCCATCTAGAGTGGACAACTTATTTGTTTCAAGGAATATACATGAAGCCCTAGATGAGCCAAATTGGAAACTAGTAGTCAAGGAGGAATTAAGAAAAAGTGGATACTTGGGAATAACAAACTTGCCAAGAGATAAGAAGATTGTGGGATACAAATGAGTGTTTATATGAAGTGTAATGCCAACGGTAGTGTTGAAAGATACAATACCATATTAGTAGCTAAAGGCTTCACTCAAAACCTATGGAATTGACTATCGGAGACCTTTGATCCTGTTACAACAATTAACCCTATCAAAATTCTTTTCTCCCTTATGGCTAATTTAGATTGACCACTTCATCAACTACATGTTAAGAATGTCTTTCTCAATGGTGATTTAGAAGAAGACAAATTTATGAGCCTTCTACAAGGATTTGAAATGGAACTTGGAAATAACAAAGTTTGCAAATTACATAAATCCTTATATGGTCTCAAGTAGTCTCCAAGAGCTTGGTTTGAATGCTTTGGAAAAGTAGCCATTAGGTAATACCTTCAAAGTCAAGCAGATCATATCATTATTTATAAACATTCTAGAATAATAAAATTGCTATTTTAATTGTGTATGTTTAAGTTATTGTTCTCAGAGATGATGAAGAAGGATTAGTTGATTGTAAGAACAAACATGCAAATGAGTTTCAAATCAAAGACTTGGGAGCCTTGATATACTTTTTAAAGATGAAGTTCGCAAGATCTAAAAAAGTATCCATAAACATGACAATCTTCAAGTTGGAATGTATATTGATGCAGATTGGACAGTAAGTAATACTGATAGAAGATCTACTTCTATTTATTATTCATTAATTAGAGGAAATTTAGTCACATGATAGGAAAAATAAAATGTAGTGGCCAGAAGTAGTGTTTTCCGGAAACTTAAGTGAAGAACTTCCAACTTGACCAATTTTTCTGACTGCACTAGCATCATCGAATACGACAACACAGATTCTTCCAACTGAGCTCTCAAGGGCGAGCTTGTAGACTATTGAATTCCAAATTCGAGCTTTTTCTGGCCTAAACAAGCGTATAATAATGGGAAAAGAAAAGGAGAGTGGAATTCCAAATTCGAGCTTTTTCTGGCCTAAACTAGCGTATAATAATGGGAAAAGAAAAGGAGAGTGGAGAGAACGATTACTCAAGGGTGAGCAGTCCTTATGTTTGGGGGTGTGATAACTCTCTAAGCAAAATTTAGAGCCTTAGCACATAGAATTTGTGAAGGTATACGGATAAACAACAAACTTGAAGAATTGAAATGACACCTATCCAAATCTACTGTGATAACAATGCTGCCATCACCATAACTCCTAGTCTAGTCCAATGATAGGACAAAGTGTCTTATACTTCGACTAAATTAAAGGTCTTCTAACATTTGATAAACTTATCAATAGCTAGGGTTTACCCACTTTTTTCACTATCTTACTTTTGAGAGGATAAAAATATTTTGATATATTAATATGTGCCATTAGAGAAAGACATCACAAAATATTGAAAAACATTAAGATAATAAGGGCAAATATTTCACAAATAATATTTACACACGCATTCATAAATAGTAGGAATACGGATTGAACTTGCGGCTGTGTCATTGCCTTATATTGAAAATCCCAGAGCCTGAATGACTGAACCAAAAACATACCTTTTCCAGCTTTGGCAGCAAGGTTAGTGACCTCGACTTCCAACTTAGCGGAACCCTGCAAAGGTGGAAACATGTCATTTAAAATTGAGAAATAATTTATGCTTGATGGATTATGATGAATTTAATTTAGTTTTTATTAATATTGTGAAAAAAATATGGACATTATAATAATCATGCCCAAAGAGACGACAAAAAAAGAAAAAAAGAAGCATGACTCGGATAAATAATACTTTTCTAGTGTGCTTTTTCTCTCCATTTTTCTTTCTTTCCTTCATATATCTTCCTAGAATGTTATTGTCCACTGGCGTCAAATGTCTCAGAAATGAGAAATAAAAATATTAGTTCAATAAGTACCTTTCGAGGAACTTCAAAAATGAAATATTCATTCCATCTTGCCATGCCTTCGCCCAATAAATTGTTTTTTAAAATCACGGGTTTCACACATTTTGTCCTTGCACTCTGAGGAAAAAGCTTTTGTTGTCCTGGCACCTGACCTTCAATAACAAGCCTCAAAGCACAGAAGAAGCTATGGCTATTACCATCATCAGTAACGGGCAAACCCTGCAAAAGAATCAATATGATTCTCACGTTAAAGACGACTTTATGAAGAGATCACATCTATTAAGCAGCGATAACTTAGCAAATCCCTACTATCTATACAACCTTTGCTTCAATGATCTGTACTGCAACATAATAACGTGGTTCTCTGGATTCATCAGCTACATTTAACCTGTCTGAAAACCTTGGAGGTGGAATCCACACTGACATGCAGTCACCAAGTGGTAGCTTATCAATTATATCTAAATTCTGTTCACATCTTTTCAAATAAATTTCACAGCCAAGTTTATTTTCTACAACTGCAGTTTGCAAGTCATCTTCATCCAAAGCTGAGAATGTAGCATCCTTTCCATGTATAAGGTAGTCAACAGCTTCCTGCATGTGAATGTTTTAATAAGCAAGGATTAACCTACTACCAACATCATCTATGAGGTAGATCAATACCTCATTTAATTTTTGTACTCGTTCTTCAAGTTCCAACTGTCTTCTCCATGAAAGGATGCCCCCGATGAAAGTTTCAAGATTTGATGCACTGACATTAACGTTAACTATACTAGTGGCTGCAATTCGTATTCTTTTTCCAAGTTTTGGTGGCTGGTCAACGTTCGTATCATATGTTTCAAACCTAACAAGTACGGAATTCATGAATATTTAGTGATTAAAACCACATCCATCTAAGCAGGTCAATGTTTGAAGGCAAATCAAATATGGGGAAACTGCATGACGCATAAATATGAATGTCAATTACTTAAATATGCCATCAAATGGTTCAATAAGAGGCTCCCATGCTTCTAATTGTGGGTTAAAAGTCGATGCAGCAATTGAAGAAATCAGCACTGCATTCATTGCTTCCAGTGAACCATGTGTTGCCAGTTTTATATTTGTCACCGTTGTGTCAAAAAGTGGCTTCATCTGGAATGAACCAAAATTTGATTATCCTCAATGGTTAATAACCCAAGGGAACCAGCACACATTGGATTACAGTATATTAGTTCTTTGAGGAGAATAATACCATTCCATGTAAGCTGTCCAGAACAGTCAGAGAGAAAAACCGAATCTTCATTTCAGCGGTTACATTTTCATGAGTCTTTGGCTTAGCAGAGTCACCTATAGTGTACGCCAATCGGCTAGATGGTATTTTGTGATCAGAGCGTGCAAGGAAGGTGCATGCCTGCGAAGCACAGAATGAAAAGGATCCCATCTATATATTCTATACGAATCAAATAGCATTTGCATGCCAGTATCTACAAAAATAAATAAGGCGAGCAGAAAGCACCCTTCTAGTTTAGGGGACAATCAAAAGTCGTTCTTTATTGCTAATATTTGTTTGTTTGAATTGAGTTTAGTTCTAAATTTTCAAATTTGTGTTTATTTGATCCTTTCAACGGTAAAAAAGTGTCAACCTGATTTTTGAACATTCAATTTTGTGTCTAATAAACTTGACAATTCAATTGTGTCTAATTGGTTCCTAAATTTTCAATTGTATATCAGATTAATTCTTCGACCTATGAAACATTTTAAAAAAATCACAAATTTACCCAAAAAAATTTAAAATTTAGGGTTATATATATAAAATTTTAGAGCATTCAAATAAGTCAAGGCCTAGACATAAAATTAAAGTTTATGAACCTATTAGAACTTATGAAATTGATGGAGCTATTAGAACTTATGAAATTCATGGAGCTATTAGACAGACACAAAAGGAAAAAAAAAAAAAAAAAAAAAAAAAAACAAAAAAAAGACTCAGTATTCATCTATGGCTGCTTAATTGAAAGTTAGACAATAGATACTTTTAATGTTCAGATAACTATTAGACATATACTTAAATTTTTAATTTAACTAATTAGTTTTAAACTTCACAAAATTTGAAACCACCAGTTTGGAATGAGAGCCATAGTTCAAAGTTCGATACCAACCTGATTTGAAACTTTCCAAATGCTCCAGCACTGAGATCCCCTTGAACTTGAAGATCTTGAAATGGGCATCTCAAAAATATTGGTCTGGCTGACAAGATCCATCCTTGGACAGCAAATAGAATCAAGACGAGGAGCTTCATCTGTTCTTGAAACAACACATCCCAAGGAAGCATAACCAGGAGGAGCAATGGGGTACCAGAAGAAAGCTTCATCAAATCCTTTCCCAAAAATATGAGCAACTTTAGTGAACTGGAGAGGTTTTGCCGAAATTTCAGCATTGTCAGCTTTGAACAGTAGCCCTAGAGCTGGTGGTTCTAAGCTGAAAGGATGAGTCAATAACAAAGATTTACAAGAGCTCATAAATTTTCTTAATGCCAATGAAACAAGAGAAATATTCAAGACATGGTATTAATCTCAATAAAAAATAATTAATTAATTTACTAAGAAATCTAACCCTTCAGTTATGAAGTCTCCTAATATAGCATAACCAGGGCGTGCCACAGGTCTCCATATTGAAACTGGACAACGGGCATCATTACCCTTGTCCCACCATATTCTCTCAAAGTTGGGAGTCGACAGGTAACAATTAGTTGCTTTCGAAATAGACCTTAAAATGTCCCATCCTGATGAAGTTGCACTCTTCATGCTTGAGTGATGACTTGAAGTGTCACCACCCGAAGTAGTATTCGAAGAAGGTTCCTTAAAGGCAGTGTAATCAGGATTTGAATTCCACTTAAGAAGATGATTCAAATCACAAGCATTGTCTTTCTCTGGGCAATTAGTTGAAGCATGGCCAATAAATGATCCAATAACATTGTCCATACGCCAGATGCTAAATCCAGATGCATACCAAGAATTTGACGGAGAATTAAGTACACATTCTGAATAAGTAGTTGAAGAGACGAGGTCAGAACGTAAACAATATACTACATAGGTCGGTGGTGGCTGATTCCCAACATTTGCAACACAACCCACTGCTGTGTATCCAAGAGGTGGAACAGGCATCCAAATGGAACAATCAATATCAGATTTCTTGTCAAATTCAAATCCTTGAATCTTGGAGAACACACCTATCAGTTGGAAACCAAGAGGTTTCCGCACACGTCCATATGTATTACTAACAGCCATTACTGCCTGTGAGGGAGGAACTGGCCTGATCCATAAAAAAACATATATTGAAGAAAAAAATGTTATTAGAGCTTATATAAAGCCCTTACGATGAATAATGAAATTTCCATCTGTATGTAATAGGAAATAAATATCGAGAAAATTATTAAAAGGCAACATGAGGATAGTGTCCTTTATCTAAAAGCACAAGTATGCAAACAAGATGCCAAATTCTGAAGATCAAACATTCTTCGACCACAACAAGTCAAATATTTAATTTCATGTCAAACGATTCCAACATCTTCATGTTCTCAAATATCCTCTATTTCATTCAAGCTAAATGACCCAAGTTGCTGTAAAATTTGGATTTTTCTTCTTTTTGGATGCCATTGCACAGAAGTTAATTCTACTCTATAGTTGAGTAACCATTTTGAGGAATCATTTAACTGAAATGATAATTAAAACTAGTGCTTTCTAGCAATGACATCGAAAATAAATAGCAAACATTTGAGAAATGATGCGTTAAAAAATAAGGTAAAACAGAGGTTGTTCTTAGCTAAGTAATTTCTCATTGGTTCATTGGATAAAGAAATATCTGATATTTGTAAGCATGCATAGAATTAAAGGTAATTTTTGCAGTTGTATACCGACTGAAGTTATCATTGACCATCCAAAGGAAAGAAGTTCTGCAATTCAAACTGTAGTGACACTCCTTGAGATTGTTGGCAGAAAGAAAATATCATATTCATCGAGTATTTTAGAATGAAGTAGCCTCGGTAAATGATGAAAATTCTCACCCCTTGGATGGCGGGGAACAGACTTGACCGAGGCTGCTGGAGAGGGTTGAAAATTTTCACCCAAACTATTGGAAAGAAACTTAATTTTGAAATTCTCACCCATCAAATATTTTAAAGATGAAAATTCTCAGATAATAAGAATGAAAACATACAGGCCTAAGCGAATAGCAAAACCTGAGCAAAAAATCTCATACGAAGGTTAGAAAGCTTACCCTGAAGTCACACAATCTCCTAATATAACATAATTTGGTGGAGCTCGAGGACGCCACACAGTAAGGTTATTAGAGGACCCATTTTCTGCATGTACAAACAGTTGAAAGAATGAGAGACGTAACCAACTCATCACGGTTCAAAGAACCAGTTAACAAGCATCTTTCAATACTAAATGGTAACAAGTTAGTAAAGTTAACTTCAAAATCAACTACATTGGGAGCAAAAATCTCATTATTCCAGTGAAATAATAACCTCTTGGGGACACCCAGAGCTTATCAAAATTGATACAGGCAACCAGAGGCACTGCATTTCCAAACATCATTGCTTCACCAGCTTGACTTTGCAGATTAAGTATGAGAGAAATGGCACTCAATGAGAGATGAATGCAGATATCAGTTGTTACAAGAGACATATTAGTTTTGTCCTTGACAGATGTATATCCCCCAGAAACATCAACTGGATCAAGGATTACTAGACCAGAACCAGCTTCAATGGTGAAATCTTTCACAAGGGCACGAATCCAAGTATCGTTTTCTTTTGATGCATACCTATTCATAATACAAGAATAAATACTTCAATTTCTCCGGAAGAGAACATATGATGAAGATACGGCTTCTTATATCAGTCACCACAAATGACTGGAACTGTTCATTAAGCTGAAAATATAAGGTTATCAACATCCATGAATCAAAAAAGAGAAAAAAAAAAAGCAAAGAAAAAGAAAATACAGAGATGGAGAGGGATAGAACATAAATACTAAAATAATTAACTAATCTAGGTAAGACTAGTCACCAGGTGCTGCATGAGCAAAATGAGGATACGGCTTGTAAAACCAGCCACAAAAAAACGACTGGAACCGTTGATCAAGCTGAAAAATGAAAGGTTATCAACGCCCACATGACATCAAGTAGAAGGTCCTATGTTCAAACTCTGTAATGTCATTTCCTTCCCAATTAATATTAATTTTTATCACTTCCAAAAAATGTTAAGCCCACAAATGAGGGGAGTGTTGAAGTAATGATATAATTAAATTTATTTAACCCATCAACTAGAAATTTTGGATTGATTGACGTTTTAATATAATGTTCTGATTCCTAAAATGCTTGTCTTCAGACTCAATTAAATAGCACAAAATAATTTAATTTGACAAATTCTGAAGGATCTTTGGATGTTCCGTTTTTTTGCTTGAAGGTCCTATCCACGAGGAAGTCATTACAAGTTCTTTTCATGAAAAGCATTTAAAGTTGCTTTAAAGGAAAGGCTTGTGGTTGAGGAGCATTTAAAATGCGTTATACATTTTTGCATGAAGCCCCGATTGAGAAGGAGATAGTACCTCGATCAAGATTTTTGTTGGTTTTCACTTTCAGGAGTTATGTTCATTTTGGGAGGTGTTCTTTCTATTTTTCCTCTTCTCCCTTGTGGAGATTGTATATTTTGAGCTAGTTCCTTTTAATTTCTTGTTAAAAAAATTTTAGCTCAAAAAATATATGGCACAATAAATTTTAGCTCATATTATATATCATATTAAGATATGAGAATAGGGTAAACAAGAGATGTTTTTATTGTATTCTGAAATATTAGTAATTTTATAACTTCCAAAAAAATCATACATACATAAGAAACCCTTAAAGAGCCTTACTAGTAAAGAAAGGAAATCACGTAATTGAACTACTGCTCTAGATACACTTTCAGTAGGTGATGAATGATAATACATACACATTCCTCTTAGCACAAAATTTAAACAAGCAATTCTTCATGAGAATACTAGAAATTGAACCCCAAAGCCTAATGTCAGTCTATGAAGGAAAACTCTGTCCTTGTACTCCTATTAATCCCGAAAACTTCTCTATATATTATTTTAACACTTCCTAAGTTTGTTTTCTAAGTTTACCTTATTGGTATCATCTAACCAAAGTCTAGGACTTTTTTCATTCAGAACTTCTAGAGCTATTCTGATGGGCATACGTTTGTCAAGAATATAGCATACATGCAAAATCATCTCAAGAGCCATAAAGAAGTAGAATGGTAAATGAAAATAAATGTACATAAAGAAGAAATTTGGTGCTCTTACATGAAACTCATATCCAATTTGGCTCGAAGAAGCTTCTCACCATATGATAGGTCATCTAAAGAAGACTTAGTGCCATCATAGAACGTGAATTCTGGAGAAACCACCTGATGAATAAGTAATCCACATAAATATATAAGCGAGAAAAAATATTAGAAGGAAAATTTTGATGAAAGGTAAACCTCCATGGAGCAAAGTTGCAATCCGTAACTGCATGATTAGGTATGCCATTCATTATTAAAGAGAATTCCTTTTCCTAGACCATATAGAAATTGAAAACTCACAAGAAATCAAAATTCTTATATGTCCTGCAGGTTTTGTCATTGGGACAGATTGCTACTTTTTTTTTTCACAAAAAACAAACTTTTCTTTGATACAGAAAAGAATAAAAACGTTCAGGATACAAACTACGGTGTGAAAACGGAAAATAAAATGGCCAACCTAACAAACAAACAGAGAAAAACAAGCTCTCCAAAACTAACAAAAAAGCAACAAAGGAAGCAACATCAACTGAATCCGAAGATGGCAAAGGAGTGTGAGACGGGCAATAGTGACAATATGCAAAGGTAATGATCGAGATCTGTGAGGTTCAGCGACAGCTAGGGTCTTCTAGGAAGGATGTGAGAGCTACAATTTTGTCGTGAGAGATGAGTGACAGTGATTAATTTTGAAGAAGCCTAGTCTAGCGACAAATTCTCGACTAGGGTTCCCACAACAGCAGAGCTAGTGTTGCAGCTATGAGGTTAGGGATTGAAGAAATTCAAGGCTCTGTTACCATGAAGATATGTATGAGAGAGGTTTTTCTTATCCATTCAGTGGTCGGAAAGATTCAAATTTATACAAGAAGATTCTTAATCATATGTGCCAGAATTAAGCAATCAATCTAAACTTATATGGGAAATAAAAGTACAAAATACGCAAGGAAACTACAGAAGAAGATTGCATTCCTAATTTACAGCTGAATCAATTCAGCTAGATTTACTACAAATATATTAAAAAGGATAACTGTTTTAGTACCAGATGGACTGTAGCAGCCCTTCAATTCCCCTCCCCCAAAAAAAAAAGACGAAAAATAAAGAGTTCAACTCCTCCCATTTATGTAAAATCTCCATTGTAGATGAATGACATCGCATCAAATCAAAACATTAAAATGAACTCTAAACATTAACACACCTGAGTTTCAAAAGTGAAACTACGAAGTGTACTTTGATCACTTTCCAAAGATGATGACATATTTGAAACGTCTGAGTTTTCATGCATGGAGGCAATATTCTCATTCTCTTCATCAGATGAAAGAGTATCCAGAAAGATAATATCTACATCATCCTCTTCGGACACAGAGTAGCTGCTATCATTGCCCAGGTACGTATACTTTCTCAAGAGAGAACCATTCTAGTAATGAAAAACTTATTAGTGGAGAGGAAAAATAAGAACTACAAAAAGATGTTATACATAATAAAAACATAAACAATTGCACAGTTAAAGCAAAAATTAATGAATTAGGCATAACCCCTACGTTTGTTCATTTATAATATCATTCAATAACATTATCACGCTGGTTAATAAACATGTTTGGGGGTTTTATTCCTTATTCGAGTTTGTGGGATGTTTTGATGAGCTAGTAATAGGACTCCTTTGTAAATTTTCTAGTATCTTTCCATACTAACAACTAAAAAAAATAAAAGGTAGCACTTTAGCAGATGATTGAAGACAAAGCTTCAGAACAGCCTTTCTTCTTGTTTTGTTTTATTTTCTTTTTTCTATTTCTAATAAAGAACTTTCCCTTATTATTATTTTATAGGATTGTATGTGTTGAAAGGAAACCACATGAAAAAACATAAAAGTTCAAAATTTTTATATAAAATTTCTAGCATTCATTGTTTCAAATTTTTAACTAGAAATGGGTTTTCTAAAATAACTCAGTCCAAAACTCATCAGCTTCTCATTGGGCCTTCCTTGCCTCCAAAAGCTCAATTATTGTGGTCTAGCGCAGTGAATGCTTTAATTTCAGAAATTTGGTTGGAGAGCAATCAATGTATCTTCGGGAATGTTTATAAATCGTGGTTTGATTAATTCAAGTTGGCTGATTCAAAAAGCTTCTAAATGGTGTTATCTTTCTAATCTTTTTTCAGCTTACTCCTTTGAATATATTTGCTTTCCCATGTCAGATTTGTACTTGTGAGCATTAGTCCTCTTTTCAATATTCCAACGAAAAACTTATCTCTTCTTTTAACATAAAATATGTAAGTTCAAGGTTACCAATGTAAATATTTATATTTTATAATTCTTTTTTCATTTTTCACAAGGAAAAAGTAAATTATGCTGGAATTTTTCTTAATAATTACAACCACAACCAATATTCAAATATTCTTAACAACTTCATGTAGATATTTCTTATGCCATCCAATGAATATAGACAAAAGGAGTACGCAAATTTCTTTTGGGAAGGTAGTGAATCCGGAAAACTTAAGCACGTGGTCAAGATCGAACGTAGCTTCTAAATCACTTACGGAAGGTGGCTTCGACATCGGAGCCCTAAAATTGAGAAGTCAGGCTCATTTCACAAAAGGGGTTAGAATTTTCACCATGAATCTTCTGCTCTCTAGTAGCAGGTGGTGACAACTATTTATGGCCTTGAGCCTCTAGGAGGCATACAATTTGTAAGAAAAATGGTTGTTTGACTAGACTTTCGGTTAGCATGACTGATATTTGAAGCTGTGGAAGATCTAATCAATTTCACCTTTGTATGACAAATAAATCTCTTGTTCGCACAACACATGGGCAGGGGAAGTTCCTCTAAGACTTATCCACATCCTTATCAGATGGTTTTACAACCTATTAGTTTTCTTTTCAATTATAAGGATGCCTCTTGTTGGTCTTAGAAAATTGGGATTAGAACAAAATTGGAGGTGGATGCATTTGAAGATTTTAGGCTTTTGTTCAATAGGTTGGCTCGGTTCAATTGATGAACAGTGATGATGCTAAATGATGGAGAATTCATCCATTGGGTAGTTTCTCAGTTAGTTCAATGACCAAGCATGTCAGTTTCTTCTCCAATTCAAAGAGACGTATTTTTGGCTCATAGGATGTGAAGTGTCAATGTGCTTAATTGGATTTTGCTCTATTCTGGTTTAAACATAGGAGACTGTTCAAAGGTAGCGTTTTTCATCAGTTTACCAGCCTTCTGTGTGTTTATTATGTGTCGGGGAGGCTGAAAGGCAATGTCTATTTTTTTCTCCCTTTACCTAACTTTGCTTTCTTTCACTCCCTTTGAAGATATTGTTTCACTTAAACATTTGTTGTATCTTCTCACTATATCAATAAACAAAAAAAAAAAAGTTGAAATCTTTGTTAAAATAAGAAATAAAAAGTTGTAGATAATTGGGATGTATTAGTACCTCAATTTTCACGTTAATAAAACGAAGCCTTTTAGCACAGCCAATAACAACAATTGGTTGAGTTCTCCCTGAATGTGGTCCAATAGCATCTGTTTCTTCCATTAGACGAATAACATTTCCACAACCATCATATGTATAATCATCAACACCTAAAGTATCTGCTATCAGCTGTCTACTTGGGGACAGCAGAATCACATCCTCACTTTGTCTGTGGATTGAACCAGTCAGTACTATGCTGTCGCTTCTACAAATGGGATCATTCTTGGAGTCCATTGATTCTTCTCTTCCAGTTATAGCTCTCAACGCAGGAACAAAAAATTCTACCACAGCAAGGAGAAAATCTGGTACTACAAGGACTCGAGGTTGTTGAACCCGTAGAACAAATGATTGAGATTCCTTTCGCCAACGATTGTCCAGCACAAACATTGTAGCAACAGGGACATCCAAATTGAGGTTACCTTCAGAATATGCCTTCCCAAAGCTGCTGTCTTTCTTCAGGAATGGAAAATTCTCCAAAGAAGCTTGTTTTGAAGTGTCAGTTGATGAACCAAGCATAAGCCGCATTTCAGGTTTTGTAACAGGGCGAATGTCAAGAATAGAAAACTTGGGGATGGTTAAATAGAGGTCTGTTTCTAAGAATGATGTCATACGATACGACACCCAAAGACCTTCTAGCTGCAAAAATCAAAGAGAGAAAAGTAAAGGAAATACTGGGTCAGACATGACAGGTGAATGAGTTTACTGTTCAAGAATAACATAGTTAATGAAAATGCATTATATAACATAAAGACATTTATCATACAATATGCATACATATAGACATTCATTACTAGAAAAGTAATCTTCAATACTACTCAACGAATATACTTACTGCTATAAGAGCTAACGGTGACTCTTCCTGAGTGCCACTACACAACTCTAACAGGGCTTTATTGACAGCTACTGTCACTATTGTAACAGAGCGAGACAGTAAGATTTGACTGTTTGTGTTGACCATGTCAACCAGCAGACGCATCGTATCCGTTGACTCAGATTTTTTCCCTCGGAAGTCTGGAGGAAGTATTGGTGGTTCATACAAGTTCATATATAAACAGTCAACGATAACTTTGTATTCTTTATCAGACATCATGCCGTGCAACAACCCCACCTACCAGAAAAGTAACCATGAGAATCAATTTAATTATATACTGATGGTCTACTATCCACCAAAATCAACTTGCAGTAAATCATTATGAAAGAGACATCATACTTGAGGGTATGTTAAAAAGAATATATATACCCAAACTTATAAAACTTAAATTTTGAAAATATTAAGTACAATAGTAACATAACGTGGTAACCAAGTAAGAGATCTTGTTTCTTCTAGCCTTTCCTCCCCGATTAATACTAATAGTTAACTTTTTGAGCTAATTTTCAAGTTCACAGGTGGATGTATTAAAAATATATTAAAAAAATAGCATTATATAAATCAACAAGTAACCACAATTTAAGTGCAAAAAACAGATTAGACCATGACATATTAAAAAGCTTTAATAAAAATATATTACCACTACTTCAAGTGAAAATGTTGGAACTTTTCTGAAAACATCCCTTAGGCTTCGTCGGACATAAATATCTAGTCCTTGGCCTTCCTGAATCATTGGTTTGCCTAAACGACCATTAATCCCTATCGACATGTTGACCCCCAGAATCTGCAATTGCACATAAAGGAAAAATGATTTCCACATATATCTAGGGGAACTGCAAGAAATCCATAAAAAAACTCTACCTCAGCATGCAGAACGTCAATATGAACAGCAGAAGCATCTGTTTCTGGACATCCATGCCAGCTAAATTCATTTGTTACTTGAAGGTGGCCCAAGTCAAGTTGAATGAAACTGCAAGAAAAACAGAGCATAGGTTATTTAAGGTTTCTTAAGACCATTAGCATTTTTCTTTTCCAAGCGAGGTTACGTTCAAAAGTTGGGTCATCACTTCGTAGTGACTGTAAAAAACAAGAAAAAGGATCTCCCGCAGTATATTTCAATGAAGTTCAAGAAATTGATTGGTTATTAATTCTTTATAATTTTACATTCATTACTCTAACGAAACAATGTCATAGCATTTTCCTCCCAGACATCTTTTGAACTGCATGGCGTCTAACAGACCTAGATTCTTAATTTTTCGTAAACTGTGAGTTCTGTCACCAAATTTTATCGTCTTAGTTTGAGTCTTTGAATCAATAAAATGTCAGCAATCACCATAAATCAGTTTATTATAATGTTTGGGTCCTCTTCCAATTGAGTCCAAATCAGACCCAGTATTTTGAAATTCTTTTTAATTTTAGGAATTTTCATGGTGAAAGTCTAATATGAGGACCTTATATCTAGACACTAATTGAAGCCAAGAGAAGTAAGAAGCCAATTTAAGAGCTGCTACGTTTTATTCTCTATTTAACCATCTCCAACAATATGCATAAGTGTATATAAAAGAAAAGAAAAGAAAAGAAAGAAAGAATCAAAAAAAGCTGTGAACGTTTGAATCTAATACATTTTTTCATTACTCCTCAATTGTCAACTAAATAGGAGAGCCTTTGGTTGCTTTTACTTATATAATTAGAAATTGAAAGTGCTTGTTTCTTGTATATATGTATATATAGACATAGATATAGTATCTACAATTTTTTGTTAGATTTCCTTTAAAGGATTATTTCGTTGGGTTGTCTAGGAACAAAGATAATTGTACTATATTGTATGGAAATGCAATCAAAATTTCATATAAATAAATAATATTTTTGTTTGATTCCCACAATTAATTCTAACAATTTTATTATATTAGTCAATCAATGTTCATTAATCGTTATTAGGTAGATTATTTTTATTAAATTTTATTTACTAATAAATATATTATGAATAATATGCCTCAATTTTAGGTTTCTGAGTTTATTTAGCAATCAATCTTAATAATTCTCATAAAATACATGAATTTAATACAATTATTTAAACTTTAGTTGTATACAATTAGTTAAATAATAATTTGTTTATTAGGTCACACTATTAAAATAATTTTAAGCAATTAGATTTTAATTTAATTTACGTTCATAATAAACTTATTATAAATAATATACTTTAAATTTTAGAATATAATTGATCAGTACAATAATCAAATTGAACAATCATGATAAACGTTAAATTTCAAAAATCAAGTATAGTCACTATCAAAAGTAGCCACTAAACATATACGAAGTATTCATATTATGTTAGCATTAATAAATCATTTTCGTTAAAGTTTAAAAAAAAAGAACAAAAAATGAAGAAAATTAGGAACAAGAATATGGAAAGAAGAAAGAAGAAAAAAAGGAACAAAGTAAGAGAAAAATACAATA
>NC_036640.1:10661471-10944755 GCF_002806865.2 Cucurbita pepo subsp. pepo
AAAAAAAAAGAAAAAAAAAAAAAAAAAAAAAAAAAAAAAAAAAAAAAAAAAAAAAAAAAAAAAAAAAAAAAAAAAAAAAAAAAAAAAAAAAGAACGACGAAGAGTTAAAAAAGAAGAAAAAAAAATGAAAAATGACCAAATAAAAAAAAAAAATACTCGGTTTACAAACCCTAGCATCATAATTAAAAATGATCCCTCGAAAAGGATTTTTCCCCAGCAAAAGAAATCAAATCCTCCAACCAAACAACCCCTCACATATCTTTTGTAATATTGATTATGTTTTATGGAGTATTTCTTTCCTTATTGGTTGATGGTCTTTCTTCTATATAAGAATTTTCAGATGTGCAAGAAGAAATACAGTAATATTACTCTTCTTCCCTAAATTCAAGTTATTTTTGTTTTTATAATAATTTACCATGCAACTAATCATATACATGCTTTTATGTCAGTTATAAGTCAAATTTCAAAAAATACTCAAGGATAATAAGAGAGGAAAGATTACGAACTCTTTGCTATTTGAATTCTTGGGAACAATAATAATGGGTGTATCCAGTGATAGGTCCAGCTTCACGGCGGCAGCACCATCAATCTCATATTTTTGGATCAACCACTCGAAATCCCCAACTTTATCAACAAGTTTAACTGCTTCCTCAGTATGTGGAGTAGCTAGTCCCATGAAGTAAACTGTAATCTACAGAAGTGGAAAATTACATACAGCATTATAAAGAAATGTAATAAAAGTTCAGATATGTACGACTCGATTAATGTTATTGATTTATAACAAATTTATAAACGAAAACTAAGAGAATTTTTCCCTTTACCTCCGAAACAAATCTATAAAGGAAAACTATGCGGACAGCAGAAAGCCGACCATGTAGACAGTAATCATATCCTTCGTAGTCATCATCGTCAACACTATAGGAAAGAAATTTGAACTAAAGAGAAAAAGAAAAGAAAAAATCATTTATAGTCAATAGTCTTAATACAACAATTAACATATCAAGATCATTTATATGTAAGAAGCACACGTTACATTGATAAGTGATTCAACACCAGGATTTCGTATATCACAAAGCCAACCCCAGCAATGGTCTTCTCCTAAAGACATATCACAAAGTCTGAAATTCCCTAGAGTTCCTTCAATAGAAAGAGAGCTTGGATGGACCTAAAAAGAAAAATGCCCGTTAGAAAGTGGATAAAAGTGAGAATGAGGTGTGAATTCTCAAAGTAAATCACATTTTATGATCATATATTAGAAACGACAGCCATCCATTACATAATGCACAAAAATTGCTAATTAGGCTTACAAACAGGAAAATAAAAAAATGAACAAGGAAAAAATACACACTAGTATTTAAGGTTGAGTTAGCTTTCACTTAATCCTGAATTTACAACACACATTATTACCTTCAAAGCTCTATAATTGGAAGAATTGATTTCCATTATCAACTTAGAATTAGATATTTTAAAATTAAATTTCTTAACTTTTAACTCTAAATTTATTCATATGGAAAAATTATAAACCAAACCCAAAATTTTTTGTTCAACAGGTTCAAAATAAGTTAAATACTAGCAAAAAATTATAAGCTGAAACACACGAATATGTATATATATATATATATATATATAGATACATACATACATACATACATATATATATATATATATATATATGTATGTATATAAGCTGAAACACACACACACACACGTATTATTATTATTATTATTATTTATTTATTTTTTTTACTTCACTAATTTTAAGTAACCTACCACGCATACAAAATAAGAAAATATAAAATCAACAAATCATAGCAATGTCAGCCCGAAGTGTATTATAAAATTAAGTTTAAGAAACAAGCTGAGTCAGCCTTTCATTACTATAAATGGTAAGAAACTCAATCCAAGTGAAACACCAAGGATAAAAAAGCAATGTTCCCGTAGAAAAAACAACTAGGGGAAGATAGCTAGGGACCACTAAAAACCAATTTATGTGCATAGGGTAAAGCATAACTGTCCTTGATGATAGAGATGGTACCCACCTTAAGCTCAAACAAAAAGCTCTCCTGCACGAGCATTGCAAACTGAGATCCATCCTCCATGTTAAGATAGATGGCAACACTGGCAACATTCATGTTTAAGTAGAATACAACACGACTTTTGCCATGTCCTAGCAATCCCTTAACGAGGCCTTTTTCTTCCACCTTTTCTTTATCCATAACAGGCTTATCTTCTGAAGTTCCGGGCAAGTCTGGGCTAACTTCTACATAATTTGTGGAGCTTATATCGAAACCAAAACCAATTAACGCAACAAGAGTAGGTCTGTTGCAATAGAACTCCATTTTTGACATGCAAATACTCATCTGAAATGTTTCATTCATGAAATATTAGCATCGTGAACATGATTTTGAACAAATAATAAACATCGCCAATATCATATTAGTACCTGTGTGTCTATACCATCATAATCAGGTGAATCTGAACCCCTAGTCAAGAAGGTTACAACCACAAAGTCAGAACTTTCACTGTCCTCTGCCTCATAAAATATGTCACTGGATATGCTTTTCCTTTTTTCTATATCATTGTCAGTAAATATTGTGTCAGTAGACTCATGTCCAGGGGAATCGTAGTTGCTAACATCAGATAGAGATAAAAAATCAGGCAACGCATCCGTAAAACTATCATCCTCATCAATAATTGCAGTAGTCGTTTGTATCCCATTAGGATCAAATGTGCCAGGAGAAGAAGATAACTTCTCATTTGATAGCACAGAACGAGCTAAATACTGTGAACTTGTTGATAAATGGCCTTGAAGGTGATCCTTAATATGCAGAGAATGCAGCTTCGTTTTGACTGAAAGAATATCATCACCAAGAATTATGTGGACCTGTCAATCAGGAAGTAAGTATCTAACAGTGGTGTACAAGTATATAGGTAAAGTATCAAACCTAACAAGTTAACTGAAGAAGGAAAACATACCACAATGTGGTCAGCACGACTTCAAAAAGACTTATGAATTGAAAAGAAGCATATAGACAATAAATAAATAAAAATTTCTAGGAGACAAAGTAAAAATCACCCACAAGTAGAAACTATTATCAAAAACAGGAGAATGAAACAGGAATATCCAACAAGCCCTCGCAAACATTACTATTCCACTTGAAACATAACCGATATGAAATTCATAAATCAAGATCCCTCAGATGGAAAGAAACAACCGCATCTTCTCTAACTCTGAAAGTCCCCTCCACCATCATCGGGACAGGGTCGTTTATTTGATGTTTTCGTGGGATCTTAAATCAAAATCTTTTTGTTAATGCCAAGGGTAGAAAATTCTCAATCAGAGAGAGAAATACTACATAATGATCCTACGATCAAGTTCTTGAGTTTAAATTTTATACAGGATGAAAATTCAATCAAAGGAACCAAGACCAGATAGCTAATCCTTCATAGATCCAATCTGAGACTCCAATAAATGAAATTGGAAATCCTGGTAATTCTTTTTTCCATTCCTACTTTTTTCAACCATTCAAAATACATTGATAATTGTGAATGATCTTGAAGTTCCCATAGCCATTAGAAAAGGTATTTGAAATTGTACCAAATATCCAATTGCAAATTTTATGTCACATCAAAAAATTTCAAATAGCCATAAAGCTTTCCCATCTAACATATATGACTTGTTTGTTCTATAGAGCATACAAGAGGCCTTGGAGGATCCAAATTGAAAACTAGTCGTTACAAAGGAGATGAATGCTCTAAAACAAAATGTATTGGAGTTTGCTGAAAATAAGAAACCAATGGATTGTAATACTCAGAGATACAAGGTCAGACTAGTAGCTAAACTCACTGACATATAGAATTGATTATTAGGAATCATTTGCCCATGTTCCTAAAATTAACTCTATTAGAGTTCTTTTATCTCTTGCAATTAATTTAGATAGATCGCTTTACCAACTTCTGAAAATTCTTTTTTTAATGACATCTTGAGGAAGAGGTTTTTATAAGCTTACCACTAGGTTTTGAGAAGTAACTTGGATGTATGAAAATTTGCAAATTAAATAAATCTTTTTGTCGTCATAAATACCTTCGAGAGCTTCGTTTGAACGCTTTAGAAAAGTTGTGGTTAGCTATGAACTTTCAGAGTCAATCAGCTCATACTTCATTTTATATAAACACTTTAAGTATAATAAAATCTTAATTTTGATCCTCTACGTGGATAGTCTTATTCTAACTAGTGATGATGAAGCAAGTTTGGCCAATCTCAAGAAAAATCTTGGACGTGAGTTTCAAATAAAGGATTTAAGAACGTTAAAATATTTTCTAAGGATAAAATTAGCAGGATTGAAGAAGGTATCATCGTTAATTAAATCAAGTATGTCATTGACTTACTTGAAGAAACAGGTTTATTTGGATGCAAAAACAGGATTACATCTATTGAACCTAATCTAAAGTTACAAGTAGCAAAAGCATAACAAATAATGGACAAGGAACGATACCCGAGACTTGTTAGAAGATTAATATCATAAAGAATGGAGGTTATTTGATGCAAATTAACATCAAAAGAGAGAATATCAACCAAAATCTCCATTAACACTTCAATCTATGTTAAACCTCAATCAAAGAAGATTTGAGCCCTACCAATCCAACCCAACTAAAGGACTAACTTTAACAAATTCAAACAAAATTACCAAATAACTTCAAACTATATTATTTATGCACTACATCAATCGACTAGCATACAAAACTAATCAAGAATTGTAATTGCGGAGAAGAAGAAAAACAGCAAACTTCACAGACATTGCAGTCCAGAAATGAACCGAATAGTATACTAATAATCCAGCAAATCATGTGAAGAAATAGTTAATAATATAATCATAGGATTCTCCTGGTCAATTTCTAATTCTACAATCAGCTCCAGTCCTAAGTCTTTAGAAGACGTGAATCCTTTAGTACACTAACATTTTAGTTAGCATAAAAATAAAAGGAAAAGAAGCTATATATTAATGAAGATAAACCTTTCCACCCGAAGCAAGAAGCTCAAGAATCAGGATCTCATCAAATTTATTATCAACTTCGTCTCCAGTCTGCAAAATAATGGTCACAAACATTAGATTGCTCAACCAACTGGAAGAAAGCAAATACTAAAATCAAGTCTAGCCTCTGAAAAGAAATCATAAAAATAATTATTGACCTCCAATGGCACCAAAGAGAAGATAGTATTGCAAACACATGATACCACTGACAGTCACTATTGAACAGAAGAGGAAGTAGAAAACTCATTTGTACCTTCCCATATATCAATAGTTTGGCTTCCACCAATGCACCGTTTATAACAAGGTTAGCTGCCTTCGTATTAGGTGTGTGACGCTCCATTAGCGGAGATTCATCATTATCTATTTCTCCAAGTATATCCATCGATGGAGGAGCCTGTTTATAACAATAATAAATAGCTACTAAGTAACAGGAAGAAGAATACTGTAAATGGATAAAAAGCAGAACATATTAGAATTAGAGAGTAAATACAGAAGCTTGATATGTCGCTTGTAAAAGTCTTTTTGACCAAGAGCTCTTCTCCACTTCATTCTGAAATTCTATCACCCAGGTATTTGAAGATTCCAGAGCCTAGAGAATTATAAATCATTAGAAAAATGAAAGGAGAAAAATGTAGCTGCTAATATATGTTATTTGATTTAGTAAATAGAGTATTTCTTCTCCTTCAAGCTGTAACCGGAGCTTTTTTAAAACCCAAGGTGTCCTAAATCACAATAGCCCTTTGGGGTTTAAGCACGAGGCACAAACCAAATGTGAGATTTCTGTGCAGTTCAGACAATATATAAAACTTACATAAATATATATAGACGTACATGTTCATAATAATAAACATACAAGAAAGAAAAAAAAAACAACAACAACAACAAGAGGTACAACAAAGAAGCATATGGAGAAGAAAAAAAGAAGAAAAAAGAACTGAAGAAGGAATGAGAAGAGTGGCGAGGAGAGGTCTGCCACCAAGGGGCATTCACTTGCAAAAGGGTACTGAAACAGAAAACACTACATGCAAGGGTCTTTTCGTCCTTTAGGTACTGCCAGAAAAGGTTCTTATACAAATGGATGAATATATCCTCAATTTCTTTTCTGCCAGTAGGCTATTGCCTCCTTTGAGAATTTCATGTATAGAGTTCTTCCTCTTTCTAGGGGCTATGACTCACGTGACAATGTTAGACCTCCAATCACAAAGGTGTATTCAAAGAAGGGGGTAGTAATTTTATTTAACTACAATAGCTCCATCAAAGCTTTCAATTCCCAATCCTTGTAGCCATAAAGATTCCTCATCAGAAGATCCTATTTGGATTCATGGCACCATCCAATCAACGAAAGACCCAACCATTCCTCTCTTGGTGGGATGACTTTGATGCAGAATTTGAAGTTAGCATAAGCAGTTTGGAATCTCTGTGCAGCCTATAGATGATTACTTGGATGATATTTTTTTTTTTTTAAAAAGGACAACTTTCCATTCATAAAATGAAAAGAGATACTAGGGGATACGAACTCCAGTGAGGTGTGAAAAAAAATATTAAAAAAAAAAACTGAAGGAAAGAAATGATATGGTGATTGAAGACTCCCATTTGGACGTTTTTTGAGTTTCTATTTCAAGAAAATGATAAGGAGGATATTTCTCCTCCATAATTAGTGCCTAAAAATTTTGTATCTCTTATTGACATTTGTTCCTTGATTGTTTTGTTATACACTTTGGGGCTTCCGTTCTCGAAGAACCTTAGGTGCTTTGGTTTTGCCTTTTTCAACCTAGTGTGGTCTCCGTTTCTTTCTTTGGTTTAGAAGCTTCATTTTATTAGATCTTCATCCTTCGTATAATTCAGTTGGTTTGTTAAATGTTTTTTAGAAGGATTTTTGGCCAGCTTTTACTAGTATTGGTTCAAGTTGTCCGCTATTGTGTTTGCTTTACATGGTTTCTCTAGAGCTTTTGTTTGATGGTTCCTTTTTTTGTTTTTTTGACTGTTCTCATTTGATTGTAATTGTTGTAAGGTCTTGTATTTCATTATATCTTTCGAACATTTTTTTCAAAAAAAAGTAATTTTAAAAATACANAAAAAAAAAAAAAAAAAAAAAAAAAAAAAAAAAAAAAAAAAAAAAAAAAAAAAAATTAGCCCATAACACCTCAAACCAATTAAACATACCTTCTGAATGTCCATGCCTCTAGAACTCAGCGCAATACAAAACAACGATCCACCCACACTACTTGATGGAACTTCATGAACTTGCTTACCAGCCACACTGTAATAACACAAATGTAATATAAAATAATAGTAAGTAAATAACACTCTAAAAAGTTTAATTAGAACTTAGTTAACATTCAAAAATAAAAACCAAAGAGCCAACAAAACAAATAAACAGGTGGAACCCAAAGAAAAACCTCAAATGGCGTTGGTAAATCTGGGACTTCCCCGACTCTAAAACGTAAATATACAAGCCTGAGAGAACAAGATAACATGGCTTCCACTGAGCCACAGAATTTCCTATACCCTGAAACAAATATTATTTAACAATTATGGATGGCTATGATATAAAAAGGTGCAAGATAATTTTTTTTTTTTTTTTTTTCTCAATTCAAGCCATACCCTCCACACTAGGATTCTTGCATCAGCAGTGAGATCCACGGGACCCCACGGAGCAAGCACAGGTTGTAAATTACCACTTGTATTCGAGTGTTGACTATAAGTCTCCATTTTACTATAGATAGTGTTTAATAGTTCCATGATTTTGCAGTATCTTGATGGTGAGAAGTGAATGCCAAGGTTCGGCACTTGAATAGAGATTCGTGTAGATGGGTGACTTGGGTGAGGTACCTTTATCTTGAACCAAAAAAACAAAAAGGAATTACAAGTCACAGAATAAAACCTATGTATTCTTTAAAACAAAAAGGAAGTCAGTGTGAAGTGTCAAAATCTATACAAGAAAATGGGAGAATCCTCATAAACAGTTACCTGATCTACTACTACTGCCATTCCAAACTGATCAAAAAGAGGATAAACGTTGTGAGACTCCTCCTTTCCTAAAGGGGAAACAATGGGTTGATTACTATAATCTGAGCATTTCTCACATTCAGGATCACAATCCCTGAACAATGCAGCAATATCTCTTCCAGCTATAAAAAATCGAGAATATAAGCTATGTCTTCGTTCATCAGACTGGGAACCCTGTGATGAAATAACATAAACAAAGGAAGAAACTAGAAAGAAAGAAGAAGAAAAAAAAAAAGCAACAAAGCAGTACGTCACAGTAAACAAATATACCATGGTTCGCAGCATAAAGTGACCAAAATCCAAAAGAAAATGACTATCATATTTGGAAGAGACGCCTGATCTGATAGGAACTCTAACTTTTGGGGCATCAAGATCAATGTCAAGAGCAAATCTGGAACACAAAATTAGAACATATATTAAAAGAGCAAGAATAAGAAATCAAAAAATTGAATTATGTTCAACAAGCCCATGGAAACAAGGGAATACTGAAAAAGGAAATCTTCAAGATTTCACAGATGATGGGAATGCTAGAGGTAATCAAAACCTTCAACAAATTCAAGAAAAAAATCTAGCACCTACAAGAAGAAATAATGTTCCGCTTGGGAGATCACATCCTGACATCCAAATGCCGGGTGATTAAAGACTGGAATTCCACCAACTTTTGGCGACATGGCAGAACAAAAGCACAACCTCATTAAAGAGCTCCAACAAATTGATGAATGGGAAGAAAATGGCTCCCTTGACTCACTATCATTACAAAGAAGGATAGTTATCCAATCAAAAAGCCTTTTTTTTTTTTTTTTTTTTTTTTTTTCTTTTTTTTTTTTTTTTTTTTTTTTTTTTTTTGCCTCAAAGGAAAATCTTTTTTGACACAGCATTGCAAGTCAAAGTGATTGGTTGAAAGTGACGAAAACTCAGAATTGTGGCATCAGAAGAAAAAAAAGTCATTGAAATTCTTTCTACAACAGGGGACAGTCTCATATATGTCAAGAGTACTGAATCTGAATTTGTGGCCTTCTATGATAACTTGTTCACAAAAAAGAAGGGAAATCATTTTTTCCCCAACAATGATGATTCGAGCTCAATTTCTGTTGAACAAATGGATTCTCTTGAAGTCCCATTTACTGAGGAAGAAATTCTAAGAGCACCTAATGATTTGAAAACCAATAAATCCCTGGAGCCAGATCCATACAAGGCTGAGTTCTTTAAAAATCTGTGGAAAACTTTCAAAGAAGACATTAAGGGGGTGTTCAATGAAATTTTCAAGAGCGTCATCGTCAATGCTAGGCTAAATGAAACATATCTTTGTTTTATTCCTATGAAGATTGATGCTAAAAAGCAGTGGGAAATTACAGAATAATTAGTCTCATTATTTGCCTCTACAAAACCATCGCTAGGGTTCTTTCTGAAAGTTTGAAGAAAGTTTTGCCTTACACAATTTCTTAATTAGTTGTTGTGGCAGGTCGACAAAACCTTGATGTCTCTTTATTNTTTTTTTTTTTTTTTTTTTTTTTTTTTTTTTTTTTTTTTTTTTTTTTTTTTTTTGCTACAATTATTAGTTTTGGGGTATTAATTGATACAACACCCAAAGATGAAGGGTCCATATTGATTTTTTCCCAAATAAAAAAAGCAAATTGAGTTACCTGCTTTGTTCCTCTAATGCAATTTGAAATTGCTCTTGAGCTCTACGAGTCACTTTCTCAAATTTTACCTGCATTTCGATTCAAGAACTGTAAGTTTAGTTCAAAAAATGATGGTGGAAAGTTATTAGACAATATCACCTGCAAAGCTGCTGCAGTTTCCAATGCAACAGTAGGGCTAACTTCATTACTCCTTCGCAAAAACTCTAAAAAACGATCACAACTGTCCATCAAAATCTACACACAAAGAATAAAATTTTATGTAAATCTAAAGCACGCAGATATAAAAGAAACCTACTATTTATTCTTTTACAGTTTTCTGAGCTCAACCCCTATCCCGGGGGAGGGCTATTGTATAAACAAGAAGAAAAAGAAGTTAAGAAAAAAAGCTCAACAGTTCAAGCAAATGGAAATCTATACAGAAAAGGTAAAGTAGAAAACAAGAATGCTATTTCATTGATGAATAAAATTACAAAAGACAAAAACCCAAATCACTTGTGAGAAAGGCCAAATCTACCATCTTCAAGTAAATTTCACGTTTTATTTGGTCCAAATCACTCGTGAGTATATGTATGCTTCATTTGGTCTACTATCTTCAAGTAAATTTCATGATTCAGTCTTCTGCAGTGCACGTTTTATTGAAAACACTGGCTGTAAAGTGCATTATGAGTATTATCTTCAATCATATATACAGCTTACAGTTTAAAAAAAAAAAAAAAAAAAATCCAAAAAACGATTAAGGGAAGAAGATAAATCATTGAGGATCCTATTGTTTCTTTCACATCAAAGGTACAACAGAAAAGCCCTGATGATCGCTTCCCATGGAAATTTCTTAGACTGTTTGAAAGGATGACCCACCAATATGTGAAAGAAAATCTTTGGTGTTGTCCGGCTTGGCTAATGAAAATCAAATGCCTCCAGTATTAAATTCCAGAGTCTTTGGGAAGGTTTGCAGTGAACAAATAGGTGAATTTGAGATTCAGAGGCTTCTTGACCTAATATTCCAACCAGTTGATAATGAATAAAAGGCATCCCTTTATGCAATCTTCCCTGTATTCAAACCACAATGACTGAGCTCCCACATAAAGGCTTTGGTTTTCATGGTATAATGCCCCCTCCAAATAGTCTCAAATAGAGATTTTTTTTTCTTTTCCCTCAGCTTTAATCACACCATCCGTTGGAGATTTTCCAGAAAATGTTTGAGAGGGATTTAAACGCAAAAGCCAATTATCCAGCCCTTGCTTGAAATTCACTGAGGGTAAAAGATAGAATAGTGAGGCCTATTCCAGTATTTCATCGTCCGTCAGATTTCTTCTTAAGTTGAGCTCCCAGATTGAGGAGTATGTGATTATTGTGCCAGAAAATGTTTCATTAGTCACTCCACACGTTCAACCAATTGTAGCTGGGATTAATGTGCATGATCTGCATAAGAATGAGGAATTTTTTGTGCCGAATGATGTTTCATTAAATGCTACAGTTGCACAAAAGAATGTGACTTTAAATGCTTTACAGAATTTGGAATTACCGATTTGAATTGCCCCAGCTACTTCTTTAATTTCTCCTATAGAAGCCGTGAATTCAGCAAGGATTTAATTATCAATGGCCTGCAAGAACGTTGGCATTTTTTGCACCCTAATTACTGTGCTTTGGCAGAAAGTCTTGGTATCTCTTAGTGCCAATCTTGCCTCTTGAATCCAATTTTTCTATTGATAATTTGGCTATTAGTGATTCTGACTCAATAAAAGAGGCACCTTCTTTTCCAAAATAATTGCTCCAGAGTCCTTTGAAAATTCAAGTCCACTAAAGTATCAAAATGGTGCTAAGATGATTTAATGAAAGCTTATCCCCTTCTTGCACACCAAAAAAGGAATTGAGACTTCATTTCCTCCCATTCAAGAGGTCAGATCTTGTAATTCTGATACCATTGAAGAGTCACACTCTCGTCTTTCGGTAAGATCAGTGCTGCATTCATGTAGATTTCAACGTGATTCAATGGACTCGTGAACAATTTTGTGTCGGAAGACAAACTCGATTGAAGAGCTCAGCTTAATGGAATGGCATTTGTCTAATGGCAAGTTCACGTGGTAAAAATCGGGTGACGATTCTTTGCAATCTCCTTTTAGTCGGCTCTTTGTTTCTAAAAATTTGGATGTGATGTTTGATAATTCAGGAGTTTCTGAACAGGCCCGTATATTTTCTGTTCACTCTTCTTTACTCCTCGATGCTGGAAATTTTGTATGGGGCCCTCTCCTTTTTGTTTCTACAACAGTTGGTTAAGTATAGCATAAGCCCTCTTTCCTTATGAATAGCTTCCAAAAAATCTCAATCCCCTTTCTCAAAAGCCTTCTCTAGATCCAGCCAACTTGACGACTAATCCTTTCCTTTCCTTCTGTGACAAAACTGATAATTAACTATCTCATTTGCTCAAATGAAGCATCCAAGATTTGTTTATCCACAACAAAGGCCATTTGGTTCTCCGGAGTAGTATCAATAGTATCCGGCAAAAGACATGCTTGAGTGGATGTAGACCTCTGGCTAAGAAAATAGGAGAATATAATATCGCGGACAAAACCAGGCACCATTTTCAAAAAGGAAAGACAAAAGTTACATATATGACAGCAATACATTTCCAAAAGACACAGTTTTGGAATTAGATGGTGCAGAATTGCATAGCCGCTTGGAAGAAGATATGCTCTAAAAGAGGTAGACTTATCCTTCCCTGAGCTGTCTCTCATCAGCTAGAACGAAGCTAAATTGAATGTTCAGTCACACTTCATGGTTATCGGGGGCGATAACAACGATTATGCACTTTGGCATAAATTAATCCAAACCAAATATATGAAAATGCCCTCAATTGTATTCCCTTTCTAATACGAAGATGCATCATGAGCCTCTCTTTCGTACTCTTTTCTTTTTTAAGCGAACGAAACTTTTCAATGGTATTATCAACAGAAACTAATAATTAGAAATACAAAATCCCAAAAAGGAAAATGAATAAAGAAATATTAAGAAAGAGGTAAGAAATGATTGCAACTAAAAATGAGCGCAAGCCAAATAAGACGAAAAGCTAGAATCTAAAAACCCACCAAAAACTTGGAGAACGCCATAAAGAAGGCATAAGGCCAGCCAAACCAAAACGATCAGAGTGAGGAGAGAATAAACGACAAGGAAATGCTTTTGATACATTCAAACAAACAAAAAAGCTGACGAAAGATTTCCAAACACAAGACCATAAAATCTTTTAAAATGGCGCTAGGAGAGAATGCTAACAAAACATGAGATGGACAACAGCCACTTTCGAGAACCACATAGCAAAAAAAATAATAAAAAAGCAAACCCCAAATCATTTGGGACTTTAAGATTTCCTTATAGCCGAAAATAGCCATTAAAATTTTACTTAAAGAGATCAAGAAGGACTTGCATGCATCTGGAGACCACAAACCTCAACAACAAGAGAAGAAAACTTAGCAGGAATAAAAGGAGAAAACATTGGTAATGTTGTTGCATTAAGCTCTGCTTTGACTGACCCATTGGCTTCATTTGGAAATAGGTTATTATAAGCTTCTACAAATAAACCCTCTGCCAAAAACTCTTCGTGCTTTAGTAACTCTACAAGTTGTTCGCCTTCCTCACTAATTAACTATCGATTCCTCATCAGAATCAATAGAGGATAGTTACTTCAGTAAAGGGCGCTGGAGATAGATGCATAAGATTCCTCTTAACCACTGATAACCAAGGACATTAAGAGTTTCTTTCTAGCGAGAATAATGAAGAGGGAAGGCTATTAGAAGTCTTGGATCCACCTCACCGTAGATGTAGGAGATGAAAAATATCATCATTACAAGCAAGAGAATCAGCCACATTCGGATCGGCAGCTGTAATTCCATCATGATCAACGGAAATAATAGTTTTAACGCATCCGGATATTTCAAATTGTGACGTTGATCATGCACAGGGTGCCTTTGCCTTTGAACCAGAAAAACTACTTCAGTCAACTCATCTTCATTTGACAAAATAAATACATCATCTTCCACTACCTTTCCAATTCCCTCGATCCACAAAATTTGAAAATTTTTCGAAAGCATGTTCAGAAATTGGATCCCAATTAAACAATTGTTCCAATGTGTTTGATAACATTTACAAACCATAAAACTGTTGCAAATTTCCTCTGAATATTAGGTTGAATATAAACTATTATTAATTAATTAGAACATGTTTTATCCACAAAATTTTGCATAATTATAATTTTATAATATCATATACATTATAATAGATATCTTAATTTAACAAAAATGAATCAAGTTTATAACATGAAATAATATATTTATTATAGTTTTATCACTTTGAATACAATTTTGAATTTTAAAATTTCAAATTCAAAATGTAGATACACTAAAAACATAAAAAAAATATTGTTTTCAAAATTTGCACCATTTGTATCATAGAATTCGAAAACAATTTTCAAAAACACAACCGTCATAATCTACTTGCTAAACTCGGTGAATTTGAAAACATAAAACATACCCAAGATTGCCTATCAAAAAGGCCCTACTTAAGCATAAAGTAAATTACTATGAAAACTATATCACCAATCCAGAGAGAGAAATTTCTAATATTATAAACCTTAACAACATCAATGAAATTAAGGGGAGCCAATGTTGACCAAACCACCTAAATTTTGCCCGAATGCTTCAAAGGAGGATTGTTTCCAGTATTCCAGAGGTAAACTCCAGATGAAAGTGAATCTTATTATACCAGTGCTCAATTTTCCAAGTGAAGATCGCCAAAATGCCCCCACATGCAATCAAAATTTAATTTTGAAAGATTTTGTCAATTTTCACCAAGACCTTATCATTCATAAAATGATTAATAGAAATTTTGAACCAAAAATAATCTTCTAAGAAATTTTGAACTTCATTCCAAGAGTGAAGGGTGTAGGTCAAAGGCAATGGTGGTAGACATAGGTTGGGCAAAGGGCTGGCTAAGGTTTGGAGAAGAGAGAGAAAATCAGGGTTGAGAGTTCGGTTGAGATGTACCTTTGACTTCACAAGAGATCCATTCAAAATAAATCTATTCAAAAGGGGACCGCCCAAAATTTGCTCACAACAGTATTATGCCACAGGGGACTGGACTCCTAATGAAACCGCCAAAGCCATTTAGCCAAAAGGGCCTTCTTACAGGCTCGCACATTACCAATCCCTAATCCCCCAAGGTCCACTGGCTTCATAACCTCCTTTCACTTAATTAAGTGTGCCCCTTTCCGTTCCTCAACACCCTTCTAAAAGAAGTCCCTTGTAAGCTTCTCCACCGTTTTACTCACTAACATTGGGATCCTACAAAAGGATAAGAAATTGGTAGGGACACCACCCAAGATGGACTTGATAAGGGTAAGTCTATCTCCTCTGGAGGAAAAGCTAATCTTCCAAGACGACAATTTCATTCAAATCTTATTCACAACCAGATTCCAAGACGATAGGCATATGGAGTTATGACCTTATGGAAGTCCTAAATAAGAAGGGAAAGACCTCACATCAGAACTAACCATATTTGGAATTTGCTCAGCCTATCAAATCACAAATTCAACTCCAAGAGCTGGTACTTGCCCCTATAAATCTTCATCCTATAAAAAAATTTCATCCTAGAAATGGTCTCAAAGAATGATAACAAATTATTCAGGTATACAAACGATTGTTTATGATTGTTTACCGTTTGAACAAAAAACAATTGTAAATCAAAGATGAGACATGCTTTGAAACCTTCCAGGTCATTTCTTAGTGAACCCTAATGGTCTTAATAGTCATGATAGCAAATGTCTAGAGAACTCGAGCAATAAATATCATCACATTATAAAAAAAATGGAAAGAAAGGAAAAAAGAAGTATGCACCACTTGAATCCAAGGATAAACAAAATTGCAACCAGACAACAATTCTTTTGAAAACGAATGTAACTTTGAATGAAGAAATAGTCGCAGATAGAGAATGATAAAAACTGATTTTAGATGCCAAAAATCTATTAATTACCGTCACATAGCATGGAGAAATAGTCGCAGATAGTCTCCAGTCAATATTTTCCCCAACTGGCATGTGTATAAAGCTAGCAGCCAATGCATTCACCTTTTGCTCGCTAGAGACACTCTGTAAACAAATTTGACAAGAAACAAACATCTTTGATATAGTAATAATAAGAAGAATGATGGAAAATAACTAAACATAATATGTTGTGGAAACATATAATGAGCCTTCATAATAACAATTCTAAGAAAAAACTACATAACAGTTCAACTGATCAAGTTCCAAAGTTCAAGTTTTATACTAGAAAAAAAATTCATTCAAAAGAACCAAGACCAGATAGTTGATCGTTCAAAGAGCCAATTGGAGACTCCAATGAATGAAATTATAAAAAAAAATCATAATCCTTCATCCCGTCCTACTTTTTCGACCATTCAAAAAATACTGTCAGTTGTGTCCGATCATGATGTTCTCTTAGCCTTTAGAAAAGGTATTCGAAGCTGTACCAAATATCCTATTACAAATTATATGCTATGTCAAAAATTATCAAATAATTATAAAGTTTTTACATCTGGGCTAAATGACTCGTTTGTTCCAAGGAATACATGAGGCATTAGAAGATCCAAATTGGAAACTCTAAGTTATGGAGGAGATGAATGTTCAAAAAATAAATGAAACTTTGAAAATAGTAAAATTTCCAAACGATAAATGGGTTGTAAATGAGTGTTTTCTATAAAAGGTAATGCAAATGGCAGTAGTGAGAGATACAAGGCTAGACTAGTGGCTAATGGTTTCACTCAGACATACGAGATTGATTATCAAAAAACGTTTGCTCCTGTTACTAAAATTAACTCTAGTAGAGTTATTTTGTCTATTGCAATTAACTCAGACTAGCCATTACCCCAATTTAGCGTGAAAAATGCATTTCTCAATGGTGATAGTGAGGAATTGAAGAAATCTCTTTATAGCCTTAAACAGTTTCCAAGAGCCTTGGAAAAGTCGTATCAAGCTTTGAACTTCTTCAGAGTCAGGTAGATCATAATATATTCTACAAACCCATCAAGAATTATAATATCTCAATTTTGATTGTCTATGTAGATGATATCATTCTCACATATGATGATAAAGTAAGTCTAGTTAATCCCAAGAAAAACAATGCAAGTGAGATTCAAAACAATGACTTGGAAACAATGATGTGTTTCCTAGGGGATGGAATTCACAAGATCAAAGAAAGGAATCTTTAACAATCAATAAAGAAGTCTTTGACTTACTTGAAGAATCAGGATTACTAGGTTGTACCGTTGCAAAAATTCCTATTGAACTTAATCTAAAGTTACATAGCAAAAGAAGAAAAAAAATAAAGGACAATAAACACTACAAAAGACTTGTTTGAAAATTAATTTATCTCTAGTACGCATACTAATATTGCATTTGGCATAAGCATAGTTAGCCACTTTATACATGCACCTAAACTGACTCATTATGAAGCTACCTATAGAATTATGAGGTAACTAAAACTGACACTGGGAAAGGTGTTTTATTCAATAGGCATAATCACTTCCAAAAAGAAGTTTAAACTCATGCAGATTGGACATGTGCTACGAACAAAAGATCTCTGGTTATCATTCCTTTGTTCGAGGAAACCTAGTTACTTGAGAGGAGAAAAAAAGGAAAATGTAGTGGCCAGTAGAACCTCTGAAGCAGAGTTTGGAGCTTTAGCTCATGTAACTTGTGATGGTATATAAATCAAAATAATTCTGGAAAAGTCGAGTTCATCAGAAGACACCTATATGAATTTATTATGGCACTCTATATAGCTCATAATCCAGTTCTTAATGATAGAACAAAACATATCAAGGTTGATCATGCAACTTGTCAATGTACTTCCTTTTGTTCCACATGCATTACAAGAAATAAAATCAGAATTGATAAAACAGTTGCTGAGATAAAAGAACAGAACTCAGAACTAATCTGAGGCTTAAAAGTGCCGGCGACTGAAATCGTAAGGCAGGGGAAAGGGGGGAGAGAGGGGACAGCGTTTGTGGGGGAGGGGGGGAGTGTGGTTCTTGTCAAAACGGATGCAAAGGTTTAGGTTTTAAAGAAGTAAAAAACTTCTCATTTTAGAAAATGAAAAAGAAAGCTTAGTCAAATTCATTTAAGACTTATTCTATTACAGATATGAAATTAAATTTATGACATTATGGTTTATAAAGTAAGGCTCATCTACAAAAGACTAGCCGATTGAATAAAAGACCATTATTGGATTCAAATTCCCCGGTTGCCTTCCTCAAAAAAAATAACTACAAAAATATTGAAAATGTCATAAAATACAAGTTTCTAAGGATAGTTATTACTGGAACATGGTAAGTAGTCATAATATCACAATGGGTGCAAACAGGAACTCTAAGTCTAGACCCCAANAAAAAAAAAAAAAAAAAAAAAACTAGTTCATAGAACCATTAGATTGCATAGGAAAGCATAAATAGAAGCACTGATTCAACTCACAAGTAAATGATTTCATTTAAAAACAAAGGAAACTAAAGAATTTCCTTCCTTCTTCATAATGACAATGAACAATTGTTCCTAAAGGGCTAAAAAGTGCTTAGGAAATCTGAGAACGTACTATGGATTAACGCTTCAAAATAAATCCTTCTGGCCATTTGGTAAGAAAGAAACCAAAGACTTTTGAAGATAAGTTCTTCAATTGGGTACATCGTTCTGAATATATCAAGAACAAGGCTTCTCAAGTGTTCATTGTCCAAAATTTGCTGTAAGGCTATTCTCTTAATGATATTTGAAATAATTGGGGGTATTTTGTAGGATCAAATTATAGCTTTCCCTCTGTCTATCTTGCAATTACCTTTCACGCTTTACATTGATTTTCTAAAAGTCTACACTTCGTAGTCTTTGTTTTCTTGCACTCTTTCTTTGCATTTCAAATCTCTAACGAAAACTTTTGTTTCTTGTTATTCAAAAAACATTTAAATGTAAAAATTAAACAGCTAGAAGGAAAAAAGAACCCACAGCAACATAAGAGAACAAAATGTTCTCAGATTAGATCCATCGGCAACAATGAAATAAACATTATATCATCTTGAACCAATCAAGATGGGAACAAACCTGAGCAAGTGAACCTTCTGGAGAAGATAAACCATAAAATTTCAGTAACACATCACAGTAGATGCTGCGCTGTTTCATCTTGGTTGACACAGAAAGTTGCTCAAATCTTCCGCAAACAATCTCAGTCTGATTAATGTTAACAATTCTTGCAGCAGCCTGATTAATCGATACTGTAAACAACAGCTGTATCGTGTTCAGCGCATCCTTCCTAGAATGGGATGGTGAGTCCTCATCTTGTTGGTAACTTAGCAACTTATTAATTGCCTGCCATTCCTCTTTAGTCAATTGTTCTACACCTAAAGGTGATCCCTCAGAAGCATCCCCATCAGAAGTGTCTTCAGAGTTTGCACGCCTAATATGATATGAAGACCATAATAAATGATAAGATTAAAAGAATTGTAAATTATAGCATTAGGAAATTGATCTGAACCAAATATAGGTAATAAGATTTTCACAAACCAGCTAAATGAAAACCAGCTACTCTTTCTCAGTCTTTTCTGTTCAGCTGCTTCTTTTGACTTTACAGACTCAACCTTCGCATGTGCAAGTAACCTAAACAAACAATAAGTTGCAACAGGATCAAATTAAGCTTCAGCCACAAGTTTATATTGTTGATTATTTTATTATCATAAGAATCAAGTAACTGATAAGTTTACATGGGCAAGATCCCTCCCAGCTGAATATAGAGCCAAAAGTACTGGCCTGGATTCTCAGTACGGACATGGTAATGCAAGAATAATCCAATTGGATATTTCCATATTATCAAGTATTGGGCTTGCACCTCAAATAATTGTGCCCTAGTGCTGTATCCATTGAAGGGAAGCAGTCAAGGACCTGGACCATCTCTTGTAGTCCTTTAAGTATGCTAGATCAATGTGGAGTGACCTCTTCAGGACTTTTTCTGTCCAATTGACCTGACAGCAGAGCCATGTTGGAGGGGTTTCTTCTCCATCCACTCTTCCAAGAGAAGGGTCGTCTGATGTGGCTAGCTTGTCTTGGTGCGATTGTGTAGGGTCTTCATTTGTAAAAAAACTTCCGTAATTATCCTCCAAGTCTTTATTTGCTTGATTGGAGCCCCTTCTTAGGCTAATCAGGCTTTTCTTAAGTTTTTTTTTATATACTCTCATTGTATTCTTTTATTTTGTCTATCTGAACATTGGGCTTTTAATATATATAAAAAATAAATAAAATAAATAAATAAAATGGCATCAAGGAATCTTCGTTCTTTTTTCTACAAGAAACAATCTTTATTCATCATTGGCATCAAGGAATTCCCAATCCAATCTGTTGAATGCTTTTTATAAATCAAGCTTGAAGACCAAACCTTCCTTTGTATTGGTACAATCTCGCATGCAAGGGAGAGGGAAAGTGATGTACAAGAGTTTGATGGCAGTTTTTTGTATTCATCTTAGTTTTGTAAATTGTTGGGTACTTGGTAATTCCTCTCTAAATTGGGGCTAACCTCATGTATTAGCATACTCCACTGAGTCATAATAAAATATTTGGATAGAAATTCTCGGAAAGTTCTCTTTGTTGTTGTTTAGACTACGAGATTCTATATTTACTTCAACAGTCAAGAAAGCAAGAACACTTTGAATGAATTATTGAACAAACATTCTTAGCAACGTGATCAATGCAAACGAACACTCAGAAGAGTCGGACATATCAATAACGAAAAAAAAAATTTACCTACCTCCATAAAAGAATCACTTTGGAATCAAGGTCCTTCTCAATTTCTCTAATCTCTGCATTACTAGTATTTGACAGTCGTTGCAATGAACCAGCATATAGCTTAATATAGCGTCTACGAAGTTGACAAAGTTGCCGTATTTGCTCCCAAGAAAACCGGTAACTTATTCAGAAGCAATAAAAAGTGTGAGTCAGTAGAAGGCATAAGATTTAACAAGAATATGAAGTTTGCAGGGTTCATTAACAACCAATGGATTGAATCATGCAATCATTCAGCTTATTCCATATTCCTTGGGGCGGGGGATCAGAGTTGAAAATATAAGTTCTTTCATACAAAGCAAAGAGATTTGAATGTGAACCATATAATACATTACCACATTTTATTCTGCTGCAGGCCTGCTTGAACAGCATAGTGCCACCACAGCTTAGGAGCGACCAAAACAGGGACCATCGGCCTCAAATGGGAAACTTCAACATATGTCTTGTATCTTGAAAAAACTTCCAAAAGCTTTATCCAATCGTGATATTGAGCCTATCAATAAATTAGTTAATGTTAAAATTATTTCTTCGCAGAAAATTCTGTACATTTTTGTTAACATTCTTATTTGGGAGGCAAAGAAACAAAATGAAAAGGAGGTACATACGTCAAAGATATGGAAGCAAGGCAAATCATTCTAGCTACCCTACAAATTTTTGGTTTGAACCAAAAACAAGGAAAAAAACAATAAAACGAAGAAAACACCATAAAGAAAAAGAAACGGAGGTAAAGTTCCGTACACATGAAACATATTAGGACAAAATTAACCAAGGAAGAAAAGATCCAATACCTCCGTTATTGTCAAAGACACATCACCCAGAACTAAGGAAGCCTTTTCGTATGGAATCTCAGGATCATCTCTTTCTAGATTTCCAAGGCGATGATATTTTAAGATTCCATTAATGGGCGAAACCAAGTAATTTCGATTCATAGCCCATTTATGCCTTAATCCATGGTCAGCGGTCGGTTCATTTATACCATCTTCAAATATCTGTTAACACTCGGAGAAAATTTTTCTTAAAAGACAATAATGATATTGCTCACCCTGACCAAACAAAACGTCAGGCTTGCTGCAGAAACTAACTAAAGACTGTAAGTCTGACCAGATCACATGGTCATCAAAATTAAAGAACAAACCTCAATCCAATCCTTCGGAGTAAGATCCTCCCATTTCTTGTCCAAACTCCATGGCAAGGTATTTGAATCATGATACATGGCAAGTCTATCAAGTTGCACCAACTGTAATCAAAGAGCATGTACCTTAGAAAAACAATTACAGTTGCAGCAAAAAGCCAATGAAATACTTCAGAAAGAAATGTGCAAAGTGGCAAAAAAAATCAAATTCTCAAAATAAAAAATCTTAGAGCTATAGGGTTTTGTATCCTTGGTTTTTTGTTTTTTTTNTTTTTTTTTTTTTTTCCATCTTTATTTATAAGAAACTCTTATTTATGAAATTTATATAAGAAATGAGGATGAAAAACCCAAGCCAGTAGAGATACAATACACTTCTCCAACTAGACCAAAGAGATGCAAAACTGTAAGAATTAAAAAGAGATGGACAATTTATATCAAGAAATAGCTAAGAAATTATGTCCTCAAAAATTCGGCTGTAAGGTTTGCTCTTTCTCAAAGAAGAGCCTACAATTTATTAAAGAGTCTATCAACACTACAAGCCTTGGTATCATGAAGAATAACAATAATGGAATTATACTGGAGGATGAATCCCCTGATCAAGGCACATTTCCGCCAAGAACCAAGCCCACTAACATTCCAAGAAATAATGATCATTCGTTGACTAGTAACCCACAAGCCAAAGTAGTGGAGGCTGCTTTATCAATTCTCTCAAACCCCTGTTTGATTTCTTGGATGATTTTCTCTTCTTCATTTAGGTGGAATGGACATGATGCAAAGCCCATTTTCCCTTGGAAAAAAAAAAGGCCGAAATTAATCAAGATAAATGGGAAGGATAGTTCTAAGGATAACGATTATTAAGGAAGGTTGATGCTTCGAAAATCATGAAGCCTTTTGGACTTTTGAGGAAGGAAAAATAAGAAAATGACTTCATAACTACGTTGAGAAACTTGAGAAAAAGTAGGGAGGTCCTTCCAAATCTGTTGATATAAATTTTTCTATTTACTTCTCAAGAGTGGCGGAGAAAGTATCATTTATCTTTTGTTGGTATTGGAGGAGAATGTTTAACTTCTTTTCAAGATATTCTATTCTACAAAGAAAAATTTGATGACGAGTCACTTGTAGCTCTCCTCAAGATGTGCAATCCAAGTCTGAAATTTTATCCAGCTCTTCAATGAAAACGGCCAAAATTATCCTTGAAAAAAGCAACACCTTAAAAACTTTAAACATAATGCTTCAACCCAAATTGATATAAACCAAGGCATCAATCATACAAGATAAACTTCAAAAAAGATGTGAAGAAAATATTGTTAAAATTATCACAAGATGTTACAATTCATGCCACATTAAAGAACTTCATTTATTCTTTGATGGATATAAATTTTGGGTGGATGATAATCTAAAATTATGGTGTTTCTTTAATGTATTTTAAGGATTTTATTTACTTTAAGCTTACATTTACATATTGACTAGTTATGGCCATAAAGTACGAGGGTTACAACTCTTGAAATACCTCACGGAAGATCAAGGGTTTTCATTTTGAGGATATATAAAGCTATGTATGATGTCTATGTAAAGGAGACTTGGAAATGTTGTCAAAAGAGCATTTGTGTTTTCATTTAGCCAATGGTCAATTTTCTTTGAAATTCTATATAGTTTAAACTGCATGTTAAGAATCATTCAAGCTTGACATGATCGATCTTGCTCGTGGAGTGATTCGGATCTCAAACAAGTATTCTTGTTTTGAGATATTTGATCAACAAGGTAATCTGGGTCTACTTTCCCTTGGGGTAAAATCAAATTGATACGGGGGTTTTCGCATTTGTGAACTAGGGTTTGCATATCCTACGAGGGTTCTTAGATTCAACTAGCCTAATGCAACTTTGATCAAAGAGTTTTTTTTTTTTTAAGAAACAACTCCATAAAAGTTTCAACTTCATGCTCAATGTTGAAAACCAAACCATCCTGAAATTTGGTCTGCCAGGAGAAATCCAAAGCTGAATTTGAATTTAATGTTGTCATAATACTTCATAAGGGCAGTCTAGAACAATGAAAGGAAAACTAAATAATAACGAGATTAAAATTTCTCTCACATAAACAACGATAAAGGGCAAAACATCATGGGACATGAACACCCAAAATCAAACTTAATGCTATCATAATGCTTCACAATCACTGAATCATACAAATTAAGGAAGCACTTCAGAATGGGAGAAAACCGGTGCAAATAGAAAGCAAACTTAAAAGGACGACTCAATAGATGTGGAAAAAGCAGGAATTGAAGTGAGAAGTTTTTCCTTAAAGAAAATGGACATGTGGTTTCTTCCTATTGTATTCTCCTTAAATGAACGCCAAACTGTGAAACTTCTCTTTCTTTCTTTCTTTCTTTCTATTTCCCAATAAGAAAGAAACAAAAGCACGTTTCATTAAGATTGCTGGAAAAGTACAAAAATACCAGGAGTTAAAAGAAGGTTCTCTAATTGGTGAATAAATCTGTAGTATAATTCCATCAGGATTGTGCTTTCTTGGCCTACAGAGCCATACGATATAAAATACTATCCCAAAATCATTCAATAGAGGTCTCCTCATTGGTAAAGATCTCTGGTTGCGCTCGAGCTGTATGACCTAGCAAATCGCAACCATGGCTAAGAGCCAAAGGTTTTTTTCTGAGTCAAAAAAAAGTCTGATAATCGAATAGGTTGAAGAAAGAGAGCTTATTGAATGATGCCAGACACAATCCATTTTGACTCTGAAGAAGCTCACCCAAAGGCTTTCAGCACACAGACACATGAGAAAAGGATTGTCACATGATGTTTATAAAGGATGCACGAATAAAAAGAAAATTCGTGTATTTTGCATTAACACATGCATACAAGATTGACCTGACTATCATGTGCAACAAAAAAACATTAGCTTCATGATAAGAGGTGAGGCTAACCTTGCGTAGTTTATCAAGAGCACCACTTGCATCAAAAGTTTCATTCCCCTGCTCATCCATGGTAACTGCAGCAAGTTTGGCTAAAGTAACACCCGTGCAGAATGGATATCCTGGATTGCTGCAGATCAAAGTTGTTAAAAAGATGATTCGAAAATAGCGATCCTCGCATCNAAAACTCCACTACTGTGCAGAAATATTAAAATGTATATCAGACGGGTCAAGATCAGGCACAAGTTTATCAGAAATGGAACCAACCAACCTTACAGAATCTTCATATCTGATATGTACATTGCTAATTGAAATCTTAAGGTTTCCAATTATCGTAGAAATTAGAGAACCAAGCCATGAATTTCCACTAGGTGGCTGCAAGACAAAACAGTGATAAACTGAATCATGGTAAACATTATAGGACAGTGAAGACACAACTCCATTTAATAACTTATAAAGTGCCATAACATTTCAATGCTTTCCTATGTATAGAACCATTCCATGGCACTATACATGAATATCCCTGCGCAAGAGAGAGCCCTTGGCAGAAGAAGACACAGGAAAAAGCTTGGTGAGCACACATAAACCGGACAGACACTCAAGGGAAAGTCACACAAAATGATGATTCTAAAACAACTCGCAATTGTTTCATGCATCATTCTTTAAAGGTACAAGCTGCATGGCCAAAAAAGTGCATAAAATGGAAGTTTTCTTCTGACCAACGGGGGCTAAATGTGCATACTCAATGACAGGTTTGTGCTGAATATGAAGGTAAAATTGGAAATGGATTGAATAATTCTTCTTTCTTTCTTTACAAAATTACAAAATTACGAACGTTTATCTTAAATAGAAGAAAGACCTAAAACATAAAAGAAAAACATCCTACCATAATAATGACATTCTAATTGTAGCTAATACAATAAAACAAAAATTAAAGAATAAACCAACACTCCCTGCAAGTTGGTATAAACCAACACTCCATGAAAGTTGGTATAAGCCATTGTCAACTTGTCAAGCAATCTTTTCCTGTGTAAAATGTTTATCAACCTCGACATGTTTTTTCCTATTATAAAGGATTGGGTTGTGAGCTATGGAAATGGCAGTCCTATTGTCACAATAAACATGCATAGGCATCACACCTTAAATGAATTTCAATTCTTCCAATAGTCTTTTTATTAATATACTCTCACAAATGTCATAGGCTAAAGCTTCAGTGTCACTTCTAGCTACCATTTTCTCTTTATCAAGCACACAGAATCAAGGGGAGTTACAATTCTTCTGGTGTACGTAGATAAGATCATTGAGACTAGAGATAATGAAAAAGAAAATATTGAACTTAGGAGGAAATTGATCAAAGAATTTGGGAGGCACAATACTTTCTCCAAATTAAACTATCGTACTCAGCTCGGGGAATCTTCATCTCACAACAAAACTAAATGATGGATTTATTGATAGAAACTGAAAAATTCGGATGTAAACCTACACCAACGCCAATGGATCCACATCAGAAATTGAGAGTCAAAAGAAAACCCTACAGTGAACAAAAAGATGTACCAAAAGCTGATGGGAAGGCTTATATATCTAGTTCACACTAGACCAAACATAGCAGACTTGGTGAGTACCATTAACTAACTTACGAATAACCAATGGGAGTCTCACCTGCACCATGTAGAGTGTTACACTACCTGAAAAAAAAGTTTAGAAAAAGAAATTTTGTTCAAACGGAACAATTATTTTGCATTAGAAGCTTAAACCAATGCGACGTCGGATCAATAATGGATAGAAGATCTACTATGGAGTATTGCACTTTCTTCGGAGGAAATTTAGAGACACTGGAAAAGTAAAAAGTAAAATGTGGTGGCGAGATCATCTGCTGAATCAGAATTTTGAGTTATTGTCAAGGACTATGTAATAAAATTGTACTATGACAACAAATCGACCATCAACATAGCTTAAATCCTATCCACCATGATAGGACAAAATATATTGAAAACGATCAACATTTTGTTAAAGAAAAGTTAGAGAAAGGTAGTATGGATCAGTTATGTGTTGTTACGGCTTCAACTAGTAGATGTGCTAACAAAAGGACTTCATAGCTAATTGTTTCATGAGTTAGTGTTTAAATTGGGAAGGAACGATATATATATTCCACAGCTTGAGGGATGGAATAATCTTCATTTGAGGAGTATGCCTATTTCCTAATTTCTATTGTTTCCCTTTTTGTATTGTTTCCTTTTCTGTGTTGTTTCCTTTTCTCTATAGAATTAGTAGTATAATAAACAGGCCTATGGCCTTCTCTCTATAGAATTAGTAGTATAATAAATAGGCCTATGGCCTTCCCTCTATAGAATCAGTAGTATAATAAATAGGCCTATGGCCTTCTCTTATGAATAATATGAACAATAAGAAAATGCAACAATAACAACCACATTCTAATTACAGCTACTATAATAAAAATAATATTAAAGCATTAATCAACACTTTGTTCCGCTAAATCAACCATGGAAAACGAATATTGAGTTTTAACCATACATTTCCTAGCTTTGACCTTGAGATAGCTTCAAGAGTTGCAGATTCTGCTTCCTGCATGCAGTAAAAAAAAGATCAAACCAAGCACCTTGTTAACAGGTAAACAATTATTTATGGGGGGAATCATTGAAGAGAAGAAATTTGCAAGCAAAACCGAGAAGTTAGAGAAAAAAATCTCAATCTGTTCCCGAAACTTTCTATTAGGAGAAACAACTAAACTTCCTAATTTCCTTCTCCCTTAAACTTCTTCTAGTGGCATCCAAGAATGATACTACCAATACCAACCATTATACGACAACTTGTTTTATTAGGGATTGCATCACAGGAACTAGAAAATTGAAAACGGAAGCTAATCCATGCATCACCCTTTATGGTTTGAAAAAGAAAAAACTTCAATTTTTTAAGGCAGAAGTCTCATATGGGAAGAAAAGATAGACTTCATCAAAAGGAACAACTACTTAGTGTGGTCTTTCTGAACTTAATTGGCAATAGTTCTCCTTTTAATGTATATTTGTTGGAGCTCTTTTAAATGTTTTTCAGCTTGATGATTATTTGGTTAAGCTTGTGTTTTAATTTAGTTGGATAGATTTCAGGCAGGCTGTGAGTGAATTTTGTTCTTTTGAGGGGTTTCTTTGTTTATAATGCATTAATTACGTTGTAATTTGTTGGCAAAGATAACTTTATGCCATGGAGTGAAATTCCGTAGCTAAAAGGAAAAAGTTCATGGATTTAATAAAACCAAAACCTAGGAAGTTCACATAATGCAATATATTGAATGCCAACCAGTCAAAAATAAATAAATGAAAAACGTACAGTTTATGAATGATAACAGATAATTCAGAGAGAAAATTTCACCTCAATTTGTTGAAGTTTGGCTTCAAAAAGTTTTTCCCTATCCTCTTCCTGCAAATAGTTAAACAAGCAACTCCGATTACAAGAAAGGACAAACAGTGAAATCCAATCATAACGATCATTGTTCAAAGTAATAAGCCTCCTACCGTCAAAGTTTGACCAACAAGCGCAGGTTGTGCAAGAACAAAAACTCGGTCAATGAGAACAATAACTGGCTCCTTGCCTAAGCTTTTCCAAGGAACCTAGGTATTCATAATCAAAAGAAAGATACCTTAGAGTTAGAAAAATACAGTCACATTGAAGAATATGACAACTATAGCTTATCTCTCATGCCATAACTTTAGCCACCAAGATTGAAAAGCAAGATGAGCAGAAAACGATCAAACCCTGCCAACAAAGGCATACTTGGGACAAACAACAGCAAGGTAAAAGAAGAAATCTACATGAATCCACAAGCAATCTTGCACAAGGAAGCTCCACGGCACAACAAATTAAGAAAGGAGAGGATGCAACCAAGAATACCGCATCCAAAAGAGGTTTGTAAGATCTAGTTCAAAGAAAGTTTCTAATCCTTATAATCAACCTACTCTTGGAAAGTGCTTTAGGTGCAGAGAGCAGGGACATCTTTCCAACAAATGCCATCATTGGAGAACTTCAGCAATTCAAGAATTGGAAGATGAAAGCTATGGGAAGGCTAGGGCAATTCAAATGAGGTTAAGTATGCTCATGTGGATGAAGATGAACAACTTGTGTTCTTCAAAAGATACTCCCCTTTTAGGACTAGATGTACAATAAATGGGAAAATTTACTATGTAATCATTGATAGTAGAAGTAGTGAGAACATTGTGTCTAAGAAACTTATCGATGCCTTAAAGCTAAAAACTGCACCTCCACTCAAAGTTAGTTGGATAAAAAGGGGGGAAAGCATTAATGAAATTTGCACGATGCCTTTCCCATAGGAAACTCATACAAAGATCTTTTTTCTTTTTTCTTTTTTCTTTTTTTGTGGATAGGAAACAAAAAAATTACTCCCTTGAAGAACAAGGTCCATTAAACCCGATCCATTTCTAGAAAGGGGAAGAGACTAGATCTGAAATTCTATCAAATTTTGTCAAAGAGGAAACCATTTGGAGAAGTAAAAATAAATGGTTATCTGAAGGAGATGTCACCTCTAATTTTTTCCATCATCTTATGGCAGCCAAGAGAAAAGAGAACGCTATTGTTGAGATACTTGCTAGTCTGGGTTCAAGTTTTTTACCAGATAGGAAGATTTAGGATGAATACATTTTGTTCTATAGGGGCTCATACCCAAAGAACACAGCAAACATTGATTGGAGACCTATTTCGATAGAACTGAGCAACGTGAAACTCCCCTTTATTGAAGAAGAGATCCTCTTTGCTGTTATGAACAGAGTACTAACAAAATCCCCAGGGCCAGATGCATACATTGCTGAATTAAAAAGAAAGAAAGAAAAAAAAAAAAACTTGGAACATTCTCAGGAAGATGTCAAGAGGGTGTTTGAAATTTTTTTTTAAAATGCTATCATCATAGCCAACGTCAATGAGACTTATATTTGTCTTATCCCCAAGAAGATAGATGTCATTGCAGTTGGTGATTTTAGACCGATTATTCTTACTACTTGTTTATACAAGATTATTGCTCGGGTACTCTCAAAATGTCTTAAGAAAGTGCTCCCTCATACTATATCGGTGTACCAATCTGCTTTTCTGTCAACAAAAAAATTATGGACGCATCACTCATTATAGAGAATAGAGAAGTTCATGGATGAAATGCAATCCTTTATCTATCTTCTCCACTTATGGCCAAAACCTAAAACTGAGATCCAAATGACCTTCTTGAAAGCTTTCTCAATATCAAGCTTAGTGACAATCCTTGATTCTGTTTGTGAATCCTTGTTTCTGTTTGCGAACTCGTGTTGTCTAACTCTGCAAATTCGGAGCCCCCAACATGCATCACCCCAAGTACGTAGATTTTCGGATTTTCTCAAGTAATACTTGTAAGACATGCTAACATGCGAGCATACCTTGCCTTAGATGGTTAGAATATGCATGATTAGGACTTTAGGAGGGTCATTTTGGATGAGAATGCATTACCAGTATGAAAAATTACGAAAATGCCCCTAGGATGAGATTTCTATAATGCATGATATTTAAATGCTTTCTGCTATGCTAGAAAGGAGGACGGGATGTTGTGATCTGTACTCCGAGTGATTGACGGACGTTATCTCCTCGTTGAGATTACATGAATGTTTAGATAATGTATATCATGCTTTAGGTGATTGATAGGATGTTCTCCCTGACGAAGCATGCATGTAAATGTAAATGTAGGATAGCTCGAGGTGATTGAGTGATAATTGTGTGTTCTCTCGATAAAGCATAGTTATCTGCATTGAGTTAAGATTAGGGCGCTAGAGTTAGGTTGGTTAAATGATGACCTAAGTCAAGATGCCTCTAGTAGACCAAGCACCTTGGGATCGTGAGTGGGGATCAAGGATCTAGGCCCTAGTGCTCCCAGACCAAGAAAACTCAAGGAGTTAGTACAGAGAGTCTTGGAGTAAAGAGTTCACATTTTAAGTCATCTAGACACCCTAGAAACCTAGTACACCTCCATATCACCCATAAGTGACTAAGGTAGCTCTCCAAGCCGCTAGCAATGTGATCAGAGTACCCGGATGGCATTATCAACGTCCTAGGTCAGATCCAATAGCACCCCCTTGCCAAGCAATAGGTCCACAGGAGTAGAAGCCTCGAGCTAGGCCTAGGTCAATAAGGGTAGTGCGTCGATGCGACTAGGTGCCACTATCGTGAGTGAAAATGGTCAAGTCTCTTAAACAGAGCCTTTGTGTTGTAAACCCATTCTGAGAGGGTGCAAGAGACCACACATGTAAACGTAGTAGTTGACCATCACATGGGGTCACTTCCCCAGACCTAGAGTGACTCGATGGCTTTGTGGACCTTTCTGCCAATTGACCTTACATAGATGATGTTCAGATTAGTAGATATTATACTGTCCTAACATATTTATCGAGGTAGCACATGGGGGTCGCTCCCCCATATTTAAGAGTGATTTGATGGCACTGTGGAAGGGTCCGTCAATTGACCTTCCACTCATGATGTTTAGATCAGTACATGTCAAACTATCCTACCATATTTTATTGAGGCAGCACCTCAACCCAAGATGTCGATCATTCATTGCCTAAGAAAGGCAAGCTACCTAAGTCAAAGTATAGAAAGAACAAGTAACTTGCATAGACCCCAAAGGGTAAGAATCAAACCTGAATTGCTTCGAGCTCTAAGGCCTCCCCTGAAGCTGAGATAGCTATAAAGATTAGGCCCGAACTTCCTAAAGCCCAAAGAGAACTTGTGGTAATCCACTAGAATAAGGTTTCAATAAGAGTCTATAAATAGGTTGCTTACTGAGTATTTTTATATTCACCCCATTCTTCCTTCTTCTTTTTTTCGAGTGACTGCTGACCACTGATAGAGATGGGGGAGTGTCCGAGAGTTGTACGGTCATAGAGGGGTCATCCCGGAGCGTCGGTCTTGTCTAAGTATTTTGGGTCTTTTTGTTAGGTCAACAATGGGAATGTGATAATCAAACTATTCATAAGGGGTGGGACAACACCTATGAATTCACTTGGATGGGCAAAAAGTTTATCCCATTATCTTTGGACAAAACCGTGGGGGAAAAGATTCATAAAGAACCAACTCTTTACCATTTGCACAAACAAATACTTAATCCAAAACAAAGAAGATTTAGTCTTGGCTTTAGTTTTCAAAAATTCCTTCACAGAGTTATCCCATCAGAATGCTCTTCCCCCACCCTTAACCCACCTGAAGCTCAACTCTTAGAAGAATCTCCCATCCTAACCAATATGCCAAATTCTTTACCACCTCTTAGAACCATCCAACACCAAATTAACCTCCTTCCCACTAGTAGCTTACCTCACTCTCCACATTATGAGCCATCCAAACCACAGTAGAAACCAGATAACAAACAAACCAAAAGCTTGCTAAGGAAACCAACAGCATCCAACTTGAACCTCGAACAATCTAAATCCAGGAGGCTCTTTGGCACTTCATTCTTAAACAACACACCAAGGAACAAACATCATCAAGGGAAATTGTCATTTGGATAAAGGGTGCAATGGAGCCTATTCTTAAACTACCTTCCATCACTTTAGAGCATTCCCCTCCCATGGATGATGGGTCTTCTTCTTAAAAGTAGTGATGAAGCTTGAAATAGGTTAGTCAATTTGCTAAGATGGGCTTGGGTTAGATTTTTTGGATATCTTTTCAACATACTCCAAAAGCTATTACAAAATCAAGAAGTAAATCTCCAATTTTTAGCGACATAATTAACCCAAAATTGCACACCCCCACCCCCAAAAATAAGACCCAAAATTTATGGGAAATGAAAAGAATAACTTCAAGAATTTTGCAGAGAACTTTCCGCAGTTCTTAATTGAAATGTCACAAAATAAATTTTAAGAGAACGTAAGGAAGAATGCTTGAAAAAAATTCCACATTTTCACACTACTTGTGTGTACATAGAGACAAATGAACCGAAGTCCACAAAAATACTCTTGTCCATCATTTTTATCAAATGTTTATTTCAAATGCATGTGTTTTAAATCAACTAAATAGTGCAAAAGGTTAAGAAAGACATATCCAGCAAATCATCTAGGTAAGTGAATAAAAAGAATAAAAAAAGGCTTTTTTTTCATCATTGGCAACAGACTAAAACAACGAAGGGATTAAAAACTCGTAAACCGTCTAACCAACACCTTGAAACAATATTCTCTACCTTTAATGTTACTGTACCAACAAAGCCAGCTTTAACGGTGACTGGAAGCCTTAGTGAATTGAGTGCCTCGGTCTTTAACTTCAAATCTTTGAGGACAACATCACCTAAAGAACAATTTAAGGAATGCTTCAAACAGAAGACACACAGCCAAGTGATGTATTATCATTTATGAAATGAGGTGATACAAAAATAGCATGAGACTTAGCAGCTCGTTTCAAATGTACAAAAATAACAAACTGCAAAATAGATAACAAGTCACAACATTTCATGTGTCACGTTAAAGAACCACATGATGTACCATTTTTAAAAAAATACAAATGTGCTCGTGTATTTAAAAATACATCATTTTATCATGCAAATGAGCAAAAATTCTGATTACGAAGCTATAAAATATTTTTCGCATTGTCATATGAACTTTCTGGTCATTCATTTACTGGCAAATAATAGATGCTCAATGTTTCTTATCCAAAAAAAAAACAAATAATACAAATGATAGATGCTTTGGCATAACAAAACCAAGCATGTTAATAAGTGAACAATTGGTCAACAAACCTTTCCAGACACTTATTCTTAAAGCCTCTAACGAGAGTCCTTGGACATATTCCCCCAAATATTTTCTAATCAAATGCAAAACCTACAAAGAAAAATTGTGGCAACAGCTGAAGCATGAGAACATTATATAAAACATTGATAGCAAGGCATAATAATTATAAAAACCACGTCAGTAACCTAGTGGCTAGAACAAAGAGTTTAGATCAGACTATATCAAAAATAGACAATAAAGACAAGCAGTACATTGTTGATGTATAGTGGCAAGTTTAGTAATTAACAATGAATTAAACGTTGGTTTTCTTCACCCAAAGAAAAATGGACCAACCCATTTGTTTATCAGTTAACCTTCCGTTTTTTCCTGGCAATCTCGTCCTCACAGGCATTGCGACACCTCCTACCACGTCCAATAACTTAAGAGGCAGCTTTTGTCCTACATGACCAGGATCATATAATAGACGGCGACTATAACAGTTTCAGAACCCCCCGACCGACCCAAAATATTGAATAGCGATATGTAATACTCGATAAAGACCATCCATTCACGTCAAATGGGAAAGTATAGCAATTCAGAACTCTTGGAGCACCAATATGATCGTGATCATAGGAAAGTAATCAACTACACAATTAAAAAATGGCAAAAAGAAAAGCATGCCTAAAAGGCTAAAGAGTTCAAATAGTACGCATTCAATATCGAACTCTCCAAAATGTATAATCTAAGTCGCCTATAAGAGAGATAAAACCAGTTTATGTTCAATATCGAACTCAGCTAATGTGTAATCTAATAGACTGAAAAAGAAGAGAAAAAAAAAACCCGATCAAAAGCCTTACGTGAGCTTCGAACATGATGGAAACGGGAATAAATCCTTATTGCAACGAGCTTGTTCCCCTCTTAATTCCCAATCAACGACGAGCAAGCGACGATTGGCATCCGAATAACACCATTGAATGGCGCTAGATTTACAGAGATAGTACGAACACGAATTCGAAGCCCTTGTATGTATCACCCGCGAACAGAGAGAGCAGAATATGCGGGCGGTTTCCTTTTATAACTAAAAACAAATGTGAAATTAAGGACAGTTCTCGAGCTTTATAGTTGCCGGTCAAACTCGATCGTGACCGTCGGTTGAAGCAAATGAGATTTCGGACGGTCCAGATGTTACCGATCTCTCTCTTGCCTGCATAAAGTTTTCTTCATTTCCTTATTACCCGAAATTTGTGCACCCACATGAGAAGTCTTCTTGGAATGGTAAATTTTGGTTACCTTCTCATTTCCCTTTCCTTATTTCTCCTTTAAAAACTTAATTAATTAATTAATTAAATTCAAAATTAATCCTTTTTATTTCTTCTAAAATTACAAACTAATTTTTACCAAGATTAAAAAAATAGTAACTTTGTCTGGCAAGTGTTTGATGGGTTAGAACGAGTGTCCCACAATCGTTATCTCACTATCGCAAAGTGTGATTGTAATCGTATACTCACATTTGCACGTATTGCTACATTTTAGCTATAATATATTATAAACAATAAAGCGGGACCCTATGATAGTTATGGAAGATTAAAAAGCTCAAGGCCAATAATTACAATATATGTCGGGAAAGGGACCAAACTATGAAGGATCAAATAATTGAAGTCTTTGACTACTAAAACCTTTAAAATATAAATATTAAACCATTACAAATAAAAAATAATAATAATTGCGGGGCATTCCGAGAATTGAACTCGGGACCTCTCGCACCCTAAGCGAGAATCATACCACTAGACCAAATGCCCTTATTGCTTTGAAAAGCTAGTTTTAAAATTTTAATTTATGTTTAATTCAAAAGTCCTATTGCTTAATAACTTGTACTCTTAGACTTTAATCCATTGTTTTCTTTTCTCGGAAAGTGCCCTAACTGGTTTGAAGTGATGGAGGAACCGAAAGGCATTGTGAAGCACATTTTGCTGGCGAAATTCAAAGATGGAATCCCAGAGGAACAAATCGACCAACTCATCAAGGGATATGCCAATCTCGTCAATCTCATTGAACCTATGAAGGCTTTCCAGTGGTAATTTTCTCAACTCGGCAATTCTAATGCGTTTTATCATCAATTATCATTCGAGATATTGTTGCTAATTCGTGCATCGCCCCTTGCTGGCTTTTGTTTTTGTCATTTTCGATGTCTTAGATGCCGTCATCTTGATTACGATTGTATGTTGAAAGTTGAATAGTTTTGGATGGATAGGTTGATTGGGTTGGGGTTTTTGCATCCCTAATTTTAGGTCCAGATTCTAGATTCCTGAAGCGCTGAGTAAATGATGCGAACTGGATGTGGGCCATTATAGTTATTATTCTAGATTCATTGGTTTCTGAACAAATTTTAGCACACTATAGTTAGTCTCTATGGCTGAATCTACAGCCAGCTGATGTGGGGCATGACAGAAATCTTTATTCTCATTCCTTTCCTCTCCATCTACCACATACTTTCAAAGTTTGGTAAATCTAGAAAGTAAGACGAGAGAATGAAGTGGCGAAGTTAACTCACTCATGGCTTTATGCACCAACAGCATTCATGCACTATTCTCCCAAGAAAAAACTTTACCTTTTTAGGGTGATTTACTATTCATACGTGGGATTTATTGCTTCGACTTTTTTTCTCTATGTCTATCATCAAAGATTTTGTAGAGAAGACTCCATTAGCAAGGAAGCCATGTTAATGAGTTTGCTTCATTTAACAATACGGCTGGGACAAGGTCGAGACTCAATTCTGCCCATTTCGTAACTTCATTATCCTTTAGATTTCTATCAAGCTTTAGTTTCTAGAATTTGTTGACGTCATTTCACGTTCCTTTGGTCGTGACTCTTTTGCTATGAGAGAAACTATATAAAAGTGGATACTATTGGGTTAGCGTGGTGTTTTCAATCCATGGGTTAGTCCAAAATGATGTGCCTCGTCCATTACCCACCCTATGGAGAATTCAGTTGGTGATGAGGTTTTGATATTTTTTTTTATGTACTTCCATGACCTCTTTGCAGAAGATAGAGGTGGTCGATTTTTATATGATGTAGGAGTGTATTTATCCTTTATAAGTTTTCTCCACAAAGGGTTTTCCTTGCGATGATATCTCCATATTCATTTTGCGAGGGGAGTTTTGTTTTTCTTTATTGAAAATAGACCAGAGTCCTCTTTTTTCTGTTAGGAGATTTATGATATTCCATCGAACAAGGTGTGGTTCACCTTTCTACCGATAGTTTTTGAATAATCTTTCTATATATGTGGTTGTAGGATATTTAGATTACCTAGTATCTAGTGAATTTAGATTACCTATCAATTTAGATTTAGTCGATATTTCCCTATAAAGAGACACGTACTTCTCTGAAAATTAATAATAAAAAAACAACAGCCTAATTTAGACTTGTAACATGGTATCAGTGAATAGAACTAAACCCTAATTCAATCAGTGAAGCCTTTATCAGTGCCGATCATTCATTGTGATCAAGTTTCGTTTGAAGCCGTGACCAATTTTCATTTAGATCGTGAAAAAAGAAAAAAGCTCTCTGATGTGGATCTACTTTTACATACTACCTAAAATCCACCATGCAAGCTTTTTTTTTTTTTTTTTTTCACTCCAAAAGCGTTCTATCGTTCCGCAAGTTATCCATCTGCCCACCGAGAGATATTGAAGTCATTCTTCTTATGAAATTGTTGAAATGTCTCATTCTTCTAGTGACTTTTCCTCTAGTCTTTTCATGTACCCACCGAGATATTAAGTCGCCAATCAAAAGCCAATTTCTCTATGCAAAGCCAAGTTCTCTAATCAAAAGCCAATTCTTTGTAAACCTTGGAGTTTGTTTGTAGAATGGTTTGAGAACAACTCTATTTTTTAGCAAAATCTAGTGAAATATGTTTATATAGTTATATCTTTCAAAGATGATTAAAAAAAAAAAAAAAAAGAATATTGGAACACTTGGGATTAAGATAGATATTATGATTTAGGAATCCATGAACATAACTCAACTACAAGTAAAATATAGCGATACTTACGACAATTCAATAATCCAATGCTAATTTTCTATTTACCCAAACATTACATGAAAATAAAAAAAGATTGAATAGAAAATGTTATTTTTGCTGTATGTTTTCATCTGTTGCATTCTTTCACATAGGATTTACTTTTAGAATAAATAAGTTGGTCTTTCTATTAAGATAACAAACTTTTGAGGGATGATTTCAATATTCATAATAGCATTATGGTTTTTGTGTGCAAGCTCTCCAAGTTTTTGAAGATATTGAAAATTATTTGTTCTTTCGATGCTTATAGTCATGGCTAAATTTTTATGTGGTATTTGTTGTTTTGTATTGTTTCTTCTTTTTTTTCTTTCTTTGAATGGTCCCATACACAAAATTTTCATGCGTTGTCTCTGCACCCCTGCCTCCTTTATCACTGAGCGGTCATTTAGGGGTCTTAACTGGTGATTCGGACTGTTTCCCTCTCGATGATGAAGCTTAGCTGGTGATCCGGACCGTTTCCCTCTCGATGATGAAGCTTATCCCCTATCGTCTCACTGGTTGACCTTAACCCATGTTATTTTGAGATCATATCTAGTATTCAGAGTTTGCCTCGATTTGATACCGCTCTTGCGGCCCGCACCGAAACAGTGCTTTCCTTATGTTCGTCAATAGTATATTGAAACTTTATGCATTTGTTTATCTACTTGCATACATATAAGTTTAGCTTTGATGTTCATCAATGACCTTCAGCATTTCTTTTATCTTCTACATGACAGCGGCAAGGATGTTAGCATTGAAAATCTACACCAAGGTTTCACTCACGTCTTTGAATCCACATTTGAGAGTACAGAAGGCATAGCAGAATACGTATCTCATCCAGCGCATGTGGAATTCGCAAATTTGTTCCTTGCATCCTTGGACAAAGTTGTCGTCATCGACTACAAAGCGACCATAATTCATAGCTAATTTGGAGCCTAAAATTATGGCTGCTTTATACTGTCTTGTGGCATAAATAAATGTAAGCCCTTTTTCCACCATAATCTTAGATGATGGTTCTACTTGAAGGCTTTGTTATTATCAATTTATTTGTATACACTGTTCTGTTGCTTGGTTATCAAAGTGATTGCTTGGGTTTCTAATCATTGTGTTCTAATTCGCGTTTCGCAACTTAAGCATTTCATGTTATTTGAAACTCGGGTATAAAAAGTACAACATTATTGTAACCATTCCAAAATGTAAGCTGAAAAACAGCAAATCTGTATTCGAAACACTTCGAACCCTTCAATGAAGAGAGTGATAAGGAAAAAAAATGGAAGAACGCTTGAATTGGCTTATATATGAATTGGCTTGTCGTATGTTGCCATAGCAGCCTCCTTCAGTGCCTCGCTCATTGTGGGATGCGCATGGCAAACGCGGGCTATGTCCTCACTTGAAGCGTCATATTGTAAAGCGATGGCTGCCTCGTGGATCAGCTCCCCTGCATTGGGAGCCATTATATGCACTCCTAATATCTTGTCTGTTTCCTTTTCAGCCAATATCTTCACAATACCTTCAGCATCATCAATTGCCTTGGCTCGACTATTTGCCAAGAATGGGAACTTCCCGACACGATAAGCAACCCCGAGTGCCTTCACCTGCTCCTCCGTCTTCCCGACAGAGGCGACCTCAGGGTGTGTATATACAACACCAGGGACCTTGTCATAGTCCACATGACCTGTCTTACCAGCCAAAAACTCTACGCAAGCAACACCGTCTTCTTCGGCTTTATGAGCTAACATCGGCCCAGGAATTATGTCCCCAATAGCATAGATTCCAGGCACATTTGTGGCAAATCTATCATTTACTAAAATTCGACCTATCTTATCCGTTTCCACTCCTACCTTCTCGAGTCCAAGTCCAGAAGTGAACGGAGTTCTACCAGCAGACACAAGAACAACATCAGCCTCGAGAGTGGTTCGGTCTCCACCGGCTGCTGGCTCAAGGGTCAGCTTTACACCATCTCCGGATGTGTCAACTCCTACCACCTTAGTTTTGAGCATGAATTTCATTCCTTGCTTCTCTAGAGAGCGCTGGAATTGCTTGCGAACTTCTGCATCCATGGTGGGGACAATATCAGGAGCAAACTCAACAACAGTTATCTCGGAGCCAAGTCGTCCCCACACCGAACCCATCTCTAGGCCAATGTAGCCAGCGCCAATGACTACAAGCTTTTTGGGAATTTCAGACAAAGCTAAAGCTCCAGTAGATGAAATAATTCTCTTCTCATCAATGGTGATCCCAGGCAAGGACTTGACATCAGAACCAGTAGCAATTATAATGTTCTTTCCTTTCACAATCGTGTTTCCCCCGTCGATCGTGTCAACAGAAACTTCAGAAGGGGAGATTAGCTTTCCATAACCTTTGACATAGTTCACTTTATTCTTCTTAAACAAGCCTTCAATACCCCGCGTCAGATTAGCAACTGCTGTATCTTTCTGTGCCATCATGGCAGGCAAATCAACCTCAACAGAAGAAAACTTCACGCCATGGTTTGCAAATGCATGTTTAGCTTCATGATACATGTGAGAGGAATGAAGAAGAGCCTGAAATTATTCAAACAAACAGAAATCCATATGTAAGAGGCTTGAACTAGCATCTTATGATCAAAACATTGAAGCAACAGGAGTTGTTAGCGGTGAGCAATACGAGAAGCCATTAACGGGTAATCAACATTATTTGATTCAAAACTCCATAAATTTCATAGCAAAGTTCAATCAGTCAATACCATAAAACACACGAGAAATTCAATCATTTCTTTGCCCTTGGTTAGGAAAAAAGTTGCATCAGATTTCCTTGAGGAAAAATAGTCGATTATACTGCACCGCAGAAGTTCAAATCTGAAATCCAACCATGGTGAAGAAAAAACTGAGATTCTCAGCAATCCAGCAATCATATTAGGTCAGTTGACAAAACAACATTGTTAAAGACAGACCTGAACAAACAATAAGAGATCACTCCAACACCACATCTAATGGCGAACCGAAAATTTCAACATCACTACAGAGAGAAGACGCAAAGAGAGAGGAAAGAGTTGAGCAAAAAAAAAAAAAAAAAAAAAAAATCTCGAAAGCAAGCAAATCACCTTGGACGGTATGCAACCGACATTGAGACAAGTACCACCAAGAGTCCCACGCTTCTCGATGCAGGTGGTCTTGAGGCCAAGCTGAGCAGCCTTGATAGCCGCAACATAGCCTCCAGGGCCGCCGCCGATGATAACTACGTCATTCTCATCAGATCCCGATGAAGCGAAGCACCTGGAGAAGGTGAACTTGAGAACATCCATTGAAGATGAATGGGAAGCATTTCTGGAGAAGAAGAAGGCCTTCCGTCGTGCAAAGCTCGCCATAGCCATGGTTGAATTGGAAGTCGATCAAAAGAAACCCCAACAGAGCCTTCCCTCGTCTTTTATTTTTCTTTTTCCTAAATAAAATAAGACCGAATTAATAAAAATATATCGAATCTTTTTATTCAATAATTCTTTTATAAATAAAGCCATGAAAAATCAGCATGAAGTATTTGGGCCGATAAAGCATTTGGGCCCTTCTTTTGGGCCTGGGCCCTTCTTTATTTTGGGCCTGAGCCTGGCCTTTTATTTTAATTTAAATTTTAAATATAAAAAATGGTTAATCTAATTTCTTGAGCAAGTCATAGCTAAATTGGGTTGGGTCATATACCTTGCATCATCAAGACTGGGACGATCTCCACCGAAATTCAATATTTCACCCCGGAAGTTCTATTGTGGAGGGTCTGCCGTTCTTTTAAGGTCCCAAGAGAAATTATATACAAAATAAAATATTTGTTAGTTGATTTAATGACCAATGTAGAAAAAATCTCGAGAAAGTGAAAGAACAAGAGAGCAATAAAACGAGAGTAAAAAAACCTCACACGAATACGCATTTTAATTAAACTAATATCTGTGTTATTCATTTATAAAAGAATTACGACTCATATGAAATCCTAGTAAAAGAGCTTAAACTAAAAATCGTATGCTTAGAAGGAGTCGCCATACAGCAACTAACCACTACAATCAGGTCAAAACCCGATAATCGTATTATGATTATGGAAACAAAGCTACAATATTAGACACATCATCAAAGGGAAATTCAATTCGCGATTCCAGTTTTACCTTGAACTAACAACTAATCAAAAGAATTATGACCCGAATGAAATCATAATAAAAGAGCATAAACTAAAAATCGTATGCTTAGAAGGAGTCATCATACAGCAACTAACCACTACAATCAGGTCAAAACCCGATAATCGTATTATGATTATCGAAACAAAGCTACAATATTAGACACATCATCACGATTCTAGTTTCACCCCGAACTAACAACTAATCAAAGCCATAATTCTCGCAAACGAGACGGAGTGGATTAAAAAAAAAAAAAAACATTAAGAAGACAAAGAAACATGTTTGAAAGATGGTTCAAAATTTGATGATGGAAAGACAAAGGATAATTTAAAACATAAATTATTATGAATGGGAGACAAGGGGACAATCATAAAATTACAAATTGTGAGTGAACGGGCAGGCAGCGGGCAGACATTAAGCGAGAAAAATAATAATTACGTGTGAACCTTCATTATATTTATTTATTTAATTATGGTTTTAAATTATTATTATTATTATTATATATTTTTTTTAGCGTTTGTTCTTATCCAAATATTTTATTTACATTAAAATCATCAAATTAATTATTATTATTTTTGAAGCATCGACAGAAACAGAAATATTTGACCTTTACAACTTGAGAAAATAAGTACACGTCAATTACAGCTAAACTATACTCTATTGTTCGAGGCGTATGAACCTCCTAGTTAGACTCGTGTACATACTTCCTAGACATGACCTCGTGTAATGTTATAATCTACGCGTCCGTCAGTAATATACTAGAGAAGTAATACATACTCGTGTTATATACAACATGCACGTAATACTTCTTTACTTCTAATAACATAAGTAAACATATATGTATTTGTGGTAATTTATTCATGTTACATCACGGTGTCTCATATGATATAACATGAGCATGTTACATCCGTCACTTAATTTTCTTAAAATACACCGTGCTAAATATTATAAATGGTTCAAAACATTAGTTATACTAATATTTTCTGACTTCATTGAGTCGAAAACGTTTCTAGAACGTCTCAAAATGGTCGAGATCCAACTAAAATCAAGTCGATTAAATTATAATATTTTTAACATAATATTTAATTTTAATTATATATATTATTTTTTAGTTAGGATCGAAATAATGGTGATATGACACTTAAATGCATAAAATTTAGACAATGTATGTCAATTTTTCTTATCTTCGAAGTCATTTCATTCCATTTTTGGGTAATTTAAATAAACCCACTTTCCCAAAAATGAAATTAATTAATTAAAAGTGAAATAATTTACAAACAATTATCTTATTATTTACTTAAATGTGATGTAAAAAAAAAAATTAATTAATTTCAGGCGATTTTAAATAGGATTAAGTAAGTTAGTAAATTTTTTTACTTTATTTCAGATCTGTAATAAATTTCAATCAAGACGTCAAATGTTCTGATGTTTCACTTAAAAATATAATATTATTTTTTTTGTTAAAAAAATTAAATCTATCTTATAATAACTTTAGACGTGTATTACCACATTTGACAGTGCTATATATAGACGAGAGACAATCATACAATACTTCCTTAAAAAACCATACAATTATCCCGGGTGCGTTGTCGAAGTCCTTTGATTATGGAAATTTTTTTAATCGCTTGAGTCATTTTCAGCTTTATATCTTGATAGGCCTGGTAGCTTAGTATTTTGGTCACGTGCCATTGGTATTATTATAAACCATCTTATTTTTTTTTAATATAAGGTTGATATGACAAACAGTGAATGAATTAAGTATCGGTTTTTAATATTGCAATTAATGTTTTATTGGAGGGTTGGGATCTTAGCTTATAATTAATTATATAATTATTTATAAAAAAAAAAGCATTGACTTTAGGTGCATTTAACTGGGAATAGGTAGGCGTAGGGTTTGAAAATAGAGGAGTTTAAGGCCCTAAAATGATCATTTAAAATGACCATTTTGCCCCCAAAAATGGAATAATTTTACAAATAATTTCACTAATTTTCAAACCCATTTGATAATGAACTTTGTGGTGTTATGCAATCCTTTATCTAAACCTAACATCTTTTAATCAAATTGTTTTGGATTATTATATAAATTAAAAAATTAAAATATATATATATATATATATATGAGAAGAATCGATGGATTTTAAATATATAATTAATTTTTAAAGATATTTTAGGTAATCATTAATAATCGTATAAAAAAAATCAACCATACATTTAAAATTAATATTTATTTTTAAAATATAACATTACAAATTTTTGGATTATTATTCCAAAGTTTTACCAAACTACCCTTTGTATATTTTGACCTTTTATGCTTTTTTTTTTAACAAAATTAAAAATATTTTTAAAAAATATTATAAAATTTCAAAAATTATTTTGAAGAGAAAAAAACACCCATATTTCTCTTATTTCAATCAAAGTTTTAAATTGCATTTGTTTTTTTTTTTAATATTAAAAAAATCATAATGGAAGAAATAAAATTATTTTTTAAAGAAATAAAATTAGATGGGCATTTTGGTAAAAAAAAAATTAGGGTGATTAAATATGCCAATCACGTCAATCATATTAATTTTGTTGCTCAATCATAACACATTAATTTAATTTAATTAATGGTAAATATTTTTAAAACACACGTTTTATAATTTATAAATAAATAAAATAAACCAAGAGTTATTCTAAAAACCACTTATACACCTAAAGTCCACTGCCAATATATAGTATCTGTTTTGGCTCGTTACATATTACCGTTAGTTTCACGATGTGAGATCTCACAATTTATTCCTCTTTTCAATCGATATGAGATCTCACAATTCACCTTTTTGGGGTCAGCGTTCTCGCTGGTACACTACATGATGTGTGGCTCAGATATCATTTATAACAGTTCAAGCTCATTACTAGCAAATATTATCCACTTTAACTCGTTATGTATCATCGTCGGTCTTACAATTTTACAATTGAGCTGCATTCTCGATGAAAACTATCAACTACAACATGAAAACAAAAGAAAGACGAGAGCCACTGAATCTGGACTTCCATGTTAAATGCTTGTCCTTTCAAGAAATGACTTATATTTCTCATCAAATAAAATTCTTTACATCATCTGTGACGTCATCACCACTTTAGCTTCTACCAAATTTTCCTTTTTTTTTTTTATTTTAAATATATTTATCGAATATTGTCGATATTCTTTATTTGATTACGATCGAATCGATAGTTTTTGTAAAAATATTTTAAAATAAATTCGACATTTTTCGATTAAATATAATTTTATGTATTAAAATTAATTGAGATTTGAATGAAATTATTTGTATAATGGGAACTGATCGACCAACGGACGCCATCTAGAAAATTCAACTTGCTTTATTATCAGCATATTCAAATACGGTGGAAGTGATTGGACACATCATGCTGCCACATCAGCATCCACCTCTTGCATTTTATTATAAACTAACGGCTTCCTGGTCCACGTCAGCAGGCCCTTCCAATTTGGGTAATCCTATGAAGTGGCGTTCGTGAGTACAGTTGACACGTGGGCTGTCCCCGACAAGAAAAATAAGCTTAATAAAAACACAAATTAATTGTACTTTAAAATTTATATTAATTTTAATATTTAATAATTTAAATTGTATAAAGTGCGTAGAGTTTGAAACCAACATAGTTACGTATGAGAATTTCTCATACGATTAAATTATTTAATTTTAATTAATTTTTAAAGACCTTTGAGGGTATAATGGTCAAAGACTGCGAAAAAGAGAGATTAAAAATATTAATTCCGAAACGCATGCGTTTAAGGGTCAAAAAGAAAATAAGAATAATAATAATAATAATTTTAAGTTAACAAAACAATGACGTGTTTGGGTCAAAGACGCTTCAGATGAGTTATTGGGAAGGGAAAAATAAATAAATAAAAATTAAAAAAAAAAAAAAAAAAAAAACCCCAAAAATCTAATTTTCTTTGAATTAGTCAAACCCATTTATCCTGAAAACCCGGCTTTACCTTTCAATTTTCAAAATCCCAATTCTATCCCTTTTATTAATATTTTGCATCAACCTCAAGTTTCACGTTAATTAGATTGGTGGCCCGAACAACTTAAATAAAATTTATAGTCGAACGCAATCCAACCCTGCATTTTCAAGTTGGGTTAGATTGAATTGTCAGTAGGGGCATTTTAGCCCTTGTGGGTGTAAACATGATTTTGGTGAATGGTGATACACCCCACATTGACCCAATATGAAATGGTAAAAACCTATCCAGGATGAAAGCATGTAAAAGGGGTTTTGAATGGGCATGCAACCATAGACAACACGTCCTGGACAAGCACGACAGTGATATCTGTCATGCAGTCATAGACAACACGCCTTAGACATACATGACCATGACATCCTCCCTCACTCAATTGGTTAATGTCTCTGCCAACCAATTCGGACAAAGCAAGATTAGGACATCTGTCATGTGGCCATAGGCAACAAGCTTTGGACTATCGTGACTGTGACACATATATATATATATATATATATATATATATATATATTAATTATTCACCATACATGTTATCTAACAAAAATTTCATAAAATTTAAATATCAAACATTTACAAGTCACAACACAAGGTAGGGTTGTAATCCTATTTTCGAGTTGGTTAAGTTGACCTGACAAAAAATATATCAACCGTAAACCCAACCCAAATCGAAAAATAAATTTTAACATAGTCCAGTTTGATCATATTCTCGAATCATGTGAACAATCATTCTATATTTTCTCTACGTCCCATTTTATTCTTACACGCATCATATTTTGGTTAATTAATTCAAACAATATCTGAAAATAGATTAAAAAATGGTTTAAATTATACCATGAATTTAATAATGATTTTATAGATATTATATGGTCTTTATTTTCGAACATATTCTTAGATTACAAAATGGTAATTAATTAATGGTATTTATAAATATATTTATACGATGATGCTCTTGAAAATGACATTCTATGATTGCAAATTTAATTTTTTAATATTTTAAGCATATTCTAATGGAATTTATAAATAAATTAATTTTATAAACATTCACGTTATTCTCTTTAGCTTGTGTTGTAATAAAAAATTATTTAAATATAAATTAATTTTGGACAAATTGGGACCCATGATTTATTTATAAAACAAATTTTGTACAGAAATTAATTTCAGTAATTATAAATTATTTAATATTTAATTTTAGAGAAATTAAACACTAAAAATGTTCGATTAAGGAAATTATTATGATTTTTTTTAAAGTTAATGTGATCAGTAAAACATAAACAAAATTAAAAATTATTTTATTTTTAAATAATGAAAATAAAATTACAAAAAATTATTATTCTAGTAATAACAATAAATAATTATTTTTTAAAAAAGAATTTAGGTTAATAATATTATTAAATAAAGAAATTAATTTATTTTATGAAATAAAATTAAAATAAAAAAAAAGCTCAAGTTTCAAAATGGCTCTTAATAGTCAAATTGTACAACTCGAGAGGGAAAGAGTAGCATTAACTATATTAATGATGAAGATTAAGTGGTAGATTAAGTGTAATTAAGCGATTATTTAATTAAACTCTTTTATTGCGGCTTTCCCCCCTTTACTTTCTCCTCTTCTCATTTGAACCCCCACAAGTTTCTCTATCTATAAAATCACCCCATTTCTTCTCTGTCTTCTCCGTAGCGCTTCTTTCTCCTCTCTCTCTCTCTCTCTCTCTAAAAATCTCCGTCCAAAATTATATCGAACTTGCCGCCGGCATCCGGAAAATGGACGGAAATAAAGAGCGACGGTTTGATAACGGCAACTTACACGGCGGCGACGACGACGGCGACCTGAGACGAGGACCGTGGACGGTGGAGGAGGACATGACTCTCATCAATTACATCGCGAATCACGGCGACGGCCGCTGGAATTCACTCGCTCGTTGCGCCGGTAACGGATTCCTCGCCGGAACCCTAACTTATTCCGATTCCTCTGTTTCTGAATTTATCGTTCGCGCATTTTTTTTTTTTTTATTGATGTTGAAATTGGAAAATTGATTCACAGGCCTGAAGCGTACCGGAAAAAGCTGCCGATTGCGGTGGCTGAACTATCTCCGGCCGGACGTCCGGCGAGGAAATATTACACTCGAAGAACAGCTCCTGATTCTGGAACTTCATTGCCGTTGGGGAAATCGGTACGGATGTTGATTTTATTGATTTAAATTGTAAAATGTGTGAATAATTTTTAAATTTTTATATAATTTTTTTAATTTTCAGATGGTCGAAGATTGCCCAGCAATTACCTGGACGAACCGATAACGAAATAAAGAACTATTGGAGGACTCGAGTTCAGAAGCACGCAAAGCAGCTCAAATGCGACGTTAACAGTAAACAATTCAAGGATACCATGCGATATCTCTGGATGCCGCGTCTCGTCGAACGGATTCAGGCCGCCGCCGCGGCATCCACCGCCGTCGACGGAAACCGATCGTACGGATCAGTGGCTCGGCCGGCTTCGGCGGCTGTGATGAACAGCGGTAGTGATTTTGTCAGTACTCCACAAGTCACCCCGAGTTATACGTCGGAGAATTCCAGCTCTGGCGGAGGTGGAGGCGGCTCCTCCATGTCTGATTTGACGGATTGCTACAACAATTTCAGTTGTTTTCCGGTGGTTCCGCCGCCGTTGCAGAGTCCGGCTCCTGGATTCTTCAACGATGAGACATTGGATTTTCAGGCGATGGAGCAGAGTAGTTGCCAGTGGATGGCGGCGGACGGTGGCGTTGACACGTCGGAGAGCTTGTGGAATGCCGCCGACGCCGGTGCCGATTACTTCTGGTTCTCGCAGCAGCAGTTGAATTAACAAAAGGAGAAACTATACATAATTTGTAGAGCGGAATATCATGATCTAAAAAANTTTTTTTTTTTTTTTTTTTTTTTTTTTTTTTTTTTTTTTTTTTTTTTTAATGTTTGGTTAAATTTCCAATTATTGGGGCTTGGGTGGAATTTGTATAATTGAATCTTGAGGGGTTTTTATTTTATTTTATTTTTATAAATATTATTAAGGGAGTGCTAGGCTGCTAGCTATCGACCTACTTCATTCCCTCTTCCCTTATCTTTAAATAATTATTTTATGGTTACATTATATATTCCTTTCTTTTATAATTATATTATTAAAAAAATTCCAATTTCATAATATAATTATTTTCTAAATTGTTGAATTAAGTAAAAATAATTATATCTTAATTAAATGAGAAAATAATATATTTTGAATAATATTTGTTTATTAAAGAAAAAAGAGTGTCGATTTAGGGCCATTCCATTTCTCCACATAGCTGCACTAACGAGCTTTCTGTCTCGCGCATCTAAGATACTCATGTGGTTCCACCATAATTGAGCATACCTCACTTATGTCTTCAACTTACTCAAAGTAATCCGTGAAAAAATTAATCAAATAAATTATTAACCTCTAATAGTAAAATAAAATAAAAACGTAAAATAGACCAATTTATGCCATAGAGAAAGTATCGAAAGCTTTATTCATTAGTAAAAACTATAATTTTAAAGCCGTGAGTGTAATTTATTTTTACACGCAATTTGAGCATAGTTCAATTTAATACAAATTTAATCTGAAAAGAAAAAAAAAAATCTATTTTTCATGCGATATCCACATTGATTGGGGAGAAGAACAAACCACCATCTATAATGGTGTGAAATTCTTCCCGACGCGTTTTAAAGCTTTGAGGGAAAGCTCGAAAGATAAACCTCAAAAAGGACAATATCGAGTCGTTCTTGCATTACAAATAAGGGTATATTTGTAATTTACTCACATTCAAAATGCAAATGTTATGATAATGGGAAGTATATAGTTTTTGTGGGAGTAGATAATGTTGAATTAAAATAATGAAAGACGTGAATAATTGGTTCCACTTTTAAATATTTAAATAATAATTTTGTTTGGAGTTTAGAAGCCGAAACCATAAACTAATTTTATAATTAAGATATTGATGTCCACAGAGATTGAACCAGACCAAAAGTTCCCCAATGTTCTAGATTTTGCCAAAAGGGGCTCGTGACGTGGCACTCTCTCATTCGTTGATTTCTGGAGTTTAAAATTTTAATAAAGACATTATTATTAGGCCAATTTTTTCAAAAGTAAAAACATGTTCTTATCATGTTTAATGAATGCCACCTATGTCCTATGTCCCCCTGTTTTATTTGTTTTTAATTGCAAATTGCTCCCCCAAAGTTGCACTAATTACACTACTTGTTCACATTGTATATATATATATATATATATATATATATACTAAAAATTTGTTTTATATGCAATAAGGACTTTACTTTTCTATCCTCGATCTTGTATGGAAATGAGAGGGGTAAAACAGTCAATTTTCTCTCTCGAGTATTTTATTACCGCTAGATAGAGTTGAAATATATTGTATTTTTTGTATTTTTTTTTCATATATTAAAAATAATATAAATATAAAATATTAAAAAAAAAAAAACTAATTTGATTAAAGTAAAAAATAAAAAGAAAAAGTGAGAATAATAATAGGGAAAAAGAAAAGGTAAGGGCACGTGCCGAAGGGACGGTCGAAACGTGATGAAATGGAAGAACTAAAAGGGGGGAGCGGGGGGAGATTGGTTATGGCGGCGGGGTGTCGTTTCATAAGCCACGTGCATCGATATTAACCCATTTTGTCAGTGGTCCTCGAAATCAACCTGTTCAGGAACTGCCACGTGGAATAAGAAAAAAAAAAGGAATTTAAAATTAGGCTTCCTCAATAGAAGCACTGACAGCCGCAACCCTTAAAATATACATTGAAGGAAAACACACACAGACAAGCATTTTTTAAAAATTTAAAAGAATATTTTGCTTTTGCTTTATTTATTTATTTATTTATTATTATTATTTATTATTTAAAGAAAGAACAAAAAAATATTGATCTAAACTTTATATTAAAAATAATTTTAGTTTTTATTTATTAATATTCCTTTAATCCATTTATGGCTTCGTTTTCACATTTGGAAAGAACAAATCTAGATTACATTTTTAGGAGCGTTTACTAAATCTCTAAATTTTTTAATTATGTGTCTAAAAATTTTTAGAAATTTTAATTAATTGAAAATTTCAATCTTTATCGTTTTATGGCCGTTGACTTTTTTTGTTCTATAAATGGATCAGCCTCGATACTTTATATGACATTACTTTTTTATGAGACAACGACGGATAGACATTACATAGTACAACAATTTTTCTTTAAAGAAAAAAAATTAAGGTTCAATCATTAAATGACACGTGATATACTAAGATAAGAAAGTCGACGATCCACGTTGAGAAGTATTGAGAGTCGTCCTACGTTGGTTTATAATTAAAGAACACTATCTCCACGATAGTTATAGAGGGTCACAGTTCCTAATATGATATAAGAGTCATGTAGAGTCATCAAGTATCGAAAGAAATTGTGAGTCCCGAAGGTGCAATTAGAACGATTCAAGTCTCGAATGAAGAATATATTTTGTTCGAAGGTTTCAGAGAAGGAGTCGAACCTATTAAAGAGAAGTTGTTCGAGAGTTCATGTCGAACAAACAGTGTACTTTGAAGTTTGGACTTGCGTGAAAGGCTTTCCATGGAAGGCGATAGGGTAATGGGAGTTTGTGAGCTTTCAGTTTCAGAAAGCTGTGCTTCAATGGCGGCCACTCACAACCAAAGTTGAAATTATAATTTTTTTTTTATTTTTTTATTCAATATTGGTAATTTAAAAATATTTAATAAAAATTTTATAAAAATTTTAAATTTTTTTGTGTGGATATATAAACTATTAAATATAACATTAAAAAATTAAAAGACCAAATTAAATGTAAAATTAATAAATTTTAAGGATAAAATAAACAAATTTAATAATGAAAGGACCAAATAATTATTATAAGTGCTTATATGTTGTAGTTTCTTTCCTTTCTACAGTGAGTCAACCGTCAATGCTTATCCTTTCTTTTATTTTTTTTTTCTATTAATTTTGACGTTGAAAATTGTAAATAAAATTTATTTTTGTAAAGGTCAACCACATAAAATATTATATTTTTATATTTTTTTGAAAAAAATAGATTAATTGAACGTGATAAACCTTAAATATGACGCAATAAATAAAAAAAAGGATTTGTTATGATAAGTCCAAGCAATCCCTTTTAGTTACGTAAACCAAAATAAAATTGAAATGAAACATTAAAGAAAAAAAAGGAAATAAAACGTAAGTGGTTTGGAAGTTCCTTGTTTGGTTGCATTGATTTCGGCTGGCTAATTACTTGGCGTTAGGCGTTGGGTGGATTGTGATAGCCACATCCATTACTGAGTTTGTTTTGTCAAACCCCTCCAATATCAACACCAAAACCCTTTTCGATCTCTGGTCGGGATGGGAACCCAAGTCCTATATTCATTTTTTTGCTTCGGTTTATGCCTCGAGCTCCAACCGTGTACCATAAGGTAGCTTGAGCTGACACCATATCTCATCGTATAGTACATTTTGAGACATTTTCAATACTTATCAGTTAGATGTCATTTTGGTGAATGATCATAAAGTGTCGCGGGGTGTTCGTCCGGTATCCAATTGACACAATTTGGCGAGCATTCATGTTTCATATGGATGGACTTGACTCCAGAATCGTATATTCAAATTCCCTTCGTGGTTAAGGCCTGGGGCTCTATCCGACCTTTCATTAAGTCTATGTGACATTCTTATCTACTCGTTGCCCCTATCTTGCTCTTGTCTCGTTTCCTATTCAATGCTGTAACGACCCAGATCCATCGCTAGTAGATATTGTCCTCTTTGGGTTTTCCCTTTCGGGCTTCCCTTCAAGGCTTTAAAACGCGTTTGCTAGCGGAAGGTTTCTACACCCTTATAAATGGTGGTTTGTTATCCTCCCCAACCAATGTGGGACATCACAATCCACCCCTTCAGGGCCCAGCTTCCTCGCTGGCACTCTTTCCTTCCTCTAATCGATGTGGGACCGCCCCCAAATTAAGTAGAAAATTCCGGGTCATTACAAATGCACTCGTTATATGGTTTGTTGAATGATGCCCGTCATCTTCAGTCGCATCATGACATTCTTCTATATTGGCTCTCACGTCCTTTAATGGACACCTCTAGAGGGTCGCCACTTTGCTTGTCTCAACTTGAGGGTCATAATCTATTACTTTCATGGCATGGTTGTGACTCTCCTTATAGTATAGTTGTGAAAAGAGCACGAACGACGTAGACCTTCTCCGTCCACGTCCATACCTCCTATTTCAATTCTAAAGGGTGGAGTGAGGATGCGTCGGAGGAGTTATATATAATAATAATAATAATTTATTTTTGTCCGTACAATTTTTATAATAAAATAAAATAAAATATCCTAATAAACTCAATATTATTTTCTAAAAAATAATTTAATGTTGAATATAGTTTTTAAAAATTAAAAATTCAACATAATATAATATTCCGCGTATTTGGGCCTCAACATTCCAAAAAAACAGGCCCATTAGAGACAAATGGATTTGGATTAGCGCAATTAAGGAAAGAGAAAAAAGCCCAAATAAAGCACGTGCGAGGCATGTGGGCTTTAGATTTAATAATATCCTGTCGCAATGCAATGCACCAAACACGATCCAGTTTCTGATTGGTCTGTTCAACTTTGATGACTGCCTAGCCAATCATCATTCGCCACGTCTCATGTGAATTTTAGATGGTTTTGGATGGACTCTTGAGAGAACAAAGGTGGGGCCCACTTGAGCGTTCTCGATTTTGCCACATTTTTTTGCTTTACTTTAATTCCACGTCACTGACACACGACCGACGAATCTTATCCGGTTCCAAATAGTGATAAGACGATTATACCCTCCCCTCCGCACGCCTTTATTTACCCAAAACCTGGTACTAGCAAACACCATATTATACCTATTTTATTATCAAATAATAATAATAATAATAAAAAGTTTGTATAGTGCATGTAAACTTTTTATTTTTTAATTATTTAATATAATTAATTTTTAAAATAGATTTATTAAACACAAAATTTAAATTTTATAATTTTATAAATATAAAAATATAATTTGGTTTAAAATTTTATTAAATACTTTTAAGGACAAATATGTAATTTATAATTTATTTATTAAATTTCAATTAAGATGTTTTTCTTTATGACAAAATAGTTTTGATATTATCTATTTAAAATTAGAGATTTTTAAAGTGGTCCATAACATCATATTATTCAAAATTATTTATTTTCTAACAATAATAAAAAAAACACGTGTTTGGAGCATAATTTTTCTTTGAGTTAGATGTTTTAGATAATAAAATTTTATTTAAAAAAAATTAAATAATTGAAAATAAAATAAAAAATTGGGAACTTCTGATGTTGAACAGAAAAAGGAGAAATTGGTAATTCAACATCACCGTGACAAACAGACATTGAACAGACAGGGGTATTATTGTCTTTTAAGTCAACCTTTTTTGCAGATGAAGGGTAATTCAGTAATTCAACTGTAAGGCACACAAGCCGTGTTGAATATGAAAGGGTCATTCAAGTAATTTCATTTCACCTTCTTTCCTCCCCCTGCATCTATAAAAGAGGCTCCTGTGCGCCTTCTTCCGTGACTACAAGATTTTTTTAAAAAATTTCGAAACCGCTCTCTCTTTCGTGAAGATATTTTCAGTTCAATCGTTCATCAATCTGTAAGTAATCTTTCCCCTGTAAATTCGTGTAAGAATAGGTTGGATACTCTGTTCTTTCGATTTTTCAGAACTAACTGAGTTGTATATTAGCGCTCTAATCCCTAATTTTCCCTCCATTTTAGCTGATTATTATAAGCTAATCTAAGGAAATTAGTTTTCTATAAGGATTTTAGAAGCCTGAAACATGCATACTTCTAGTTCTCTGGGAATTTCTACCATGAAACCTTGTAGGATTCTTTTTAGCTTCAAATCCTCCTCGATGTTTGGAACAACCTCATTGCCCAAGGCAAAGTATAGGAGGATTGGTAGATTTTCGAAATTAGAGCCGAGTGGGCGTAAAATAATAGGATCTGTACAGGTTGTTGGTGATTTGAATAGGAGATGCTTTAGTTGTTCTAATTTACATCGGTTGTATAAAGGTAACAGTGGTAGAAATAGGTTTTTGATTGCAAATGTAGCTTCTGATTTTAGAAATCAATCGACATCTGCTGAGCCTCATGTGAAACAGAAGAGCTTTGAGAGAATTTATATTCAAGGAGGGTTTAAGGTTAAGCCATTGGTGATAGAGAGTATTGAGACAGATCTTGTGAAAGATGAAAAAAAGGTGTCTGAGGTTGAGGAACTGAGTGGTTTGAAGGGCTCTAGGGTTGAGAGAGAGGTGTCCAAAATTGAAAAGGAGGCATGGAACTTGCTTCGAGACTCTGTTGTGAACTATTGTGGACGTCCTGTTGGAACTGTTGCTACTAATGATCCATCTGATACTCAGCCACTGAATTACGACCAGGTTTTTGTTCGTGATTTTGTACCGTCCGCCTTGGCCTTCTTGTTAAATGGAGAAGAGGAGATTGTCAAGAATTTTCTCCTTCACACCTTGCAATTACAGGTATAGACTTACATGTTGAGCTTTTTGTTTATCTTGTATATGCATACCTGGTCTCCTTAATTTGACGCGAGCTTCCTTTCAAGATTTTTAAAATGCGCCTGTTAGGGAGAGGTTTTCATACTCTTGTAAGAAATGCTTCGTTCCTTTCTCCAACCGATGTGAGATCTCTTAATCCACCCTCCTTAGGGGTCCAGCGTCCTCGCTGGCACACCGTCTGTCTGGCTCTGATACCATTTGTAACAGCTCAAGCCAAACATTAGCAGATATTGTCATGGACATCACATCATCCTAAAGTAGTGGGCTTGGGCTATTACAAGCATGTTATAGTCAGTCTACGCTATATCATGGCATCTCATCATCTTGAAGTGGAAGCACACTAACATTTTGAGAGACCTTTTTCTTACAAGTCCTAATGATATTTATTAGTACTACAGCTCACATCGTCCTTTGAACTGAAATCAACCATCTTTATTGTTGATTAGAGTTGGGAGAAAACCGTTGACTGTTACAGCCCTGGGCAAGGGTTGATGCCAGCAAGTTTCAAAGTCAGAAGCCAACCTCTCGATGGAAGCGATGGAGCTTTCGAGGAAGTTCTTGATCCTGATTTTGGTGAATCTGCCATTGGTCGTGTTGCACCAGTTGATTCTGGTAACTATAGATTACTGTGCAAACATGCAACTTTACATATGCCATAGAGTTTGAAACCTTGTTACTGTGTATGCTTGCTCACAGGGTTGTGGTGGATTATTTTATTAAGAGCTTATGGAAAGATTACGGGAGACTACACATTGCAGGAACGTGTCGATGTACAGACAGGCATACGACTGATCCTTAATCTCTGCTTGACGAATGGGTTCGATATGTTTCCTACTCTGTTAGTCGGTGATGGCTCATGCATGATTGATAGACGAATGGGCATTCATGGACACCCACTTGAAATTCAAGTATGAATACTAATTGATCATCCTTCATAGCATTTGCAGGCAATCCTTCATGGTTACTGTATGTATAGTTAAGATCATTTGCAGGCAGTTCCTTACTGTGGTTAATTTGTTTTGCAGGCATTGTTTTATTCGGCCTTACGCTGCTCAAGAGAGATGCTGATTGTCAACGACTCGACTAAGAATTTGGTCGCTGCCATGAACAATAGGCTGAGTGCACTCTCCTTCCACATCCGGGAATATTTCTGGGTCGATAAGAACAAACTCAACGAAATTTATCGATACAGAACTGAGGAATATTCTACCGATGCGGTGAACAAGTTCAATATATATCCCGAACAAATTCCTGGTTGGCTGGTGGACTGGATTCCTGAGGAGGGTGGCTACCTGATTGGCAATCTACAGCCTGCTCACATGGACTTCAGGTTTTTTACGCTCGGAAATCTTTGGTCCATTGTTTCGTCACTTGGGACTCCGCAACAGAATGAGGGCATTCTGAACTTGATTGAAGCCAAATGGGATGACCTTGTGGCAAACATGCCTCTCAAGATATGCTTCCCAGCCATGGAACACGAGGAATGGCGCATAATAACTGGAAGCGACCCGAAGAACACGTTAGTCTCTTTAGAATTTTGAAGAACAAAAAAGTAGTCTCATTTGAAATATATCATAATACTCGTAACCTAGCACTGAAAATTATCTCTGCTTTTCCTGTTGGCAGTCCTTGGTCATATCATAATGGAGGATCTTGGCCAACACTCTTGTGGCAGGTGAGGGACTTGTTCTTATTCAAACTTCTGTTCAGACTTGATTGACCATTCATTATTCTCATTGCTATTTTTTGTGGACATCTTTACAGTTCACACTGGCCTGCATGAAGATGGGGCGGCCAGAGCTAGCAAGGAAAGCCATTGCAGTGGCTGAGAAGAAGCTTTCAGCTGATCGTTGGCCCGAGTACTACGACATGCGCAGTGCAAGCTTAATAGGGAAGCAATCACGACTCTTCCAAACATGGACGATTGCCGGTTTCTTGACATCAAAGTTGCTTTTGGAGAACCCAGAGAAGGCGTCTCTATTGTTCTGGGAGGAGGATTATGAGATTCTTCAAGGCTGCGTTTGTGTACTCGGCAAAGCCAATGGAAACAAGTGCTCTCGCCATCGTCATCGCCAGCATCGAAAACCGAATAATCTCAACCATTAGCCTAACAACAACTGTCTCTAACAGATGAAGTTCTTCGGAGGTGCATTTTTCTCCCCTCCGGTGATTCTGTGTGTATAAAAAAAAATGCAATTTGAGGCTCAGTTTTTGAAGAGTCTGTATTGTTGTATTCATTGGGAGTTAAACGTATGATTCTGAATAACCTTCGGAGTTGAATACTTTTAGGATAAATTTGAGGTTACTATTTATTGATTGGTATTTGGTCAACCATTTAAAAAATTGTCTTCAATATTTTTATAGTTAATATATGTCTTGACTAGTTGAGTAATCTGTACAAATGTTAATACTATTTTTATTTAAATAAAAGATTTTAAAATGTACCTCCAAGTTTAAGAATAGATATATATATATTTTAAATTATGGTTTCTTCCATTTTGAATTATTTAGAATNAAAAAAAAAAAAAAAAAAAAAAAAAAAAAAAAAAAAAAAAAAAAAAAAAGAATAATAACGTTTCTTCATTCAGTTAAACATCAGCACCAGTGGTCTAGTGGTAGAATAGTACCCTGCCACGGTACAGACCCGGGTTCGATTCCCGGCTGGTGCATTTTTTTTATTCAATAATTCAATTTATCGTTTGAACATTTATCTATCATAATTTTGTTTTTAATTGGGCTTTATTGGACCTCGAACATGCTCTGATGGGAATTGTGTTGGCCCACTTCTACATTTCTTAGTTCTAAACCGTTTTTTAAAATTAAAATGAAAATATTTATTATTTTTAATCAAGTTATTTAGTAGCTTCTTCTTCACGCAAGTTTCTCAGACGGCTATTTATTAACTTCCCTGCTCTTTTCTGCGTTCGTCACTCCCAAGTTGCTCTGTTTTTTTCATAAATCCATTCGCTCTCTGTTTGAAGTACATTACATTGTAAGTTTGTTTCCTGAAATTTTTGGAGGTTTTCTATTCCTGATTGTAGTCGAAACGGCAATTCATTATGTGTTCGTTCTCTGAAGTTTCTGCGTAAAATCTCTCATCATCGAATTGTTTTTTGGCTAGGTATACACTTTTCTCATTTGAGGACTTTTCTTGCCTTAATCTCATTGTGGAAGTTTTTTTTATTGATATCTTGTACTGAACATGTGTAGGTTTTGTTCTTTATTTTGATGCAACATTATACGATGTAAATACCTATGAGGTTATGGATCACATCACAGTGCCAAATAAATTGAGTTGGTTACTTATTTCCACCCGTCTACTATTTAGGTTGAAATTTTTTAATTGTTTTAGGGTTCTTATGGATCATGTGTCGCCTCGTTCTCGCTTGAATTACAACCTTATCACTGCGGTAGTCCTAACAAGGTGAATTTTCTGATACCATTATCTTTATAAATATTGCAACATTTTGTTTTAATTTATAGAGTACGGTCACCGTTTAGGAGCAAAGATGAACAAAGGACCTAGATTTATGTGAACCTAGAGAGCCAAGAGAAAACAGAAAATCCCTAGGTTGTGAACCTAAGAGGAATTGAGAACTCCTTAATCTAGATATGGTAAAGGGTTAGTTACACAGTAACCTATAAAGTTTGACACAGACAATAAGCCACAATTTAGCCACAAATTGGCTATTGCTAATTTCAAGTTTAGGATTAAGTATGACTTAGCCAATTTCAAGTTTAGGATTAAGTATGACAAAGAGTCTAAAAATAAGTTTCTTACCTAGTATTTTTATACCCATTTCATCGAGTGTAAACCACCCTTGATGGGGAGAGAGCCGTGCAGCTGCAAAGGGGTGCCCCTCTTCCTATCTGTCCTTTTATTATGATTTTAAATACTACTTCTCCGAACTTATATTTTTTTGGTAAAATGTTTTGATTTGACTTGGTAAAATGTTTTAAAGTCTTTATCTATTAGTCATACTTTAGTGGATGACACGAGCATGTCTTACACAAATTGAGTAATTACAGAACTATACCCATATACTAAAATAAAATTCCTATCATTCAGAATTGGTACTAATATTTCCTTTATGGGAATAATAATTGATGCTAAATACAGAAACATTTAAGCTAAAAGTTCAACTATTGCTCGTTTCATTCTAAAATAAGCTCAACAAAGGGTTAAGATAAAAACTCAATTATTGGTCGTTTCATTCCACAATAAGCTCAGTTTTCCAGGTTACACAATCCTTTTATTTATATTTATAGGCTATGAAGGAGAACGAGTTCAGCCATGAATGCTAAGGTCATGAAATGTCCAGAAACCATCTAAACTGGCAATAATGGAAGAAACCATCCAAACAAACAATACCTTCCAAGGCATTTGATAACTAGAACTGGAAGATGGCAGCTCCACTCGATGGCTTGGAAGCAAAGACGTAGAGATCGACGTCGTTATTCTTGATGGTTCCTCGGTCGATCCTCGATTTGTAGAATTTCTCCTGGTGTGAATCAAACGGCCAGAAGTTTTAAACTACATTCCAACTTTCAACCACGAAGAAAGACATTCGCTTTTCAGTTATTCCAGTGTAAAAAAACTAACCTTCAGGTTGAGAATGAACTGGGGAACAATGGCCTCTTTTACGAGAGCGACCGCGCAGCCTCCCCATCCTGCTCCAGTTAGCCTGGCCCCGAGAGCACCGTTGTCCCGGCATATCTTTACGAGTTCCTCCAACTCAGGACAGCTGGGAAAACAAACAATAAGATGGGAATCTGATTGCTATCAAACAAGGTTAAGCAACACGAGGCTGCATGGTTTGTCGTGATTGAAGATGAATGAAGTTTTGCAATTTGTATCACAGATGATTGAAGATGAGATTTGAGAACCTACTAAATTGTGAAATGGTCTGTACCTGCATTCATAAAGAACGCTACAGCTGTAGTGGCTATCATTCATGAGATCACCGAGTTTCTTAAGCTTGTCTTCCTCACTGCCAAAAGAACATTCCTCAACATTAAAAAATGGGAAAAAGAATACCAATTTTCCCTCTACCTTACTGGACGTACGATGTAATCTATAACTGAAGTTTGTATAAATTCACTTTGTTAAAGAGAATTAACAAATGAAAATCATGCAAGAGTAATGAAAACATAAAAAGGCTGTTGGATAATTCAACAAACCTTAAACTTGACGAAACTGCATCCTTGAAAGCATAGACCCGCCTGGCTTCAGAGTACACGTGGGACGCTCGCTGAAAAAATCGACCAATTTTTTTATTGAGAGAGACAGAGAGAGAACATAGGACCATAGAGATCAATAAGCAAGCCTATACTAGCTAGAGAGAGTTGAAAATAGAGATCAATAAGCATGTCTACCCTAATATACCTGATACAACTTGAAATGCTTGGCAGCTTTCAAAACATCCAATGAAGTTGGAGAATTGTCTAAAACGGACGGCAGATTGTCCACAGTGATTTGTTCAATTTCTTCAGCTGTATAGGGTTCCTCCTTCAACAGTTCCTTTGGCAGAGAGAGACAGAGAAATAAGAATATGCTGAAACTTGATAAAGGAATGAAAGAATGTCCCAAAATGGGAGATTTTGTGAAATCGTGTCCCATGGTCGTCAAATAAGAGCTTGTACAATAATATTACAAAATCCCAAAACAAATTAAATAATGATAAAATAATTTCTGAAAATATTTTAGAAGATTGTATTATAAACGTTAACATCACTTGCATGTATCATCATTACAATAAATATTTGTGTGTTTTGTTTTTCCCTTCTAACAAGAGCTGATGACNAAAAAAAAAAAAAAAAAAAAAAAAAAAAAAAAAAAAAAAAAAAAAAAAAAAAAAAAAAAAAAAAAAAATATATCGAAGGAAAATACCTTGACTGCGAGCACAGGATCTGAAGAGTTACGCTCCTTAGCAAATGAAAGACACAGCCCTTCCACATCAGATAAAGTCTTCACTTTTTCTATTGCTTCTTTCGGTTTCATCCCAAGCTTTATGCCTAGAACAATCTGAAAATCATCTGGAATCATTACTTGGATACATTTAAATCAAAAAGTTCAAAATAGACACCAAGTTTAAACCGTCAGCAGAAGGAAAAGGAAGGTAATGAATAACTCAATTCCTTAGAAGGAATTTTAAAATAAGATTTATGGCAGCTAGTGTCCTTGATGAAAATACATCATACATCATATTAACATTAGAACTTACAGAAGCAAGTCGGCATTCGACTACTCTGTTATTATAATTTGTGGCAGCAGTGACTGCTTTCTGTGATTCGGCTAGAGAATGGGCTATAACAAAAATCCCACCAGAAGGAAGTTGCACATCAGTAGCGCGAATAGGGTTGAAATCAATCAGTTCTGCAAAACCAGATTTGGCCATAACAGAGATTGCCTGCAAGGATAATTGGATAGCGTTTACAATCATTGGAAACTATTTGAAGCTAGAAGAAACTCTCATATTGACCATTACATAGAATTGAAATGAAGCCACAGATCAACTTTCTAAACAATCGAACAAATAGATTTATTCACACTAGTTTTTCAATTAAGCGATTGTAGTGAGAATCTATCTGTGGCCTTTGCAATAAAATAATATCAAACAAAACCCACCACTAGCACAAGCCGTTTAATGAGGAAAACGAATGGCCTGCTTAGCCGATCGTTTAGTTTGTATAATTGTTCCTAAGGACTGTGATTAGGTGGCTTGAATATTAAGGTTATTATATAACTATTAAGAAACACATGATTTTCAAAAGAAGAACAACTTCAAGTATTCTCCTGGACAAATTATTCACAAGTCACGAGTATAATTAAAGAAAAAAGGGAAAAACATAGATAAGAGTTAGCTGAACATGTGTTCCTCTCTCTTTCCAAAAAAAAAATAGATAATAGTTTTAAAGAACTTTTTCACAACCCTTTATTGCTCTGTTCTCCATGTTAAGTCTATTAATTGCAAAGTAAAGAAAAAATACCTGATCCATTCCACCAGATTGTGTACCAATGTGTCGTTCACATTCACAGGTAAGTTGGGCAATTTCTTTCTGTACCACAAGGGAATTTTTGTAAGATTCCTTAGATTCAATCTGACTAAATATCAAATAATTGAGCTTCATTGATGTGGAAACAACCAAATTTACCAAATCAACTCAAGTTAAATCACACTATACAAGTGTACCAAGTCGCATCTGGTAAGTAGTAGATGACTAGATGGACAAATTCTGGTTCATTTAACTAAAAAAGACAATGAGAATGCAATCATGTTCAGCCAGTGGACCCAAAATTTTATAATAATGCTTACTACAGTGCTATAGATTTAGCTCATTGTCCCCAACAATTCACTTCAAAAGTTCATGAATTAAGCCATCAAGTCACTTTACTGGAATTGGATCTGGAATGTTGAACTAAAAATAAATAAATAAATAAATAAAAGAACACAATGCAAGCTTCTGAAGGTTCAAATTCCAATGACTTATAACAAGCAAACAAGGTACCTCCTATGATCTGTGGACCAAATCTGAGATAATAATAACAACCATTGGGGAGTATCAAGGTCTACCAGAAAATATGAATTGGGACTTAGGATACCATAGAACAATTTACAAACCCAATATATGTAAATCATCAAGTCAAAATCCAAGTCAGTCTTAGACACAGTAGCGTACACTCATACAGTAATCAGAGCATGAGGGTAAGGTGTTAACACCTTGGGAAAGTTGGCACCAAGAACAGCCATTATTGCAATGGTAGAAGAGCAAACAAATGCAGCAGAGCTTGATAATCCAGATCCTGAATGAAAAGAATAATTCTCATATTACTTTATCACGTCACAAATTTTTGCTGCCACAAAATATTGAGCTAATGACTTCAGTTGTTTTTACTAAAAATCTCTACCCTCCATGCAAACTTCTAAACTGCAGTAACTAACAGACATCATTGTCCGTTTGAATGAAAAAGTACACAAAACAAAAACCTGTAGGCACTGTTCCATCAACAAGAACGTCAAGTCCAACTGGCACACCAACATCTTGTCCTTTTGACTTTGCAAATTCGTAATAGCCTTTGTACCTGAAAGGCAAAGACCTTCAGATTCTGCCGGATATGTGATTGACCCTTAAATTTTGTGTAGATCATACACATCCTATGCTAAGATCATTACATTTTTAACATTATAATTTGATCATGCTGGTTTAGCTTAAAGTTCATCACTGTCTTGAAAGTATTGATTAGGATAAAAGTAAAACCTAAGAACATAAATATCATGCATTCATATCATCTAAAAACAAGTTGCATGCACAATGGTAACAACATCCCATTAAAATAATTATACAAAATGAAATCAGAAAATAAATAATGCATACTCACCCACAGAGGAAATAGTGTCCCCATTTGTGATTCTTCAAGTCAACTTCCTGTAAAATGAACAAGAGAAATTATAAACACAGCTGAAGTTGGGAATATTTTGTAGTTGCAACTTGTTTGAATGATAGCGTTATAGTTTTTTTTTTTATCAGAAAGGGCATTTATACAAATAGTATGATATAAAAATGTATTTTCCATATTTAGCTAGAAGTTCAGAATTGTTGAAATTATGTTCATCTAATACTAACATAATTTCAAATATAATTTAAAATAAAACACCATAATAAAAGTCAAATTAAAAAATTTGGAATCTGTAACGTTTTTAGAAGTACATAATGAGTTTATACAATTTAGTAAAACTTCTGAAAAAAAAAAAGAAGAAAAAAGAGCCTTCTGGCCAACACATTTACAGATCGACAATTGCAACGTCGAGCATAAATTTTCTATACGAACGCTACGTTATATGAATGCAAGATGCCGGAGGAAAAGTAGGACGACGAGTGGTTAGCAGATCGAAACGATGTCGAGTGAATTTTACAAACCAATTTAGCTCATACCTGATCAGGATCAGCAGGATAAGTACATAGCGAGTATTTATCATTAACATTAGCAATTTTGAGAAGATGATTCGCCTCTCCGGCGTCGTGCTTCCGTATTGCCACGATCGTATCTTGCCGAATCGCCATCGGCAACACCGAATATCCTTCATAGTCAATGTGCTCTCCGATCAAGTTCACTCTCCCTACACTCCGCCGTTTCAACCAAAAAAAGAGGTTAGAACCAGAATCAAATCAAAACAGTATCATCAAAACGAAGAACAAACATTACAGAGAAACCGAACAAAGCTGGGAAACAGAAAAATACCTGGAGAACGAGCAAAGACATCAGGAGGATGGCCGAACACTTGGAGAAACTTGGCCTTGAGATGATCAAATCGAAGCCGAGCATCCTCGAGCTGAGATCCATCGCCGTAAACCGGTTCAAGAGAAGAGAAAGTAGGGATCGGAAGGTCCTCGTGTTTCGCCATTACTCTCCTTCTTCTTCCTCCTTTCCGAGCAGAAATCACACAAATTCGCCCTCAACAACAGGTACAAATTCAGATTGAAAATGGCAGAGAAAGATCAGTATACGATTTATGACAACAAATGAAGATTCAAACTGATGAAAGCTTTTCCACTCTCGAATCGCACTAAATTTTCGGCTTACCCTCAAATAAATCGATACCAAAGAGAGAGTTAGTTGAGAACGAAATATTCAATAAATATTCAGAGCAAAAGCCTAATGTATTTTATTTGATGGACACAACGCACGAGAATGGCACGTGCGGATGAGACCAAAATGCCACGTCAGCTGAGATTAAAAAATAAGACTATTTCTTCTTATCTATTTCTGCCCTTGGTTTTGTTTTGTCGTTATGTGATTTTCTTCAGATTAAATAATACTTATTTTTTTTTTATATACAAATATTTACTAAAATTTTTGTAAATTGTGATTAAAAATTATGAAAGGCTTAATTAATACAAATATCTCTAAATTCTAAAAAAAAAATAAATTTTTTTTAATAATATCTGTAAATTTTCAAATTAAAAGCTTCCTATGGAAGGTAAAAACTTTTTATTATTTATATTAATAAACTTTTAAAACATCATTATTATTTTTTATACTAATTGTATTTTTTTAACTTTTTTTTTTTTTTGAAAAAAATTAAAGGGTATTAATAAAAAAATTAATATATTTTATATAAACTATTAATAGTTTAATTTCAAAATTAAAAGTAGGAGTATTTTAAAAAAAAAAATTAAAAAATTAAAAATATTATTAAAATTTTAAAAAAAATAAAAATATTTTTTAGACAAATTATAATGTCTAGAGTATTTTTTTTTAATTATTTAACCTAAACAAAAACTATTTAGACTTTGAAAATTATAAAATTTATAAAATTTAGGGATATTTTTTATAATTTAATCCTTGTTTTTTCAAAATAATAAGAAATTAATTTTTTTTTTATATAATTGTAAATAAATAGGATTTTTTAATTTAATTTTAGTTTATTTATTTTATTGGCGACAGAGACACGAGGAATCGAATTATTATTATTATAAAAGGCTGTTCGCTTGGGTCCAAAAGTACCTGCGTCAGAGAAAGCTCAAAAAGTCAAGTTGGCAAAAGAATCCAATTTTCTTTTTTCTTTTTTCTTTTCATATTTTTTTCTTTTTTTTAAATGCCCAACTTTTCAAAAATGGTCCTTAATTTTTATATTGCTTTTTAAATATAAATGCCCCAAACTTTAGTGGTAATTAATACAATTATTTTTCTAAAATATTTTAAAATTTTGAGAATATTTTTTAAATATATTCATAATTTTCATTAAGAATATTCCTGATTTTTTTTAAATTTTAAAAGGTATTATTAAAATACAAATATTTTTTAAAATAATTTTAAAATTTTAAAAATATTTTTAAAATTTTGAGGATATTTTTTTAATATATTAATAATTTTCATACAAAATTAATGATAAGAATATTCCTCAATTTTTTTTTTAATTTAAAAGGTATTATTAAAATATATAAAAATATATTTTTATTAATTTAGTTTTTATATATATATATATATATATATATATTGTAAATTCACTAATTTTAGTATATCAAATTTGGTAATTAATACACAAATTAATTATCGAATATTTATTTTTGGTATTCACTAAAAATATTTTTAAATTATTTTTTTAAGATAAAGATTCAAATTTCTAAATATGTTAATTTAATCCATTTTAGAAATTTGTTATTATATTTGTTGGGTAGTAATTTTAAATTTTCTTAAAATGGGTATCCAAATATTTTAATTTTTAATATTATTTGGATAATTTTCAATTACAATTTTTCCCTTTCAAAATATATTTTCTTTTCTTTTTAATTTAATTTTAAATATAAAAACGAGTTAACGTATTGATTCTGTACATTTATATATTATTTATATACATTATTATATAAAAATAATAATTATGTTTGCTGTTGAGAGTAATTAAATTTAAACGAAGTGAATATGTAATTTATTAAATAAAACTATATTATTGAGAATTTGTTCAACACTAAATTAATTTATAATATAGTATTATAAGCATATGCTTTTTATAAAAAATAAGTATATTGCTTGAAATTATGGCACATTATTCTCATACACTAATGTTGCAAATCAAAGACCATAACGTATTCTATAAAAGTTATTCTCGAGCATCTGGATGTCGAGTGCTCGGTTTCTCTCTCTTGTCTTGTTTTTTCGTATTAACTTATGACCTAATAAATCAATTAATTTATACAACACGATAACTACAAAAAGTAACGATTTTATGGTAATTTTGAGGTTATGTATACCTAATTTTCTATTGATTTTCACGTTTTTTTAGGTTAAATTTTAAATGTTATCTAAATACGAGCATGGGATATGAATGGAAACCATGATCCCGATTCTTATTGTTAACCTTATCTTTTCATTTTTGCTTTTGACAAAAGGGAGAGAAATGGGCAAAAATGTAATTGTACGTTTTAGTTCTATGATATGTAAGGGTGAGACATTTATGGGTCGAATTTGGTTTACTTCAACAAGTTGAGCTATGTTTCACATATATCTCACAACATCGTTACTTTTCTCTCCAAAGTATGTATATGTGAAAGTGAAAATTTGAACTGTCTTTTTTTCTTTTTAAAGAAGACTATAATTGTAAGAGCCCAAGCCCATTGTTAGTCTCTTTGGACTTTCCCTTTCGGACTTACTTCAAGATTTTTAAAACGCGTCTGCGTCTAAAGAGAGATTTTCATGCCCTTATAAAGAATGCTTTGTTTCTGTCTATAACCGATGTGGGATCTCACAATCCACCCCCCTTTGGGTCCTAGCGTCCTCACTAGCACTCGTTCCCCTCTCCAATCGATGTGGGGATCTCATAATCCACCCCGCTTTAAGGTCCAGCGTGTGAGCATCCCACATTGGTTGGGGAGGAGAACGAAGCACCTTTTATAAGGGTGTGGAAACCTTTTTCCTAGCAGACGCATTTTAAAGCCTCGAGGGAAAGCCTGAAAGAAAAAGCCCAAAGATGACAATATCAGCTAACGATGGACTTGGACCGTTACAAATGGTATCAGAGCCAGACATCGGACTATGTGCCAACAAAGAGGTTGTTCCCCCAAGGGAGTAGACACGAGACGGTGTGCCAGTAAGGACGCTGGGCCCCAAAGGGAGGTGGATTTGGTAGGGGTCCCACATCAATTGGAGAAAGGAAAGAGTGCCAGCAGGACGTTGAGCCCCGAAGGGGGTAGAATGTGAGAGTCCCACATTGGTTGGAGAGGAGAACGAAACACCTTTCATAAGGATGTGAAAACCTTTTCCTAGCAGACACGTTTTAAAGCCTTGAGGGAAAGCTCAAAGAGGACAATATCTGCTAGCGGTGGACTTGAGCCGTTACACAGCGTGGGCCCCGAAGGGGGGTAGATTGTGAGAGTCCCACATTAGTTGGGGAGAGAACAAAACACCCTTTTATAAGGGTGTACCGGAAACTTCCCCTGCTAAGGGAAAACCCAAAGAAGACAACTTTAGCAGATACGTTGAGGGGAAGCCCAACAGGGAAAACCCAAAGGCCCAAAACAGAAAATCCAAAGAAGACAATATCTGCTAGCAGTAGACCTTTGCCATTACACAGCATCCTCACCGGCACACCGCCCAGTGTCTAGCTCTGATACCATTTGTAACTACGAAACCGAGTTGAGAACACGTTGAACCGAGCTGAGAGGAACGAAGCTTTAATTAGTTGAACGATGCTCACCGTAAACATTACGAATAGTTAACATTTACTCATTCCAAATTAAGTATAGAACACGTTGTATCCATGCTTATCCAAACATAATCTTCACTAGCTTAGGTTGGTGGTTCAAACATAATACTTTATCTTCATTATGCTTATTATGTTTCACATTAGGTAGGTTGTTCCCCACAATGGCATCCAATTCCCTAACCTACAATTGTGCACTCAAGACTAACCCCATGTTCATATTTGGTGCACAAATCAACTCACATGGCTAACCTTTCTCGTCAAGGACATGGCCACAACTCCAACCTCCCATGCTCGCTTGCACCGACAGCATGGAACATTGTCGTTTGAAAATGTCTTTCCATGGTCAAATTCCTTACCTTTCCGAGTCAAATTCAATTCTGCCAACCTCATCCTAACAAGCATTCCAACCAAACTGTCTTTCTCGATCTTCCTTAATTTCCGCAAAATTTTTAGCAAAAAACTAGGATAAATACAAACCAAATTAAGCAAAACCAAGACACAGCTCATCAAATTGCCCATTGGTTGGTTTTTGTAATTTACACCTCACCTTGGCTTAAATCACACCACTTGCCTTATCAAGCCTTCATATATACATACATATATATACGATTTTTAGGTTCGGTCGTGATTTAACGTGTCGGGACAAGCTATAAACTTTTAACGTAATTATCGATTTTTTGAAATTTTTTGAAGAGGGTTTGTAAAAAAACGTGATTTTTTTTTACTTTAAGACATCGAAAAGGGAAAATTGTTCGTTCGAGTGTTGTTTTTCGTTCTGTTTCGTATAATAATCCATTTGTTCGGTGTTTTCGTCCGAGTTTCATGCATAATGGTTCGGTTTTTTAATATGGGAATTAAAAGACAAACCCTAATCCTAGGTTATAAGAGATGGAACATGAAGAATATTGAGGTAAAATGACAAGATCATATAGTAAACAACTTGGTTTTTTTTGGCTAAGATTAGTTACAAAGGAATAATGAGTCATAGATAAAACACAGCTAAGACTAATATAATCCATCTTTGAAAACCAAAATCAGCTCAAAAAACGATGCAAAATGGTTGAAAACGTACCGAAAAGAGAGAATAATTCATCCATTTTGTTCATCTTTTGGTTCCTTCCTCATTTGCAATGGCACCAAGTCTTGTAGAAGCCCGTGGTCTCGGAGCACGGAAGCTTGAGACGACGGTGGCGGTGGCGGTGGCGGTGGTGGCGGGAAGGAAGAAGGAGGACGTGGGTTCGTTGACAACGAGTTGATTGTTAGAAATGGCGGTGGAGGGCTATACATGAAGGGTTGGGGTGTGTTGGGTTGGAATAAAAGTCCGGTGGTGGTAGTAACGTCGAGATTGGATTCCGGTAGGATTCTGATACTACCTCGTGGCATTATTGGACTTTGATGGGTGTGTTTGCCTTCGTAAGTTGTAACGACGGTCGAATGGTCGTTGGACAATCGCTCCACTCTCTTCTTCACACCACACCCTACCGTAGTACAACGGTAATAGCTTCTGTTTTATCAGTATAACGTTATCACCTCATGATTAAGAGTGAACAATATCATATCATTACGAAAATATGAAGAAGACGAACCTAGGGTACGGACTGTTCTTCACGGCTTTTTGACCGTACTTTCGCCACCGATACCCATCGTCGAGATGATCAATATCACTCTTCGTCATGAAAGCAAATCTCGGCTCTCTTTGCTTCTTCGGGTTCTTCTTTTTTGGCTTCAACCTAAAATCAAATATTTAAAATAAAAAAAAAACCATAAAATTAAAAAATTTAATAAAAAGAAAAAAATCATCAAACTCAAAATTACATCTTTTATTTATATATATATATATATGTAAACTTAGATCTAAAGAAGAAAATATAAACTAAAATAATTTAAAAATGTAAATAAAAAATAAAAAATGGGAAAAATAATAATTTCTTACACATTAGAAGAAGAAGGCTTCTCGGTGTTGTTCTTGTCAACTTCATCAATGGCGGCAGCGTCATTGGAGTAAGAAGAAACGGAGGAAGAATTAGGAGTGGGCGGAGCATTGACAACCTCCGACGACTCCGGCACGGTGGAGGCCGGTGAGGAAAGCAGCGGCGCCGTCGTAGAAACCAAATCAAACAAGGAAGATAAAGGATTGTAAAAATCAATTCCACTCCCCAATAAGTCAAAGGAATTAGAAGAACCAAAGCTAGTCGCCGAGAAGTCATCGGAAAACCCCACCGGAGAGTATTTTCCGGCAGAATTCTCAGACCCCATCATTGTGTCTTCAAGCTTCTTGTCCATTTTGATCGATCGGAAAAAAAAAGAATTAACACATAACAATATATTCTTTGTAGAGAGAGAAAAAGAGTGATTTTGGGATTTGGAGAACAGCTTGGGGTGTAAGTTTTCCCACCTAGGATAATGACCGACACGTGGCGGTAACCGATGGGCATAGAAACAAGAGTGACTGGATCGGTGTTCGCAATAAATGACAGAGGACTGGCGAAAAGGGAGACTTCTGAAACGCGGAGTTTTGACCGGTTAACCGGTTCCAGTGTAAACTAGATTCTTAATGGCCGTGTACACGTAGGCAAAAAAAGTGTTTTTTTTTTTTTTAATAAAAATTGTGGATTTAATTTGATTTAATTTAAAAATCGTTTAGAATTTCTTAAAAAATAGCTTTTATTTATTACTTTTAAAATATATATATATAATTTTCAATTTATTATAAACACTAGAAATCATATTTAATGTAACACTACGCACATAAATCATTAAATCCATTAAATAAATAAATAAAATTTAATTGAAAATAAATGGAAAATATCAAAATATTAATTTTATTTTCACAAAATAAATAAATAAACGGGGGCATTTTAGGGAGAGAGAGTTTGGCACGTGCGGTTCTATATATGTTGGTGTTTCTTTCCGTGCCACTTGAAAAATAAAATGTTTAAAAAATAATAAATATATTTGGTAATTAATTAAAATATGTTAAATTAGATGGTCCTGTTACAAAGAAGTGGGCCTTTGCCTAAAAATCATGGCCCACAACTTTACAACTAGGTTTTAGTGCTGTGAAATTACATTTATACCCCCAGCAATACGAATTTAATATATTAATAAATAAAAAATCTTTCGACTTTTTTGGTCACTAGATTTTTATATTTATTTTTGAAAAATAATTATAATAATATTTTCGATAATTTTAAATATAGAAAAATGTAAATATGCATTCATTATATCAATGTATAGGAAGTAATTAGTTGGGGTTTCTATAAATATATAGGAAAAATCTGATTATTTTTTATTTTTTAAAAATAATATGAATCACATTTTCTTAAAAAAGAAAAAATTAACATTTTATTTAATTATATTTTAGTCCTTCAACTTTTAAAATATTAATTTTGAACAATTTTTTTTTTAATGTTCCATTAATCTCTGCATTTAAAAGCGAATTATTTAAATTTAAGATTTTAATTGATATAATCGAATAAAATTTAGGAATATAAATTATTTATATTTATATAAAGATGAATATTATTTAAAACTATATAGTGTTGCAACAGATATAATGGGTTAGTTGAGTAGTTAGTTCCTTTCTGAATTAAACTCTTGGGAGAGAGACAGAGATTTTTAATAATTAATATATTGGAACCTAACCCGTTGACCTAATCAATTTTCAGAAATGTGTTTAATTAATAATAATAATATTATTATTATTATTATTATTATTATTATATAAAATAAATAAATAAGCAGCGATAATTGCGGCATTTGGGAGCTATCCAAATAAATAATATAATAAATAATAAACCACAAATTTTCCTTTTTTTTTTTTTATAATAATTCAATCATCAATTTCAAGACCCAAATTTCAAAATTCATTTCAATAGAAAAATATTATTTTTTTATTTGAGGGTCAAAGTCAACAAAATTAATTATATATAGTTGAGTGGGTTCGAATTAATCGTAGAAATAAATTAATTTTAAAACATTTAAGCGGCGGTGCTTAAAAAGTTACAAAAAGAAAAACGCGTATAAGGATATCAAACGACGCCGTCTAATAATAACAAAAAACGACAAGTGGGAGAGAGAGAGACGACGGTGAATGTGAAGACGACATATCGTTTTCCTTCTCCCAATCCTTTAAGCTCTTACTTTATTAAATTTTAATTTTAATTTTGAATTTTTAAAATTATCTAAAAAAAATTTCAATGAATACAAGTCTTTGACTTTAAACAAAATGTCAAACCTTTAGCTCGACTTGGTCCATACATAAGACACTATGGGAGGCTTAGGCGAACTGTGAACACCAAGAAACTCGTAAAAAATGATTAACTTTCTATGACGACTACCCGTTACTTTCCAAGAACAGTAGCATACGTGCTAACTTAAAACTACATAAATCTCGCTCTTTGCACGATGATAGCAGATCGAGCAATCCCCACTTAAAATGATATGCCAACAATGAACTCGCTAGTTAACATAGATATCTATCGAGGGTCCATCTCCATTTCAACGTCATCCTATTTTAATTACAAATCCACGACCCTATAAGATTCTCCGTCACGTAAAGGATGACCAACTTCCTAATTCTGCACGTAGAAAATTATTATCAAGATAAAACTTTATAGATTCTGATATAGTTCGGTGCATAATAACAAATAAACAAATTCCAATTGGTACATGATTTGGATTTGACCGAACATGAATTAAAATTGATGTTTTAAATAAATAAATAAATTCGGAAGACTTGGTCAACATTTAATAAATTTGAATTACTATAATTAAAATATTTGATTATTCATAATAATTAAAAGAAGGGGAAGAATGAGTCAAAACTAAATACAATTTATATTTTTATAATATGGTATAGGAAAATACAATAACCCGTGACATTATAAATTAAATTGGATTCCAACCATTCAACCTAAGTCAATTATAAACTATGATATTAATTAATTATTATATATTATATTATATTATATTATATTATATTATATTATATTATATTATATTATATTATAATATTCAAATATTTCCTCATTGAGATTGGAGAGTGTCAACATGGAGTAGGTAGCTATGCATTTTCTATGGATGATACTAATAGCATGTTGGGNTTTTTTTTTTTTTTTTTTTTTTTTTTTTTTTTTTTTAATTAAAAAAGGGTTTTTATATGGAAGTCGAACTAGCTATCGAGACAAACAATTGGGAGGAGAATGAAGACTAGCGATCGAGACTGGTGATTGGTGGCTAGCAGCTAAGGTTAGAGACTAGCTTTCGTTTTGATGACTAACAACCGGTTACTGGCTATTAGGATTGGGGCTAACTATGATGTCTTACATTGGTTGGGGAGAAGAACAAACCATCATTTATAAGGGTGTGGAAACCTTCCCCCAGTAGATGTTTTTTAAAGGCTTGAGGGGAAGCCCGAAAGGGAAAGCCCAAAGAGGACAATATTTGCTAGTGGTGGATCTGGGTCGTTAAAAATGGTATTAGAGCCCGGACGATGTGCCAACCTTCTCGCTGTTCCTCAAAGGGGGATAGACACGAGGCGATGTGCCAGTAAGGACGCTGGGCGGAAAGAGTGCCAGCGAGTACGCTGGGCCCCGAAGGGGGGTAGATAGTGATGTCCTCACGAAACCTTCCCCTAAGAGACCCGTTTTAAAGCCTTGAGGGAAAACCCAACGAGGACAATATTTGCTAGCGGTGGATCTGGGCCGTTACACTAACAACCACTGAACATCGTTAAAGTGGTCAATTGTATCGGCCCTCGACCTCGGTCGTCGGTGGTGGGTGGTGGTTAGTAGTAGTTCGTTGGTCGGTGGTCGCCATTGATCAGTAATCCTTGATCACGATCTCAATCACTGGTCCTAGTCCTTAGCCACTGATCCAGTCGTCGAACTGATTGTTGGTCACTAGTACCCAATCCTAGTAGGTTTTGATTGCTAATCACCAATCATTTGAGATCTCTGACTAATAAACTTATAAATTTAATTTTGAAATTTTTTTAAAATAAAATTTTAGAAACTAAATTCTCAAATATTTATTTTTCATTTGAGACAAAAAAAAAAATAATTAATAAATAAATAAATAATTGAGGGTTTGAAAAGGAGTATTGAAATTGAAGGGTGTGAAGGCCATGTGACAAAGAAAAGGAGGCTGAAACTGAATTTGCCATTTAATTCACAAACATCATCTTCTTCACAAGGTCAATCACGTCGGTTCCTATTTTATTTGGTCGCCCTCCATTTTTGTCCGGGTAAAAATGACTAAAATACCCCTCTTTTATTTATTAGGATACTCTAATATTTTTTCATCTTGACATTACTATAATATTATTTATACATATCTAAATTTATTACATTTCTTGTGTTTAAGTAAAATTATTTATCAATATAATTTAATAGATCAAATACTAATTATCCGAAGATGAATAATCATTTATTTTTTACGGCAGTTAAATTAAAAATAATAAATTAAATTACATTTTTAACCTTCCTACTTTTAAATATTAGACCACGCCTTATTTGAATTAATAAAATGTGACATTATAGAGTATATATTAAATATTTATAAAGAAAACATTTTACATTGAATTTCATTTACGTAAACTTTTAAAAGTATAGAGTTAGAAATTTAATTATGATAAAGTATAAGGGTGTATGTAAAATTATTCTAAAACTATTTTTTTTTAAATAAATTAATGAAAGAGTTCTTTTTCTATCCAAAAGTGTTAATATAAAGTGTGGAATTACAAGAATATCCAATGAACACTTTTGTAAGTTTCTTCCATCTTCTTTAGCTTTAGCTTTTTTTTGTCTTTTATTTTATTTTATTATTATTATTTCTTTTCTTTTCTTTTTTTTTTAATAAAAAAAAATATGAATTCGAAAGTTTTTCCTTTTCTTACATAATCTAAAAAGTTGCTCGGGTGCTATAGACATAGCCCTAAATTTTGGAATCAAATAATGTTGGTGTCGGGGAGGGGGGGATGGTTTGGTGATACAGGAGGAAAGTTCTGTAAAAGCAACGGGAAGAATGGCTCAAATACCGGTAAGGGAGGCTTATTTAGGTCGTGTTATAAACACCCTAATTAAACCTATTGATGACTGAGGTGAAATTTTAGCTTCTGGCTCTCGATTAATTGAATCCCCCACTCATGGTATTATTTCAAGACGTTCCGTATAAGAGTCAATAAAAAAAAAGATATAGGTCAAACATATCGATTTGGTGTTGTCACTTAAATATTGCTCAATTAGTTAAGGTTTATATTCTCAAAAATATTCAAATTCTTTTAAAATGATATGAACCAAATCATCTCAATCTCTTAAAATAAACGATGTTAAAATAAACTCAATGAAAAGAATGTTGTTCAAATTACCACAAGATAAAGTCAAATCACATTAAACTTGAATTATGCCGAGACCAAAAAATCAAATTCCTCACAAAACCATAACATTAACATTATATGGCTCATTTCATCAGGTAATCATAGCCCAACGGTTTTGTTCGAGAAGATTGAACCATAAGTTTAATTTTATGTTTATTTAATCTCTAAAATTTGAACATTTTTATCTGAATTGTGATTTCGACCAAAAGGTAAGAAGTTTGAATCTCTCCAGATCCCGCAAATTTGGCAACTTTAACAGAAAATAGCATAAAGATAAAGGAAACAAAAAGGAAACAGGAAAAAGGGGAAAAAAACAGACAATTAGACAACATTGAAAGATCCATAAAAAAGGAACTCATTCATTGCTTCTGAAACTGAAAATATACCACCGTCCCAATAAATATATATATATATATATATATAATTAGAACATTAATAGGATTTAAAAATAAACACAAAACTATTATAATTGTAGCACAGTAAAATTGTAACACAACCAGAAATACAACTTTTCCTAGTTTTTAAAACAAGAACCTAATAGAAACATATTTGAGACTCATTCTCCCAAGTCTTCTTACCCACATCACAATTACGAACTACTCGAAATCAGAAAGTTATGAAGTCACTAAACCGAGTAACGCATCCGCACCCGAGACGCCCGTCATCCCAAAAACTACAGCAGCAGAATCTAACAAATGTAACAGAACAAGCAAGGCACAAAAAGCATCCTAATATATAACAAACCTCATCCTAGATATAGGCATTACTTTTCTTCTACGATGGTTTTGCTTTTTTTGTTATGGGGAGTATGCCTGAAAGTGTAGGTGAGATCAGAGCCCTCAAATGAAAAGGTTNTTTCTTTTTTTTTTTTTTTTTGACAATGACAACAAAAGGAAATTTTGAATGGCCTAAATTCAAAAGGTATGGATCAGGATGGGACTGGCAATCAGGAAATGGATTCTTTGCCAACAATGAAATTTCGGAGGGTCGTGAGAGAACTTATGAGTCTTCTACACTGGCGCCAGCCAGCTGAATTCGACGCTGATGAACGTCCCAGTTGTAAACCCGGGCTATCGTCACCTGTTACATGTTGTGCAGCATCAGAATTGTAACAAACTAGAGATTGACTTAGCATGTCACTCTTTATTCAATGATGACCTATATAGCATGCACTTGAAAATTGTGTTCATTATGAATTGTCCTAAAAAGTAACAAAAGATTATGTATATTATAAATAAAATAAAACTTGGAATGGCTAAATATTTGAGATTTTTTTAATATTCACGAGGGGCCATTAGACATACAATTGAATTCGGGTCTAATAAGACGGTGAGTTGTAAATAGACATACATACTACCATGACCTATAAGACACAATATTGAAAGTTTAGACACTAATTACATGCCGTTAATCTTTAGAAACCTTTTCGACACAATATTGAAGGTTTGGAGATTAAACTTCCAAGTATAACCCATTAACTTGATATGAAAAAATTATCTTAAAATTATTTTAGTACGATTGGCTACCAACAACGTCGTTTAATGACTCAACGCTAATTCACTTCAGATAATATGGCATTCAAATCAGACAAGACAGAGATATTTGAATGTCTTCCTATTTCACATTCATTTCTAGCAAATTCCAACTATTTTGGCTGAAGAGTTGTCCGTTAATGACTTCAAAACCTGCCTAGTTTAGAGTTTCTAAACAATGGGTTATGTTGCCTTATCTTTCAAAAGGAAGTTTCACGTTATTATGACTTTTTCAGCAGAAAATATTCACTCAACAAATAGTTTGAAACAGAAAGGGGTGCTTACCTGAGTTATTGTCACCTGGTCCCTCAGAAACTGTAGATCGGCAACAAGAACTTCTAAGCTTGCTTTAGCATTATCTAGATTCTTCTGTAGGAGGGCTGTGGCCTGCACCAGCAAATGTGAAGACAGCCATAACTAGTGTACTTTATTCCAAAATTGGATAAGGAATGGAAAAAAAATAATTGAAGGGAATTTTTCAAAGAAATATCTGTAACCTCTTCACATGAATAATCCAGCATGACATTTGCACCAAGCCACAGACAAACTGAGTCAGTTTCCTCGATACGAGCCCGGGAATATATGCCTTCAGAGATCTCAAAATCTGCTACAAGTGGCTGTGCATGATAGCTAAAGATAAGCAAATGGCTCAAGAAAATTCTAGTTCAAGCTGGTAAAAGTAAGGAAATCCCATAGCTCGAAGCTGCTCAGAACTTTAAAAGTAGAAGCTTATACTCCAAGAGAAAAACAACAAAACCAAAGCCACCATCTAGCTAAGGCTATTTGACAACAGCAAGTGATAGTCCTATACTTTTACTTTAGCAATTAATAATTGTCCAGTAAGCCCTAGCAGATTCTTATGTTTACAGCCTGTGATATTCTATTTTATCATCTTTAAGGATGCACATAAAGCATGAACAAATTGATAAAATTCAATAAGAGTTATCAAGAGTATAATAGATTAATGTAACTTGTAAAACTAGCCTTTTTTTTTTTTTTTTTTTTCATTCCTTTCTTTTCATCTTTTATCAGCAGGAAACCATATGGGAATAGCACTCAAATAAAGTTGGCTTTTTCATTTATAAATAAATAAATAAGAGGAAAAGAAGAAACAGTAGTATAAGCAATGGGAGCATGAGGAAATGGTTTACGAGTCCACACATCCCTATAAACCAAATGGTATAAAATTAGTAGTTGAATTTCAAATGGAAATTAATGTTTTCAAGGCTTAAGGCATACAAAATTGCAGGAACTGATCGGGATTTGATTGCAAAGACAGAAAGATAAAAACAGGACCCCTTTTTGAAGGTGTAAGAAAATAGGATTACGGAAAATCAAAGAAATGAAGGCCTTTAAAGAGAATGTTTAAAATATAGGCTTTTAGGTCCGTTTGTGTAAACATTTATATAATGGTTTTCAGGCAATTATTTTTAAACAAAATATGACACAAGCACCTCAGTTCAGGAAAGCAAGCACCCATAAGAAATTATTTTAAATTGCTGCATCAAAAATAAATTTCAATATGAGATAATATTATAATGCAATTCACTTGGTCAATTTGATAACCACATATCTCTAAGATGGTAAATAACCAAAGCTACCGTTGAAGACAAAAGGACGAACCTCACCAGTGGCTGCATCCTTCTTTGCTTGTAAAGTAGCAACTATATCCAAACACTTCTTTATGTCTGGAATCTTTGCCTGACAAAAAAAAGGATGGAAGGGTCACAAAAAAGGATGATAGTTGAGCCACGAGCAATATTTATGATTATGCAAGACTAAGTAGCTACACATTAAATATTGCCTTCAACTATGAGAAAATAGTAAATATTGCCTTGACTTAATAGTCAAATACAAGCTACACATTTTATAAGATTGTAAAGTACCATTTATATAAGGAATCTGCCTAATCATAATGCTGAGAGCCTAAGGCACATAACTTCTTCATTAAATCAAACACATAACAGCTATACACACAAGGCAGGTACCTTAGCTTAGCCTTGTGCATGCATTTTATCCTTTGTATTATAGGATACTTATAAGCCAATGATCAAAAGAGAACTTGTAATTTCTCAAACTCCATCCTCTCTTTGTTCAGAATATCTTGATATCTAATATCATCAATTGTTTAGCTTATACCCAGATTGTATTCAATAATTGGCTAAATTCGAGAAAATACCCTTGAACTTTGAACTTCACTTTAATAATACCCTTGAACTTTAGCATTAGTACTTTTGACCTTTCAAAATTACCCTTACCATTAGTAGCGGAACGAAAAACGTTTATTATTCTTCCTTCCCCTCTCTTTGCAAATTCTTCTTCCATGCAACAAATGGAACTAGTGCTAGAAGGCTTAGACGCTTTAGTTGTTAAGGCCAATATATAGCCAACATGAAACAAATGGAACTCCTCAACCTATGTCACTGCCATCAACTTCATGGTTTGCTTCAAAATTAAGGGTTCTATTCATTTGGCTCCAAAAATCAAAATCGTGGGTTTCAAGAACTTCCCTCTCCCTCTTCCCTTCCAACCTTTTCATTTTCACTTTCAACTTCCCCCATGCAAAATCCTAACTTCACTAAAATTTCTGATTAAAAAACCCAAATGATTTTCTTTTCAATTATCATAAAAAAGAACTCCCGAATTACCCAACATTAAAATCCATATTCCCCAATCCTCAACCACTTCAAATCTCAATCTCAATTCTTCATTGTCTTCAATGGAGGTTGCTACAATTTGATTTCATTCCAGTAAGGAACATCTTCCATCGTTTTCTCAGAAGCACTTCCCCAAATTCCATGAAACCTACAATAGAAGCACTTACCCAAATTTCATGTGTATTTTCTATAATTTAGCCTTTAGAAATATGAAAAAATAGTGACGACAATATTTGAAAACTTAAAAAAAAAAAAAAACATGAACATATACACGAAAAATCTGACAGCCAGTATCCAAAAACTAAAAAAGAAAAAAAAAAAAAAAAAATGAAAACCTGCAGGTCCCTTTGTTGAGCAAGGAGCTTCATCTCAACTAACTTGTACTGCTGAAGTCTGCATGAAATATTTGCAGAGGATCATCAAAATGAAAAACCGTACAAAAATGGGGGTAGAGAAACAAACATGAATATCTTCTCCCAGGGACCCAATTTTTTTAAAAAATCATAGGAAAGAGTTGAATTAAACAACATTCATTCACTAAAATCTACCAGCAATTTTTACGTATTCAGTATTAAATACCACTCTAAGCGAAGAGAGAATTCCAAGATTCACGTCAAGTGCGTAGCAACAAAAATCTAAGACCTAACTAAGCCATGTAAAGCTCTAGGATTATAGACTTACGCTACGAAATCGAGAAGCTCAAAAACAGGGCTCTAAATCACGCAACTTGAATCCAATCCACATCAATAATAATGACACTCCATAAAAGTAAAACATCAATAATAATGAAACTCCAAAATACTAACTTCACTAAGAATCTAGAAAGCTCAATACACTCTCAGCCACTAGAAACAGGTAAAGCTCCCTAAAAGTAAAGCTGCAATACCACAACTGGTAGCGATAAACAGAAAATATCGAGTTCACTAGCACATATATCAACTCCTCAATATCTTGATTGTAGCTTACAACTTAGAAAAGGACTTCAAAGTGAAAGAAACACATCAACACGTGCCAGCAAATCACTACATGTGAGAATAAGCAAAACACAGATTCAAAAGCATCAAGCTGATGCGAACAACGCCGCCATTTCCGGATTTGAATTAAGTCGAAAGAGAACGAGAGAGTACCGCTCTTGGAGAAAAGCAAGGGCGGATTGAACATCGAGTTCTAATTGAGAGAGATAGGTACGAACGTCCTCCACAAACTGAGCCGCCGGAATTCCTCTTCTGTCAGTGACGACGGCGGCGGAAGAAGAAGAAGAAGACGACACTGAAGCCATTTCCGATCGGAAAAAACCCCCCAAAGCCTCCACAAAATTAAAATCAAAGCAACCAGTAAATTGCTCTTTAATTTCAGGAAAATGAAATTCAACACCCCCGCTTGCTGAAAATTATGTGAAGCAAAACGACATCGTAAAAACTAAAACGACATCGTACAACTATGTTTACAGGCATGGCAATATCCGGCCCAATATCTAAATGGGCCAAACTCTGGGCTTGGGCTGCCCGTACAAAGATTACTGGTTTTGGACTGAAGGCCCAACTAATTGAGTTTTGGGCTTTATCCAGTTTAGATTTTTTTCTCTAAGGTCACAAGCCCGAGCCCAGGTGTTCATACGACCTAATGACTCGAATAATTCAGACTATCGAACTTAAACTACAATGGTTCGGTTGGGTTAATTTTTTCTTTTTTTGATTCGGGTCGGATTTAATTTTTTCAGAAACATAAATTTTAGTTCAATTCACGAGTTGAAACTTTTTTAATTTGGTTAACCTAACTTACCCGAACCTATGGTTCACAACCCTGTCCAACCCAATTGGTTACTATCCAATCCCACTAAAATATAAAGAGTTAGGTCGTGTTAGGTTAGGTTATAAACCCCGTCACCAGCTTGACCATGTCAAAATTTTGAACCAATAATGTAGGTATAAATGGTCTCTTTCACAATCCATTTAAAATTTTCAAAAGTATAAAGTAGAAACCAAGATTCATTGCATTTAATGAAGTTTAGAGGTTGAGGAGTCATAGTCTCCCAAGGCTAACACCAAATTGGGAAATTTTAAATAAATAAATAAATAAATAAATAAAACTTTATTATGATTACTTTTTAGGTCAAATAAAAAATATTAAAAATTGAATAATAATAATAATAATAATTGAGAAAATAAGGAAAATAAATAAATAAATGACAAAATAATTACTTAATTAAATAAATAATTAAAAAAAAAAAACAAATCCCACTTCAAACTAGTTTAGGTGGGTGGAGAATTTGTCTTTTTATTTAAAATTTAATAATATAATTTATTGCATTAATGCTGACTAGGCTATTTTTAAGTAGGTGACTCCTAGCTTCATCACCACATATTATTTAATATTATCTTTTTGTATTTATTTATTTGGACTATTTATCTATGGAATCATTAAAAATTTTATTTTATTTTATTTCTTTTAATTTTTTATATTATCAAATTAATTCTTAAACTCTTAATTTTGAACGAATATTTATTTCTTAGCTCTTCCGGTTTAATTAGGGTTATTCTATAGCAAGCCTTAAAAAAGCCCATTTTCATGAGTTACCAGATACACTATGAAATTTGACATGAAAACCCTAACCAATCAGAGATACCTTATAATGTTTTGTTTCCCTCTCCAACTGATGTGAAATCTCACCATTCACCCCCTTGGAGACCCAACGTTCTCGTTGACGTACTGCTCAGTGTCTAGCTCTAATACCAATTGTAACAGACTGATGTCATTGCTAGTAGATATTGTCCGCTTTAACCCGTTACGTATCATCGTTAGTCTCACGATTTTAAAACACGTCTGTTAAGGAGAGGTTTCAACACCCTGATAATGCTTTGTTCCTCTCTCCAACCGAGAGATCTCACAATAATGATTCTTTTTAATTCGTTTGAATTTAAAGCTTTATTTAACACGAAATTTGAAAATGATTAAGAAAATTATATCCAACTTTTTCATGGGATTTGAGTACATGATTAAAAAGCAATATTGCTTATAAAGGCACAAAGATAGACAATTAAAGGATGAAGTTTCTTTAACTTTATACCTACCTTACTATACAAGCATATTTGATTTACCCTAAATAAAGTAAAAAGGTTAAAATATTATTAAGATTTTTTACTTTCAATTTCATATATTTATAAGAAAAATTACGGTTTTGATTTTTTAAATGTGTGATCCGTAATATTTTGATCCTTAAGTTTTCAAACTCGACATTTCCGCCCATAAATTTTAATTTCATATATATATATAAAAGCAACATGAAAGAATGATTCCGACAAAATTTCAGATTTTTTTTTTAATAACTCTAGCTATTTTTTCTAATTTCTTATTATTTAATATTTAAAAATTTATTTAAAAAAATTGGTTAATTGAAAAATTATGAAATTTGATTTCTAGATAGAGGTTCAAGCCGCACGCCCGGCCATCAACCATCCTCAAGCCAGCCCAAGTTAGAAGGCAACATCTCAACATTTCATTCTCAACGAGGCTCATGTTGCACACCCAAAGGCACCCGACACTGTCTCACCGTGCAAGTTCCGCCACCGCGTCGCCGCCGTCAACCGCCCTCATCCGCCGACCACCACCCCTACGTCCCAAGCATATGCCCATGTGCGACGCATAGTGCTTGGGGCATGGGGGTGACGGAAGATATAGGAGTCTAAAACTTGAGATATTTGACCGTATGACCGTTAGGAAAAATCATATTTAGGTTGATAGGCAAAAAATGCCTCAAAATATCATTTTGATAAAAATAAAAAAAATAAAAAAAAATAAAAAAAGTTAACTCGTTAAATTTTAATCCATATCTTTTAATTTTAAGTCTTTTCGAGTTGGTCATCCAAATTGATTAAATAATAAATCATATAATAAAATCAATAAATAATTTTAAAAAATGGAAATATTGATAATAAATCAGTAACATGACGATTATTTAACCTTAATTTTAATTTAGGGAAATAATATTTTTGTAAATAAAAATAAATAAATAAATAAAATGTCGGCTCGTGGAGGATTTTGGCTTTATTGGGGTGGCCTCACATGGTGGCAGCTCTTATGGAGAAAAAAGAAACACAAATAAATATATTTTTAAAAAATATTATAAATTGGAAAGTGGGGGCGGTTTGCTTACGTGGCAAAATGCCTGGAGATAGATGGGTCCCACATGTTGTCCTGTGCCTTGACATGTCACATGCTGCTTCATCATTATATATATATATATATATATATATTTATATTTATATTTAAAACAAAATTAAAATTAAAATTGTTAATTAAAAACTTTACCACTTTAAACAAAGAAAGGATCCAAAAGAAGTGTAATTACACAAAAGGGCCCCATTTTTATTGTATTTATACAAGTTTCCATTCCCATATAGTGAGAGCGACTAACCATGGGCAAGGGCAAGCGTCCGTCCGTGTGCTCTCTATTTTTGCTTTGCTGCCTAATCCATCCGATAGCGAGGTCATGGACAACTACTTTTCATCTCACGTCGACTTTGATTATAATTCAAAAATGATGTCGGCACAATCGTTTACGATCGATCAAACTCTTTTGACAAGGTCGCGTGACTATCATATAATACGTTATCATATCTTCACATATTCCATGCCAAACTTCCTCGTAAAAAACTAATATTTACGTCTTTGTGTGCCATTTTGCCACGATGGCCACGGTTTCCTTTGGTTTACTATTTGTTCTTGGCATACAGTCGTGTGGTAGGTGATCCGTAAACAAAACTTAATAACACAATGAAAATAGAATGGTAACATTTCATGTTTTAAAATGTGTTCGATGTATATTATATTGTACCTTGTGTTACATATTTTTTTTTTTATCTTTTTAAATATAATTATGTAATTTAAAATTTGAATCTCAAAAGAATTTAAAAACATTACATATTGTTGGGCTTAATGATCCAAAAAACACAACACATGAAATTATTGCTCATTTCCATTGTCATTTATCCTAAACTTTAGAGTGGAATAAATGAACCTTTTGCAACAAAAACTAATGGATTCAACAGCTTCTCTCATCCAATTATATGAGCTTTCTTGATCCTAAAATACTTGTTTGTAAAAGAAAAAAAAAAAGAATCAATACAAATTAAAAAAAAAAATAAGAAGAGCATAATCAATCAACCTTTTATACCTTTTTTGCATGTGAAATGCTAAAAATTTCTAAATTTGAATTGGAGGTTATTACTTTATCCATCACTTTAATTTCTTAACCATGTGCTCCATTTGAAATTTTAGAGAATCCATGGATTTAACATAATTGTGCTCTTGGCCGTTAATGGAATGGGGGGACAGCAGAAGGAAGTCTAATTTTGCAAACGAAAAAGAGCTTACGAGAATAAACTCGTGATTTGATCAATGGAACTTCTTCATAAGGAATCTAAACATAACAGATCGACATGAACATGATCTGAATTTACTTTTATGAAGATTCACAAACTAGAATCGTAAAATTATAGCAAGAAATCGATATATATATATATGTATGTATGACATGAAATTACTTGCGGAGGAGAGGGAGTAGAGAGAGAAATCTGGCAAGAAAGCTGAGAGAAGTGCGCGGGCATGATGTGCAAAAGAGTGTGTTTATCAGGTAGAAGGTGGGGAGATGGAAGAATCCATACCAGAAGAAGAAGAAGAAGAAGAAGAAGAAGAGCTTGAAACCAAGTTGACTATGGCGCTCATGACTCGGATCTGCATTTCCAGAGCGGGTATGTAATCGGTTACTTCATCCAGAATCACCGGCAGCGGTTGCTTTCTGCAGCCGGGGACCAGCCGGCCGAGAAGCCGAGCTTTACTCTGTAAAGTTGGTAATCCCTTTCCTCTCAACCGGAAAACGCTAACTCGCGGCTTCTTCGTTCGGCTGTTTCCAGTCGCATGAGCCTTCTGCCGGTTGTGCTTTCGAAACTTGAGCTTGAGACGGTTCGTCAAGATTGCTCTGCTCCACCTACTTCTTCCTTTCGCCGTCATGGCAAGAACTGTATCAGACGCCTCCCGCACAGCTCGGCCGCGGCGCGGAGTCTCGTTTGGTGCCGACTCGGAAGAACTGATCCTGACCTGACTCAAGGCGCGCAACAGCTTCGAAGAGTAAACTTGATGCTGAGCTTGTGATTTCCACTGGATGTGATCCTGACCTTGACGATCATTTTCCCTCGCCGCTTTCTTCTTCTTCTTCTTTCTGGACGAATCACGCGATCGCTCAGAACTCGCCACAGGATTTAGAATCATAGACGACGCCATTAAAAATCAAACACCGATCCAAATTCAAGATACTCTCACTGCCGGAACTAACAAAACCTTTTTCCAAAACGATTCCACAACGAATTGTCCTCTCCGAATACCGTAAGAACTGCCTTCCTCACCTAANAAAAAAAAAAAAAAAAAAAAAAAAAAAAAGCCGAACACGTAAATTCACCGATTCAAGAAAACAAAACAAAAGGAGAACAGCTCAATTCCGCTTCATTGAAAACAGCAATCAATCAAACACAAACTCCACACAACCAATCAACGAAAACAAGAATAAACAAACAACCAGAGAAAAACCAAGAGCGGCGCAACAATCAATCAAATCAAACACCATCAGCGTAAAACCGAACAGAGTAAGCAGTAATGAACCGAAAACAATCAAAATGAAGCGCAAAACAAATAGAACAGTAATAGAAAACGGCGAGAATCCGAGAAGATTGATACCTTTCACGGCGAGACAAGGAAGAAATGAATCGGAATTTCAAAGAAGAGCGGTGGCAGAGAGAGAGAGAGAGAGAGAGAGAGAGAGAGAGAGAGAAACAGAGAGAAAGGAAGTGAGGAAAACGGAACGGAGCCGAAGTGGGGAGAGAAAGCGGGAACGGTGAGAAGAGAGGTTATAAAGGGAATTAAAAAAGATAAGATTTTTCCTACCAATAATAATAATAAATAAATAAATAAATAAATAAAACTCACAATTACAATTGCTTTTTAAAAAAATTTAATTTCACTGTTTTTTCTTTTTATTTTTCACTTCACATCCATCCCACAACTTTGACTTGACTTTTAGCGGTTTGGCCCATGTGGCTGCCCGACCTGGTGAAGAACTTTTCAGCCACTACGCCCAGGCTTGAACGTGGCCTCATGCCCCACCGCTGCCACATCCCCCACCCATCAAACTTCCACTTTACACAAATCTCTTTTATTTTATTAATTTCTTTTTTTTAAAAAAATATAAAATTTACACTAAATTACAAATTTAAAAGTTTATATTTGTTACATCTAACCGACGATGAAGGTCTGGAAAAATTAAAAATATCTCATGGATTATTCAATTTTTTATTTTCTCACTAATAAATTCTTACATTTTTTAATTTTCTACAAAAAAAAAAAAAAAGAAATAATAATAATAATAATAATAAATAAAATAATAATAATAATAATATGCCAAATTTTACTAACAAATCTAACATAACATGAAATTTTTGTTAGAACTAAAATGCAAAATAAGTCACTAATTCAGAATTAGTACCAAAATAATCTATTTAATACCATAAACGCGGGAGTTGAAAAAATATCAATAATCTAGCTTGAATACTACCCACACTACGAGGATGCTGCTATCTATTCCAATTTACATTTTTGTTCGTGTTCGAGGATGCTACTATCTATTCCAATTTACACTTTTGTTCGTGTTCTCTTCTTTCTATTCTAAACGGCAAATGTTGAAACTTATTTGGTACAATTTCCTTAACTATAACTCACCTTGTTAAAACTCTAATTTCTGCTACATTAGTTTATCGGATAAAAAACTTGAGTAAAAGAGAAAAAAATGAACCTATATAATATCCCGAGTAACTCTATTCTATTCCGACTAATATAGGACATTCATGGATCAATTCAAACACAAAACTTTTCGGGACTTATTTAGCTTAAAAATAAGAAAAATACAACAGAATCATAAAGCCATGTCTGCTCTTTAAAAAAAGGGGACAAAAGAATGAGAATATGAAGAAAAAAAGAAGTGGGTATTCAATACCCAATGCCATATCTTTTAAGACACGTTTAGATAGGTAACTAAATGAAAATAGAATGCTAGGTGATGTGACACTCAATAATCTGTCACGATTAGGCAGAGGGAGGGGAAAAAAAATAGAATGCTGGGAGTTTTCAAACACAAAATTTCACCCATAAATAATAGAGGTTTAATCATTGAAAAAAAATGATCCCACTAGGCAGAATTAAAGCCATAAAACGTGGGATTTTCTTTTTAAAATGTAAATTAGTGTATTTTTCAACTAATCAATTACTTTTAGAAGTATAACTAGTCACTAAACCGAAAAGAATTAGATTCTTAAATGATCAAATAATTATATCATATCATCGTTAAATATCATACACAACTAAAACTTTTAAATCTAGAAGAATGAAGAGAAAGTCATTTCTAACCGACTCTAAAGCTAGACACGATCCACCAATCAAATGTCAGAATCTAGCATAATAATTCATTCCGAGATATGATAGACAATTAATCTAAAATCTAGAGTGATTTCCAAGCCTATCTGTTTGTAAATTTGTGTTCCCCTAAAAAGGGGCTATGAGGGGGAGGGCATGGAAGGTAGGAGAGTGGGTGTGCCAGCAAGAGGTAGGGGGAAGGAATCACACCACTAATTGAGCAAACAATGCAACCAAGAGATGAGATAAGAAAAGGAAAGGAAAAGAGGGTGCTATTGCATAATGTTTTGTCTTTCAAATATTTTAATTCCGTGCAATGATTATTGGTGGTGGAGGTGGTAATCAAATATATATATATAAATAAAGTAAGAGGGGGATGCATGTGCAATGTGGGTCGTTCGTCTAATTTTTTTTTCGGCCTTCGTTTAGTATTTGTTGGTGTTTTGGAGTTTTCCTACTTTAAGAGATGTAGACAGGTATGCTCCACATTTCCTGCCACTACCAATCTGTCCTCTTCCATGACTTCAAGCCTATCATTAACCAAATATTGCCTTTAAAATTTCTAGAAAGCGTATATTTAGGAAAGGTTTCCACACCTTTATAAAAAATGTTTCGTTCTCATCTTCGATCGATATAGGATCTAATAATCCATCCCCCTCTCGGAGCCCAACATCCTCGCTGGCACTCGTTCTCTTCTCCAATCGATATAGACCCCCCAATCCACCCCCTTCAGGGTCCAGCGTCTTTGCTGTCACATTTCTCAGTATCTGGTTCTAATACCATTGGTAATAGCTCAAGTCCAAAGCTAGCAAATATTGTTCTCCTTGGATTTTCACTTTCGGGTTTACTCTCAAAGTTTTTAAAATGTATTTGTTAGGGAGGTTTTCACACCCTTATAAAGAATGTTTCGTTCTCCTCCGCAACTAAAAAATTCAAGAGAGGTCGGGGGTTTGTGTGTGCATTAGGTAGAATAGAATTGAAACAGCCAAATTTCAGTTGTATTCTTCTGGTCAACTCAATTTGTTGATATTTCTAATTGCTACCCCATCTATCATCATTTCAAAATAATGATAAAGAATTTGGATCTTTCCTACGTTGGTTGGTTACTGCTGGGATCAAAGAAACTTGGGAACAGAAAGTCCGAGAATAGAAATGTTGGGAATGAGTTGACGGCTTCCAGTGCATACTGGAATGAGTTTCAAATGTTTGGACATTAAGAGGACGTAGAAATAATAAGAAAAGTGTTTATATAATTTGCATTATTCCCAAAGGCTGAACTTTAAATAATTTTTTAATGGGCTTAATTTTTTTAACACTAGATAATAAAATGAAGAAATTTTCAAAAATCAAAATGATGAATAAAGGGGCCTAAATAGTTCTCGAGGTCTAAATATGTGATGTGCATGTGATGTCCCACATTGTGATTGGGGAGAAGAACAAACTAACATTTCTAAAGGTGTGGAAACCTTCTCCTAGCAGACGCGTCTTAAAGCTTTAAGGGGAAGCCCAAAGGAGAAAACCCAAATAGAACAAATATCTATTAGCGGTAGATCTAGGCTGTTACAAAATACCTCTACTCACTTGGAAGTGCTAATTTCTGTAGACTCGTACATTGTATACAAAATGCCTCCAAGAGACAGTAAAGATTAGATCAAATGAGAAAGGAATAATAGGGGTATGTGTGTTCATGACCAATCCTCAATCCCTAGAGTCTCCACAAAATTAAATATTTCACTTGTTCTAAGGATGGCGAAATGAGAAGCCTGTAGAAATAAAACTGATACAAAATAAATGGAAGTACCTTAAAAGATGGAGAGGCATTATGATGTGCCAGAGAGACTGCTTCCCTTGGTTGAAACACTACAAAAGCAGCAGCGAAAGGCAACATGAAATACATTAATCAGTTACGACCGTTCTACTGTTGGATGATGAAAGAAAGTCCCACATCAGCTAATTTAGAGAATGATCGTGGGTTTATAAGTAAAGGAATACATCTCCATTGGTATGAGGCTTTTTGGGGAAGCCCAAAACAAAGCCACGAGAGCTTATGCTCAAAGTGGACAATATCATACCATTGTGGAGAGTCGTGATTTCTAACATGGCATTAGAGTTATGCCCTAAACTTAGTCGTGCCAATAGATTGGTAAATCCTCTAATATCGAACAAATGACTCCAAAAGAAAAGGAGTCGAGCCTCAATTAAGGGGAGGCATACTTTGTTCGAGGGAAGGTGTTGGATGATGAAAGAAAGTCCCACATCGGCTAATTTAGAGAATGATCGTGGGTTTATAAGTAAAGGAATACATCTCCATTGGTATGAGGCTTTTTGGGGAAGCCCAAAACAAAGCCATGAGAGCTTATGCTCAAAGTGGACAATATCATACCATTGTGGAGAGTCGTGATTTCTAACATCTACCATCAAATGTGAATCTAAACAAAGTTTCCAAGTGTGATGGTTCAGTAGTTGTAAAGAAAAGAAACATTGGACAATGAATTGTAAATCAAATACTTATTAAGAATATATCATAGACCTGAATTGCCATAACATGGATAAGAACTTATAAAAAACAAACACCTTCAGATATCACTCTTACAGTCTCATGTGCAGGGGGTACTTAGTGCTATGAATGACCATAAATTTCTCAGTACTTGATGACCCAAGATGTCCAAAGAAGACTGTAGATAAAGGTAGGTAGAACCTGATGAGGAGGTCCATTAAATAACTTTGTTCAATCAGTTTAACCAAATCTAAGCAGTGGAAAAAATATTGAAAATTCTTCAACAAACCAACTCAAATCCTGTAAAGGAAGATAACGGATTCTATAGGATGGAAATTTTATCTATTCCAGTATGAGAACTTTCTGCTAATCCTTAATTCAATCAGGTATCCAAAGTGCTAGAAGGCAGCCACGGGAACAAATATAGTTTCATACAGTCAAAGAGTTACTTTTCAATAACATTCATACTGCTTAATTGGTAGCTATTGAAATGAGCTCAGATACAACCAACCTAGATTATCATAATAACGAGTCTGAAAAACTCAGATCTGTCCAGACAATTTGACTTGAGGTGGGGTTTTTTCTTTTTTTATTCAAATAAATTAGAACCTTTGGATATAGATATTGTGAGATCTCACATCGATTGGAGAGGGGAACGAGTGCTAGCGAGAACGCTGAGCTTTGGAGGGGGTGGATTGTAAGATCTCACATTGGTTGGAGAGATGAACGAAATATTCTTTATAGAAACCTCTCCCTAGCAGACGCGTTTTAAAAACCTTGAGGGGAAGCTTGAAAGGGAAAGCCCAAATAAGACAATATCTGCTAGCGGTGGGCTTTAGCTGTTACAAATGATATCAAAGCCAGACACCGGGCGATGTATCAGCGAGGTCGTTGAGTCCCGAAAGGGGTGGATACCGGACGGTGTGCCAGTGAGGATATTGAGCCCCAAAGGGTGGTAGATTGTGAGATCACACGTCGATTAGAGAGAGGAACAAGTGACAGCGAGGACACTGGGCCTGAAGGGGGTGGATTGTGAGATCCCACATTGATTGAAGAGAAGAACGAGGGCTGTGAGGACACTGGACCCCAAAGGAAGGTGAATTATGAGATTCCACATTGATTGGAGAGATGAACGTGTGTCAGCGAGGACGCTAGGCCCCGAAGAGGGTGGATTGTGAGATTTCACATTAGTTAGGGAGGGGAACGAAGCAGTTTTTATAAGGTAGAAACCTTCCCTAGCAGATAGGAAACCTAATAGTATCTCCTTTACTGGTAATGTACTTATTTAAATGTATCTTATTCAAACGGGATCCCTGTTGAAATGCAAAAGGAAACAAAGTATTCACTATTTGAGGGATTCCCTCTTGCACAATAGAACCCACGCATTTTATGTCCTAGTTTCTAAAAGTCTTCTTCTTCTGCACGCATTTCAGTACTACCTAGTCGGTGGGTTTCTTTCATCAATTCATTTATGCAAAGTACAATAGGCATCTAGCTTTCAAGGTGTTCACTTTGCCATTCGCAACTTTTGTGGATTACACCAAATCATCCAACTTTAATGATAAAGTAAATAGCTTCCCAAACTTTCCCAATTAAATATTATCAAAATAATAAGGCCAATCAACTTGATTAACCTCACCTAATTCACCATAGGGATTGAACAGTCAAACTTATAAGTGTTTTAGTCTAAGAAGCATGAGTGCTTTAGTTTGGCTAGTGTATCTGTGTCTAATACATGTGGGACACTTGGACACTCCAACGCTGGTTGGCTACACATGGGACACTTATTAACACAATAAATATGTGTTAAATACTAGTTGTACAAAAGCAATATACGTCCAATTGAACATTTGTTAAGAATACTAAACAAACACATAATAGTACATGACTAAAATAATAAATTTTAACAGACAAATGCATTAAACTCATTTTTATGCTAAAAATGCAAAAACTTACATATATTAAAAAAAAAATGATTAAAATGCATTCTTGTCATATTCAATATGATGAATCACCATGTCCATGTTATATCATATACTTGTCTTATACTGGTATTTATGCTTTTTAGATTTTAGACGTCTCAAAAATAATTTAGATTTCAACAATGATAATGTTTCAACAACCAACTTATAGCAACCCAAATAGATCTCCAGAAAGTTTGACAAAGCTAAACTACTTGAGTTTATTTGGATTATGAGTTTTTTAAAATTAGGTTATTCAACAAAGCAAACTGGTGTGATCTATTTGGTTGGGGCACAATTCTCGTACCTTCAAAGATAAGGAACAAGACACTCAAACTTTTCTCACGTATACTTAGCTCTAAATTGTGTAAATTGAGATACCCCTTCTGTAACTATAGTTTCACTAATCTTATGACCAATTGGAAGTGTTTTTGTAATCCATTGGATAGGATTTCCATTTTGTAAATTTCATGTCTCTTTCTTTTGTTGTAATCCATAGGATAGGATTTCCTTTTTGTAAATTTCATGTCACTTTCTTTCTCGTCAAAATAATAGTAAATATAATAATAAGTAAATGTCCTTTTTACTTATGATAAATTACACACAAATGCATCCATCTTAATTTCAATTCATCATAATTCCTATGGACATTTAAATCTTCAACAAAAGAAAAATTTATTAGAATTATTCCTTTAATTCACGGAGTATAAATTGTTATGGAGAAAAAAAATTACATTTGTCTGTCAATCTTAATATAAATTACTAATATTTTCCTTATTTGTTTACATATTGCTCTAATAAACAATCAAATACATAAACTGACTCAACCCAAATAATTCATATTAGATTGAATCAAGTTCGTCACCTAACTAAGACCATTTGGATATGATAAGTTTCTAACCTAGATAGATCTAAAAAGATTTCTAACCTTTTTTCAATTCTAGGGACTTTGATGGTAAAGATTCAAACTTCTAACCTCCTAATCAAAGATATATGTTTTAACAAAATGATTTACATTTAGGTTTCCTAAAATAAATAAAAATTAATAATAAATAAATCTATCCAAACTGAACTTTATAGCTTCCATTAATAAAAATTAGATGCAAATATAATGTCTAGACCAATAAAACTGATGAACTTGCATTTTTCAGATGCCTTAGAAAAAGGAATAAATAAATAAAACGCCCCTGCAGTGCACTTTCTACCCTGTTTCTAGCATGTAAAGGTTTACATTTTTTACTTTACTTTTCACTGCCAGAAGGCATCGTTTTCATTGGTTCTACTTTCCAGTTCACTAAAATGTATTCAAATTTACCTGTGGTAGAAAACGCGCAAGTTGACTCCTGCTATGCTATCAAGTCATTTGATAGGTGACAACCATCTAATCAATGATCTGTACAGAAATAACATGTTACCAGAACAATCATCGTGTATGATACACACAATGCAGAAATTCAAAGTTTCAATGGCACCCGCAACATTTCCTATCCTAACGTGTTCATAGCCTTTCCTTTAACAGGAAAACTACTGAGCCTCTTTACCTTTAGTGAAGTCACCAAACAGCAACTAATTTTCCACTAAAGTCCAACAAAAATCAAATAAAATTCTTGAAAGCTAGAGGACTAATTTAACAACTATACCATTGTAACTATAAACTACTAACAGCTAGAAAACAACCATAGCTAGGAAGCTCAATCAAAGAAATTTGAGACAAATTCATCTGGTTCCTTAATATTAAAAAGTTCAAATACACATTTCCTCCTTCCATTATAATCGAACCGTCCCAAAAACAGGAATCGTTTCTATAAAATTATAACAAAATTTATGTTTTTTAGTTTTATTTAATTGGTGCACACTGCACACTTTGACTAACTCAATAAATCTATTACTTGGACTTGCGAAAAATATTGGATAGGACACGAATGTCTCAAGTAGTTAGCATCAAGTATAGATCTTGAAAATTTCTCCGGAGGAAACAATTTCATAAGCTTACAAGTTCTAAAATGCTCTAATTAGCATCCTATATGACAGTTCACAAACTAGTAATTTTGTGCAGATAAGAAGTAATATACATTGCAATATAAAGACAAGAATGCAATACTGAAATAACAGAAGTCAAGTGGCAATATAAGTTCAGAGTCGGATGCTTAGAACTTTCTAAGAAGCATCATAATCCTGGCACTGCAAACTATGAAATAGATAATGGAGGAAAACAGATGATGGAAGTAAGATTCTTCAACGAAGGAACTTCAGTTGGCAGGAGATAAATGCTCTACAAACATGTTTTAACGTAAAAGCTAAGTTCCATTCCACATACCAAAGCTCAATATATGGTGCCGAGACATGTCTATTATAGAGCTATGCCATAAAATCCATGTAGCTACAAATATAGACAAAGAAGCTAGTTAGCGGATGCAAACATGGACGTTATTAGGGACATGACAGTGTAATCAAACTTGTACTCAACTAATTCACAGGTTTTGTATCCATCAGTACACACACACAAGTATGTAATTCACGATAACAAGATTCAGATAAACACAACAAATCTGCAACTTGTGGAGGCAGGGAAGTAGATACACGAGGAGAAAAACATGAAAGAACTCTAACAACTCGGACTTTAGGAAATAATATGCACATCGTTCCTTTTAAGCCCCAGTTTTAAAAGGAAAACGAACGACAGAGCAAAGATCCAATAAACATTAGATAAATCTTCACTGATAAAAGTACGACAAACCTGAATTTCTCTTCAGGAAAGGGATTCATTTAAGACGTTCTCCATTAACACATCTGGAAGCTTCATAGATTGAGAAGCAAAAGAGCTTGCCTGATAAAATCTACCACTAGAGGAACCCATGTTAGGTCCATTCACATCAAATCAACGACAATTCGTTGGAATAGAGCAGCACCTCCGTAACAGTGGAAAACACCAGAGATATAGACAAAATAAATGGAGAGCAAAGCTGGAAACTACAATTTCAAGGTACCAAGCCCTGGAAGAGAATAATTTATGCCGTCACTGTCCAATTCGAATATCCATCCAGTCCAAATAGTAAACTCCAACAGTTGTGTCAATTTCACGCAAATTCAACATTTGGCCTTAAAATAAATTCATGAAACTGAAGGATCCATTAATTCTTTACTAGGCGATCATAAAAGCGAAGGTTACTGCGATGAATTTGACAAATTATACTACTCCTGCCGAAGAATCTTTCACTGTTACGCGAAACAAACTAAATAACTACAACAATTTACTCATGCACGAGATAGAAACTCCATGGAGAAACATATCAACTCATTCAGCTTCCAGACGAAATATCCAATTTCTTCAGCTTCATTAGCATCACATATATGAAAAAAACAGGAAAATACCACAGATTCTTGTAAATCATCAACCACCTTGTGATTAGAAACTGAATAAAACGCAGTAGTCCAGTATCTCTTATTGATCATAAACAGCAGTTAATTATAGATGAGATCAAAATGCCAAGTAGAACGAGGTATTGTGGCGATTAAAATTGCTTACCGTCCACAAGCTTTGAAGATCGTGACAAGTGAGCGATCTTTTCTCCAAGTTCGATACAGATTTTCCTTCCCGCTTCGAACTTCACCCTTTGGCGGGAGGACTTCATTTCTTCTCTCTCACGCTAAATATTTTTTCACCGTCACCTCATTTATAGAAGTGTCTACCTATTTATACTCTGCTTTTCCTTTCTATTTTTTATTTAAATTATAATTCTTTCAAATATTTTAATCTTACTCATATACATTAATAATAATTTAATCTTCTCGTTCTCAAATATTGTTTTGAATTAAAAAAACGTAAAATTCTAAATTTATTTTTATAATAACATATAAAAATGAATGGAATATAGTAAGAATATCAATGCAATACATTAAAATAAATGTAATGTTAAAAAATAAAAATTTAGAAAAAAAATGTAACAACCCAAGCTCAGAGTCACACATCGGACGATGTGTCAGCCTTTTTCACTGTTCCCCGAAGGGGGCAGACACGAGGCGGTGTGCCAATAAGAACGCTGGTCCCAAAGGGCGGTGGATTTGGGGGTGGTCCCACGTCGATTGGAGGAAGGTAAGAGTACCAGCGAGGATGCTGGCCCCAAGGAGATGGATTGTGATGTCCTAGATTGGTTGGGGAGGAGAACAAATCACAAAGGTGTGGAAATCTCCCCTAGTAGACGCGTTTTAAAACCTTGAGGGAAAGCCCGTAAGGGAAAGTCTAAGAATGACAATATCTGCTAGCGGTGGATGATAGTTACGAAAAATATACCACTAGTTTTTAATACTCAAACAACGAGGTCTTACTCTATTATTAACCCGAGGAACTTCCTTTCCATATTACATTATAATTGATATTTAACGAGCAATATATAATTGTAAAGATAAATTATAACTTTAATTTAGCTATAATTAACAAAATAAAATTAGTTAATTAATGATTTTAATTAATTATGCATCAACTATAAGAAAATAAAATGTGAAATATCTAAATTAATATTTAATATATAAAATAAATTAAATGTTAATGAGAAAAATACATTTATATATTTATAATTTAGATATATATTTTACAATTTTGGTGCATTAAATAAATTAGATATCATATAGATATGGATTACATCAAATCATATTTCAAATCAGTCATCAACCTTTTAATATTCTCGATCTTTTATTATTCCATTGATAACTTAATTTTAAAAGATTAACCTAAAGTATAGTTAAATTATTGTTTCGAGACATGTCACTTAAATATATTAACAAGATTAATTATTTTCAAAATCACGTATTTAAATATGTTAAAATTTAATAATTTGACGACTTAACAGTTTTAATGTTAACATTTTTCTCGTGGTAAATAAAAATATAAAAATATTAATAACTATTTAATATCAATAGTATATTTTTTTCGTAAGATCCACTTATTATTATTATTATTATTATTATTATTATTATTATTATGATGTAAAGAAATAAATATGGCACAAACAATTCTCCTCCACGTAATTTCTTTCCACGCTTAAAGTTGGAGGAATTGTCCGATTCAATATTCCACAAAAAGTAAACTTGAAGAAACGAACAAAAACAAACAAACAAAAAGGTACAACCATCTTTTTCTTTCTTAGAAAATTAATTTTTTATTTTAAAGGATTAAAATAAATTATTATTGTATGAAAATTACGTTTATAAATGAAAAATAAACATCACAAAATTAATTTAAAATAATTTTAAAATTATTTCCTACAAATTTTTAAATACTCCATTTATTTTTTTTTAAATTAAACCTAATTTTGTCAAAGATTTTGTAAAAGAAAATGAAAAAGAGAATTTACTTTAGAATATATACATAAAAAAAATTAAGATTCCTCCATGAAAATAAATAAATAAATACAAAAATTAAAATAATAATAATAATAATAATAATAATAATCACAAGTTTTATTCATTAGGAAGTAGGTAAGGATTACTCACCACACGAGAAACCTTCCGCAAACAAAAGGTTCCAAAATGAGGAGATTCTCTTCCGATCAAATCATCCTTCAACAGCAAAAGCATAAAAAAAACAAAAAGCCAGCCACATTTTCGCTATATAATTTTGTTCTTAAATCAAGAACCGCATTTTTTGATATTCGATTCCCTCAGAACACTAAATTTATTAAATAAATTTGAATACGTCTACAACGCTCAGGATGAGCAAGTCACAACAAACTTGTCCAGGAAATAACGCTTCAAACGTTAATTCTTTTTCCTTTTTCAGAGAGAACGCTCTTACGGCAAGAAATTTTTTCCAGAAATGCTTTTCTTGAAAATTTCAGATCTGAACGGAAAATAAGACTAATAGACATTATCAACGGACAAAATCTTCAGCAAACCTTCGTAACTAACGCCGTCCGAATCATCTCCACCGCCAAATCTAATCATCGCTTCAACCTCCTCATCGGAGATCGAAAATCCAGCAAAATGCATATAGCTCTTCAAGTCGGCGTGGCTCAACCGTCCGTCTCCGTCTTTATCCATCGTCTTGAAGACTTCCTCCATAATCCCCGTCGATCTTCTCCGTCCGCTGGACAATACACGCTCGAACTCTTCGTATTCGACGAAACCGTTCCGATTCAAGTCAGCGACGGCTATCATCGAGCGAATAGCATCCTCGTCAGCGTCTTTGCTGTAGAATTTGCGAAGATCGTCGCGGCTAATCTTTCCGTCGTGGTCTGCGTCGAGTGCCTCGAATGCCTGACGGAAAGCGGGAGCGGTATCAGAGTAACTGGCGGCGGTTCCGGAAGGACACATGGCTGAACAGCAGAGACGAGAAATCAATGGCGGATGGGAGAAAGTTTTGGAAATGAAGAATCTGCGAAGCGGGAAGGGGTTTATATAGAAAGCGGAAATTTGGGGCTCCCAGTCCGTTGGGGCCCACGCTGTTTTGAAAACGGACTGGCTTGGGAAGCACGCCCGAAGGCAGGCTTTATAGAGTCTTTTTTTAAATTTAATTTAATTTATTTTTTCATTAAAAGGGAAGGGAGGGCGTGGTCGAGGAGTTTGGCGTTACGTATGTGGTGACGCTATTTGGGGAGAAATTCTATTCATGGTCTTAAATTGTTGGCTTATGGCTCTCTAGATTTATTCCCTAAAAACATGTGTGTTTATTTATTTATTTATTTATATTTTTTTAATCTCCCCACTCTATAAATAAAAATACATATCATTTACTATTTAAATATGTTGATTTTGATTATTTATTTTTTGCTATGAGATGTGTATATGGGTCCGGTTGGTTGAGAGATTTTTTTGGACTAATCCAGAAGTTGAGGTTGGTTGGATTGTTAACCCAACTCAAGCCGGAAATTTTCACGACCCAGCCCAATCCAATTCTCTATCTTTGGGTTGGGTTTGAGTTGTGAAACAATGGAGTGTCGAGTAGAGAACTCTGATGAGAAATACGCAGCAGATAAGTTTGATGACAAACACAGAGCAGAGAACTCCAACAGAATTGAACAGAGTACCAAGTGGAGTGCCAGTCGCCGATGACGTCTAGCGAGGAACACAGAAACGAGGTCGAGTGAAAAACAAACATGAGAACTAAGAAGAGAGTCCAGTGAAAATATAAAGAGGCGAGCGACATTGACGTATGACGATACAAGAGTGAGATGAGAACTGAGAAATTGAACGACGAACGTTGTGATGTGAGTGTGTGAAATTGTGAGTGCGAGAGTTGAGACTTCAAAATTAGTGTTGAATGGAGTTATTTATTTATTTATTAAGAATTAAAATTGAAAAGATAATGAAAAAGTAAAAAATGAACACGCCCAGTGGGACTCGAACCCACAATCGCCTGATTAGAAGTCAGACGCCTTATCCATTAGGCCATGGGCGCTTGTTGTTGAGTTAATGATAATATTTTAATATTTTATTAATTAGTTCGCAAAATTGAAACCCTAATTTTGTACCCACGCACTTATAAATAGCAACAGCGGTTAGTCAAGCTTCCACCGTCTGCGCTCTCTTCATTTTTTTCATTAGTGCGCAGTTTTTCCGATCTTCTTAATTGTTCTTTTCAGCATTTTGTTTTTGCAATCGCGATCCTCCATTGTAATGCCTCCGACGATGTAGCCATTAATTCCTTCATGGATTAGCGGCGGTTTCGTATCCTATGGATGGATGAGGCAAAAATTTGTTGCAGGAACGTTGAGTTGCTTCGCCTTCGTTCTTCTCCCCTGGCGCAGTGAATTAGAGCCTGCTAAATCATTTCGCGATTATGATTATTTCAATAGTTCTCTCTTAACGTTTGATTTGTTTGTTCCTTATTTTCATTTCTTGCGAACTGTTTTTCCTAATTGTTGATCTGTGTTCTTTGTTCTGGTATGTCTTCTCTCGTATTTGACTTGGATATTTTTTCTTTAATCTTTTGGTTTCATTTTTTTAACGTGTTCTCTTGTTGAGGCTCCTGTGATGGCATGAAATCTTTGAGACCTGATAGTCTATTTTGATGACAATCATAAGCATATTTCTGAGGAGACCTTGACAATCCACAAATTCTTTGTACATTCTTCTTTGTTTTGGTTTTTTTTAAGGTTTGTATTTTCATCTTCTTGAATTTGTCTTTCCTGTTAGTTTGAAAGTGGTGATTCGAAGTGATGAACATGCACTGGGCTCTGAGCAGATACAATATCTGCTATAATTGATGGATAATGCGGCCTAGAAAACCATGTCTGATCTCTATTTTCGATTTTACATCTATATCTCCAATTATATTTGGTTGTTCGTGTTTGGTTTTTCATGATATCGAGATGATTACGTGATAAGCTTTGGTCTTATATCTTTTGATTTCCTTTCAGTTTTTTATCTTCCGATTCGTACAAGACTTATGACGATAATTGAGATAAGGTATTTGAGAATGATTACAACAACCGTCTTGATTTTCGATTGATTTTGTTGTATTTACTGTTGCTATGTGTACATAAAAAAATCATAATCAAAATTCATTTAGACATACGCACTTCTCAAAGGACGCCAAGGAAGAACAAATTTAAAAGAGGAATGACAATTAGAAAATCATAGACCTAGAAAGAAGACGAGAACCATGAGAATAATAGTTACGAGATTTGTTTAATATGTTTGAAATTTTTGAGACTTAATTGCTGTTTTAAATAACAAAATTAATTATGTAAAAATGTTTTGGTTTATTCAATTTCATAACTATATATGGAAATATAGTTGTAAAGGATTGTACAGAATAATTTATGTTGGATGATTTAACTTTCAAATATTTTGTTTCGTAATTGTGGGATCAACCATTGTATATGTATTAAGTATGGATACGTTGCCTTGCCTTCGATTGAACTTTTGTTTCCAATATTTTGTTGTCAATATTGTGTTATAATATCGAAGCTTGTTTTTATAACCATTTTATTTTCTATTATCTGATTTCAAAAGATGCTTTATCAACATTTATATTACATGCTTTTTCCTTAAAAATTATAATTCTAAACTAAATTCATAATTTAAAATACGTTCATGAATTTTTTTTAGACCAGTATTTGTTTGTTATTTCTAAATCTACTTTTTTCTTACAAATGCTTTAAAAATAAATTTTTATTTATTTATAAGAACGGTTAAAAATTCAAATGATTATAAGAAATTTGAAAATTGTTGTAAACAAATAGTGAGATATCAAACCAAAATTTTGTAAATAGAAAATCAAATAATTTTGAAAATGTTCCTAAAATACAGATAATAAAATAAAGGTCCAGGTTAGTATAATTAGTATTTATAAGAAGCTTGTTTAAAAAGAAGGGTTAATTAACTGATTTGAAAAACCAATAACCATTGGTTAAAATTATAGAACTAAATCTAACTGACAAAAAAAAAGCTAATAGACTAGAGTTCATAATCCAACATTTATCATATATATATATAATATATATATAATATTCAACTTTAAGGGAAGAACTTTGAGATTCTTTTTTAACAAACACATATTTGCATCAAAGATGTATTCGATTAGCAGTTGATACATAATATAAATTCTTCTTGCCAAAATTGGATTGAGCTCCAATTTTTTATTTTATTTTTAATTTTTTATGCAATCGAGCTACTAAGACATTCATGATCATAGAAAAAATATTGAATTTTTCCCCTATAGTTTTCATTCTTTTGTTGCCAACCTTGCGTGACATTAAGACAAGATCAAAGACCAAAAAGAAAGAAAATTGTGTGACATTCTTTACTAGGGAGAGTTCTCTCCCTAGTGTTTTAAAAAACTTATATAAAAAAGGAAAGTTCAAAGAGGACAATACCACCTGGACAATATCAAAAGGGAAAGCTCAAAGAGGACAATACCGGAGAGAGGTGGACTCTAATAAGGTAATATAAGAACAATTCAAAATAAAGTTAACTATTCTGCCTATTAAATTCAAAAAAAGAAAAATAAAATCTTTCTGATTGATTCTGTTTAGTGAAAATGTGTTCTAATTGTACGAACGACCAAAGTTATCTGCCAATATGATCAAAATTTTCTAAACTCCTATTGGCATGAGAACCGAAAAGTACTTTTTTTTAGTGTGAAAATATAAAACATTATAACACTATGTTGTTCTTAGTGTTAGCGCACTGGTGATGAAAAGAAGATGACAAGAAAGTATACGACAAACCCAGCTAGAAGAATTCCTCCATAGATGTAATTTTGAGAAGACTGCACTGGATATTTGTACTCAATGCTGCAGCATCTCATCTTCTCCCTCTCTTCGCTCAATACGAAATCGACGTACCTACATCGACACACACACATGAACGCTTTGCTTTAATGCCACAGATTTATTTGTTTAAAAGAAATGAAGCTACGGTAAACTATCTATAAGATGGAGCCACTTACTGCTGGGTGAAAATGGAGCTCTGGAAAATTTCTGAACTATTCAGATGTGCTTCTTGTAAGCGATGGTCATACAATAGCGATGATAGATCCACGAGCTGTTCCTCAAGGTTCTGTTTTTCGGTCGAAGAATCAGTCATTTGAAGACGTTTAGTACTGACATTAGTATTGACATGTTGAATGACTTACATCCAAGTATTTCTCGAGTCGCTCAACCAGTTCATGGGGGAAAGGTTCTGGCAAGTTGGTCGTTTTTTTATAGAACTTCTCCAACCATAACTCAGTAGCTGTCTTGTTCTTCTTGCCTTTCACTGGTTCACCAAGTGGAGTTTTGAGATGTTCTGCTGCAAAGGTTTGGACAGTCTGACACCAAATAAACAGTGATTAAACCGAACTAAGCCAAAGATTAAAAGATCAGTTGTAAGTAAAATTACCTCTGATGTATCTCGGATTCGGTGTAGAGCTGAATCTACACGTGCATATATTATGTTCCTCTGTTAAGAAAAACGTAAAATAGTGAAAATATGTTTCAGCAATCTAAACCGACAAATAAGAAACTCCCAAACACCAATGTACCCTCATATATATAATTATGAAGCCAGGGATCCCATTAATCCCAGTAATCCTTACCAATGCAACATCTTGAAGCATTTGACTGACTTGAGTCGTGTTCGAAAACGGGCCAAAAGGATGACAACCAGCAGCCCAGAGCCAATTTACAACTGCCCTCTCATGAACATGAGAAGCCCTCTCATAAGGTGCAGTCAAACCACCAACAGCTGAAGCAAGCCCAGCCAATATATGACGTTGTGCTTGCGATGGATCAGCATACCTTCTGCGTGTTTCAGAAACATAACTGCACAAAACAACACACATGAAAGTGAGTCAACTGACATAACAAGAGAAAGAGAAGTCGCCAAATGCCCTACTTCGCAAAAGGCGCTAAAAGTTAGTCAAGGACTGATGAAGCACCTACCTAATGTTGATAGTAAGTGACATGAAGATAAATCAAAAGGGTATGGTAAGCAAAGTTGATTCACATTATGTTACATATACATATATACTTGAGCGGAGGCAGGGCTTGCACATTCTCCAAGAAAAAGAATATGATATGAATTAGGATGCCCTCGTTTTACCTCTAGAGCCAATCGGGCGTTCAAGGGCCAAATAACTACAATTGGGTTTCAATTTTGACATACAAAAAGTGGTGAACTCAATTAAGGAAGGGAAAATGAACCAAAGCTCTCTACATTAGGTCAGCCATGCTACAAGAAGAAAATAGAGTTTTATGTTACAAAAGCATTTACTGGTGTAACTTTGATAGCAACATTTACTTTAGGTGTTTACTTTTGGGTCACTGTAGTATCAGTTTTTGGTTTTTCAATGAAACTTTCTTGGTTTGACGACAAAGCCTCATCACCAATTTGCAATTCCTGGGCCAGGGTTGCACGTCAAGGAACGTTCAAGTAGGCTTGATCAGCTTGCTTGTGGAGTGTTGAAACGTGGTGTGAGGAACTAGTTCTCCCTGTCTTCGATCAAAATGTAATCCATATCTAATCCTCTCCTCCTTTTGGATTGAAATCAAAATGGTTTGGGGGGTTTTTCGGAAATTGATAATAAGGAGTTTACACAACCAAAGGGTACCTAATTTTCAAGAGTCAAGAGTCCCCCCCACTATGGTTATAAACGGGACTGAAACCTAAAAAAAAATGGGCAGATATGTAAAAGGACCGGAAATAAACCGAGTGCAACCTTCACTGAAAACCTCGAAAGCAGATAACTAAGAAACAAGCAAGTTTAGACCTAAGAAGTCTGAAGGAACCAAAATCTCGTAAGACCACCATATGAAGGGCTAATACACGATGACTTCAAATGAGCGCAACTGCTACAAAAATTAGGACAGCCTAACCCCTGTCAATCGGAGGAAGAAGAAAAACACCCAAGTATGCATTCTAGGGTAACTTTTAATGTATAAGGAGGGGAAATGAACAGAGTTCAACATTCACTGAAAACATTGAAAGCAGATAACTAAGAAAGTTCTGAGGTAACCAAAATCTCCTAAAACCACCCTATGAAGGGCTAATACACGATGACTTCAAATGAGACCCAATGCTACTAACATTGGGACAGTCTAACAATTGTCATACTGGAGGAAGAAGAAAAACACTCAACTATGCATTCTAGGGTAATTTTTAATGTTTTAAGTAGTCAAGAGAAAGAAGGTTGTAATGCCCCTTAATCTATTGCAAATCGTACCCTTCACGGTGAGAAGCATTTGTCATTGCATCTCAATTTTCAATTTACCGGCAGTTCAAACAGGAATTTACAAGAATATCTACACAAAGGTGAGTATAAATGATTTTATTCTGTAAACTAATGTAGTGATAGTGGATTTACTTGCATTCATCAATGATGTATGTTTCCACTCACCTGAGAGGTATCTTCTCATTTTGATGCTCAAGTATGATAACGACATCCTTGGTTGCATAAACCAGGCTTTCATCCTCCATCGTGAGTTTTGAATCAACATCAGCCAATGATAGGACAAAACTGAATAAAAGGAGCCGATGGCATGAACTTAGTAATTTATGACTACTAAAAGTCAAATTAAAAATGGTAAAATATTCACATCAAGACCAAAAAGAAGAAAATTGCACCAACATGATGTTTCAAGTCTAACACTAATATTAAACCCAACAAACCAGATGTATGTTCTGCCTTTTCTTTTTTGTTTCTACTATTTCTATTTAAAGCATGAAAACTGATACATTAGGACAAATTTTAAACCCCCGGAGGAAATGCAAACAAAAAGATTGCCTTTAAATAGAAAAAAGAATTAGGGTAACAAAAATAAGAAAAACTCAAACATTATGCCGCTATCTTAAAAGATGATTTTATCCCTTACTCCTCTCCCTCTCAAACCCTCATTTATAAGCAGAGTTTGAGTTGCTTACACTGGAAGTACCCTAGTTCCATAAGTTCGGTGCAAATCCCCTTGCTTTTTTTCATTTTTCTTCACCTTCTTGCCCTTTTTTGATTGATATGTAGCCCAAAGAGGTTTATGTTTCAGTACTGAATCATCTGAAACATCAGTTTCATCCATCCAGTGCTGGTAAACGCCAAAATATAGATCATTACACTAAGTTCACTGGCGAAATATTTGAATCCAGTATGCTTAACAGAAATCCTTTATGCTAACCTGGCGAAGGAAAAATTTATCAGATAAAGATGGGTCAGCCACCTCAAGCAAACCTGCAGCAAGCACATCGGCGGACCTTTCCATTTCCTGAAATGAATTAAGCAATTATTCACTGAATAACATCAACGAGGTTGCTAAAAATGTACAATGGTTATATGCTGTTACATGGAGGCCACTTAACTAGTCCATGTAAACTACATAGTAACTTGAATTCCTGACCGATATATATACCACGTAAACAACAAATCAAGTTTTGTATTGAGGAAAAGACAACACTTACTTCTCTGAGGACAGCACCATCCAAATACACCTTGGTATGAACATGAAAACGACCATCATTCTTCGTTTCCTGTAGGGAATGGCTCCGCATTGCTTTTGAAACAGCTATTGCCAGCTTTTCATGATGATGTAATAGATGTGCACCACCGATAATCACTACTTCTTGCCCAACATGAGTCATCTTTTTAACCTGAAATAATGTGAAACACTTACAAGAAGAGGTTCGTGTTCTATATCAAATCATAAACCCAAATGTAGAGTATGTTCATATTTCATAGCATTTCAATGAATAATTACGTATCCATTTAACTCAGAGAAATAAAACATTTAGCATCATCGTTCGTGGAACTTCATACCATATTCAATGCAAGTGTCTTACCTCTGCTTCAATTGCTTCAACATTTATACTGTAGTTGTGGCCTTTTTCCATAATATTGTATCGATTATGATTTTGCAAGACGATTATGGGTATAAGCAATCTCGTTGTCATATCAACAGTTTCAAACCTAAACACAAGGAAGAAACAGTGAGACGATAATGTTCATCAATCCACACAGCAATTCCTATTCCATGTGCCCCCATTCTTCTTTAGGGTCTCTAACCTTCTGCAGTATGTAAACAGCAAAACTAAAGTACAATAGGTAACATAAAATGTAATGAAAGGCGAAAACCTGACATCCGGGGCTATGACATGTTCAATGGTGGTTGATACTAGGGCAGCAAGTTCCCCCAAAAAATTATCATGGGTTGAATGATCAGTAGCTGCACCAAATCCTCTTGGAAATAGCACATTCCTCAAACGTGGTAGAGTTCTAGAACTGACGCTTCCCTCTTCAGTTTCAATTTTTCCATATGTGCACGGGCCTGCTGAGAGGTCAATCACAGCATATCTGATAATGCAGAAAAGAACCAGGATCACATACCAGAGCTCTAGTTACAATGTTGGACAACAAAGAAAAATTTAACACATACATTCCATCAAAGAAAGAAACAAACAATAACACCAGTTATGCTCAAAGATAAGTTGAACCTACCACTAAATTGATTAACCTTCATTGTGATACCAGTCACAGAGATCGCACTACAGTCTAATGATATACATTTAATCACGCGAGACATAAAATTGTATATTGCCATATTACCTCTCCATTTAGCTTCCTATTACATCAATTACTTAAAGGACGTGGATAATATCAACAACCACATAAAAACAACCAGAACTTAGTAATTTTCACTAAGCTTCTGACTGTATTGAATATTAGTTCCTAAGCGCTCAAAAAACATAAATAAAATCATATCGAACCAAAATTTATTACAACTTGCAATTGAACCACACAGAAATAGCAAGACTCCCAGAATATCAAAACAATACCTGCCAGAGCCCAGCCAAACTTGAGTTGCTCCTCCACCTTCGTATCGGTAACGATAAATGTAATCGCCTTCTTGTTTTTTCACATCTTCATCATTTAGCGGGGCAAGTTTCTGATACATTAAACTATCAAGATCGATTTCCTTATTTCTGGGGTCCATTCTGACCTGTTACAGAAGTAGAGTGAAAAAGTAGGAGATGGTAAAATAGAAAATGAAATTAAAACAACAAAGGATGATAGTGGAAAGAAAAGTTTTAAGGATGGCAGATCATTACACACAAAAAAAAAGGATGTTTCACAGACAACAGAGGGAAAAAAGAAGATGAAAGAAACGAGCACTTCATCTGACAGAGGAATATTAAATCATAAATGTAAGCTTTAAAGAAAATGAATACTTTCTCAAGGAAAAGTGAGAGAAAATACATCGTGATCCTAAAAAGAAGCACCAAAACTTTGCATTCAAAATTTGGATTCGGACAAAGTTACCAAACCTTATCGAAGTTGACAATAAAAATGGCAATTGGCATAAGTCTATCCCTCTCAGCAGCATTGTATGCCTCATTATCCGTGTCAAAAATATAGGAATATAATTTCTGAAACACAGGTTCAACTGTTGTTGCTTCAACCTCAAACAGAGGTACCTCCCTTCCAAAATCAGTCTGGAAATGTATAGAACTTTTAGAATTAAATATATGTAATAAAAAAAAATTATTCACCAACTACTCCAAAAACTACGAAGAACAGAAGGAAATAGCAGCACAGAGCTTAAGTTCCACCTCTCTTGCGGTTTCAGCAGGAATCATGGCCTCCTTCAATGCCTTCTCTAGAGCTATCAATTCAGCCTGACCTGCCTGTAGCAGTGCAGAATATAGTAGCCAGACCAAAGAACTTTTTATACAAAAATGCAATATTCATTGAAAAAAAAAAACATCGTTTAAGATTGATGAGTGCAAGCAGATTCATTTAAGCATTACGGATACCTAAACTCTAAGTTTCTGATGATCATATGGTCATACGAGTGGGATTACAGTTCTAGAAATGGATAAGGAAAAGGCTCTTGAAGATGAAATATGCTACAATTGAAGTAGAATATAAGAGGCATGCTTGTATTTAATAGATTAGAATTAAAATTATAACTTTCAGGAAACATTCATTTCAAAAAACAAGAACTCAAGTGCAAAGGGAGCAAAAAAAAAAAAACTTTGATATGTAGTCTCAGAAAGAGAAAACTTGTAAGTAAAATTCTTTTAAGGATGCAAGTTACGGAAGAAACTAAAAATGGAACTTACAGAAAAGGCATTATATACAATATGATGCTCTATATCAATGGGCTCGCCAGTCTCAAGGCAGGATGGCCTGTGAGACGGGAAGCTGGCTCTCAGAAACTCTTCTAGCTTGTGTGAATCTACTGTGTACCGGTAGGCTCCATCATTATTGAAACCAATAAGGACGATGTTCACTTCAAGTGGAACCTGAAAGGGAACCTGTGCAACGCTTTTATTAGTTTATGTATGTGCAGTAGAGGACCTATAAAGTTGAGAATGCCATTGCCAATCATAAATCAAAACATGATCATTCCTAGTTCAGAAGCTACGAAGTACCGATGCAACTAATTTAAATTACAAGTTCAAATAATGAAGAAAAATACAGTGCTACGAAGTACAAAATTTTAAATATAAGTCCATAGTCTAATTCCAGGAACAACATTCCTCCAATGGAAATCAAAGAATCTAAAACTGTCAATTCTTCCTAGTTGTTCTAACGTCGTTTAAATCCTAAACAAAAGAACTAACGAGCGGGATAAAGATAAATTAATCGGAGCCACTGCATTTGACTCGAGTAAACGATCACATAATCAAGGATTAAGAATCATAGTACAGAAGAAAACACAGTATGAGAAATACCTCAGCTCGTGAATGAAGCATCCGACGAACATCGTATCGGACACTATCTTTGACGGTATGGAAGGCTCCGTGATGCCAATGAGGATGTCCCGGATCTCTCCTGAAAGCTTGAGGAGCCGACTTCAATGGAACTACAAGCAAAATGAAAACCAACACACAACCGTATAATAAGAAGCTCGAGTTAAATCCAGCAGCCATGGAACTGAGAACCAGCTAAAATTCCTTAAGCCTCTCTTCTTCTTCTTCTTCGTCTGCCTGGTTTGCGATTGAGAATGAGAGGCCTTCTACATGTACGAGAAAGAAATCAAGAAATTGGCGATCAATTGATAGAATTGAAGGAACGATAATCGATCAGCAGCAGATACAGCAGAAGAATCGGAAGTCTACTACTGTTCAAGTCGCTAGGAATTTCGTCCCGCGAATTGAACTGTGACCGAAAAATGAAACTGCGAATCCGAATGAGAAAAACTCGTCGAGATTTTCTTGCATTTTTCTTTTTCTGCTTTTCTTATTCTCCAAACAGAGCCGCGGTTTAATCAAACCGGTCAAACGCTGAACCAGACCGAACCGAGTCGATATTGAACCAAAAAATGGGATAACAAGACAAATACTAAATTTTAATAGTAAAAAGTAGTTAAATGAGTTGGATTGTGTAAAAATGTTTTAATTAGATTCTTCCAATTACATGGACGATTTTACCCTTAAATGTATTTATATTTAACAAAATAAAATAAAATAAAATAAAATACACGAGAGATTATTAAATTACATTAATACCCTTAAAATTTTAGAAAAAATTATTTTTATTTTATTTTTTTATAATTAGCGGGAGATAACACATGAGATACTCGTAAACAGTTTCCATTCATTATTATAGTAATAATTTATTTATTTTTTTGTTAAAAAATTAGTTTGTAAATATTTTTTATTTTTTAGTATTTTAAAAAATTAAAAGAGTTAATAAAAAATTTAAAAATTTAAGAATATTGCCAAATACTTTTAAACACACAATTAAAAAATATTATCTAAACATTTAAAATGGTATTAATATTTTTGTAATAAAGCAATAAATTTAAGAGTATTTTAACTTTTAAATATTTATTTTTGTGTATTATAATTTGGTTATATTAAATGTTTCCGAACATTTAAATAAATATTTTCGTGCAAAAAAAAGAAAAAAACTAACCGACATAAATTAATAACTAAAATATAAGTGTCCAGCCTACCCGAGTATAACTACGCAATAATTGACCTAAATTTGTTATCGTGAATTCAGATATTTAAATCTTTGTATCACAAAAAAAAAAAAAAAAAAANAAAAAAAAAAAAAAAAAAAAAAAAAAAAAAAAAAAAAAAAAAAAAATTCCGTCCAAATATATTAATATATTATGATAAGAACGGTAAATTAGAGCTTTGAGAAAAGAAAAGTGAGGATAGTTTGGTAATTGACCATATTAATTACCATATTTGTTGTACCAACACAAATTAGCAAAATTATTAATTAGTTAAAGCGCTCGAGTTCTCGAATATTGATGGGCCAAATATCATTGGCGTCGCCGTCCATGAGCCGCCTGGCGATTATGGAGTTCGTAGCTTCAGAAGGATGAAATGAATCCCAAAACACGTACTTCGACCTGTCTACGCACACTCTCGACGGCGGTCCACAGGGAAAAAGACCGCCGTACCGTCCGGCGATGTGGCAGCACGCCGAGTCGGCATTCTCAAACCCTGTACAAATGCAGCGAAGGAAGCTTTCAATATGTGAAGTGCAGGTATTCGACAAATTATCTCTATGAAAATGCTTTATTCGATGTTCTTTTCTTACCGTATGATGCGTGATTTTGAACTATATCTTGAACGATGTGATACGCATTTGCATAGAGGAAATTAGAATTCTGAAATTGAGCTCCGAGCTCTGTGATTAGACCTCTCAATTGGTTGTTGAGTAACTGAGCCATTAGGTTAGGGGAATTTGCACAGTTGCTTCCTAATGAAGGATTTGAATCTCTCTGATATGGAATGCATCCGATTGGTCCGACGTTTACCACTACGATGTTTCTGGCTCCTAGATTGTAGAGTCTCTGCAAGTGATTCGGATACTTTTTTCAGAACTATTTTCGAACGAAGTAATGGAAAAGAGTCAAAATGATTTCAGTGAAGTAACGAAGAAAAGAGTGTTAGTACTGTGAGTTGGAGTCTGTAACTCGAAATCATAGAGCCAACAAACAACTCTGGAGGAATCAACCGGTGTCCTTAATCCGAGAGGACTGGTGTAAAGTAGTTATTAATGAAGTCGTTTGAGCCAATGGTTATGGAGAATATGGAAGTTCTAAGCAAATCCATGGCAGCAGGAAGGCCAATCATGTCGATGATATCTTGTCTGTTGTTTGCAAAGTTATCGACTTGTGCAACCAAGTTGATTCGAGCAAGCTTTCCAACACAAATACAAAGTCATTACAACTATAACAAGTACCCATATGTAACCATCCAAGCTCACCGCTAGCAAATATTGTCCGTTTTGGCCCGTTACATATCGCCGTCAGCCTCACGATTTTAAAACACATCTACTAGAGAGAGGTTTCCACACTCTTATAAGGAATGCTCCGTTCTCCTTTACAACTGATGTGGGACCTCACAATCCACCCCCTTAGGGGCCAGTATCTTCGCTGGCACACCGTCCGGTGTTTGGCTCGAATATCATTTGTAACAGTCAAAGTCCACCGCTAGTAGATATTTCCCCTTTGGCCAGTTACGTATCGTCGTTAGTCTCACGGTTTTAAAACGCTTCTACTAGGGAGAGGTTTCCACACCTTTATAAGGAATGCTTCGTTTCCCTCTACAACCAATGTGGGACTTCACAATCTTCCCCTTGTGAGCCAGCGTCCTCACTGGCACACCCTCCTAGTGTCTGGCTTTGATACCATTTGTAACCGTCCAAGTCTACTGCTAGTAGATATTTCCGCTTTAGCCCATTACGTATCGCCGTCAGCCTCACGGTTTTAAAACGTGTCTACTAGGGAGAAGTTTCTACACCCTTATAAGAAATGTTTCGTTCCCCTCTACAACCGATGTGTGACCTCACAGCATATAAGAAAGAAAGAAAGAAGGCATGAAAATATGCACATTCCATCCATGATTTTCCATAGAAAAACATGCTTAACTGGTTACTGCAGAAACTTACAAAGATTTTTCCTGTGTTATTGAAGATTCCAGCTGAACCAGAAGCATAGTTGACGCCATGAAGAATCACGGGTCCAGTCGAGGAAGGCGCCAAGTACGGGGGAGTGAATGTCTCGAAGCCCAGCTCCTGACCTGGTAAGATGGGAACATAAACATAATAGACATTGAACTCTTGTTTGCTGTCTTTTGTTGATCTTAGTAATGCAATGTAGATCACAAACTTGCCTATTATATCAACAATGGTTCGCCCGTTGGTGAATCGACCAGTCGGCCATCCGAAATCGATGCCATTCGGCACGTAGTTTGCCCGGGAGAGTGATGGAATGTAGTTGTTGTTTCCAACCTCTACCAATGAATCCCCAAACACAAAATTAGCTGTAAAAGCTCTAGAGAAGCAAGTTCCAAACAAGGTAAATAGGGTAAAACATAGGATACCCAAAACAGTATTGTTGTTGACAAAAATGATATCCATTTAGAAACAGTCTTCAAAGAGGAAAAATAGAACAAAAACAGGTTCTTTTGGGTATGTAATGGTTCAAAGCCAGAGATTCAGAAGAGAGCTTAGGATTAGGAAGAAAAGGTAAGTTGAAGGAGAAAAACCATTGAATGCTCTATCACACCTTCACCAACCTTGAGAATATGAGGGACTGCTAATTGTTGAGGGGCTCTTAACTTCCATGGGAGGTCTGATTCGTACTCTGATTATAGCTTAAATGCCTTCTTATTTTCTGTTGAATCCTGTACTCTTCTGATAACTTAATAGCATTTATAATTCGCATGGGTTAGTTTATCAATACTAGCTAGCCATTCCCAATATAACCAGTTTGATAATTATTTTGTTTTTAGTTTCGTCTGTGTTAGTTTATCGATACTAGCTTGCATTATATAAGCTAGTCATTCCCAATATGACCCGTTTCATAATTATTTTGTTTTTAGTTTCGTCTGTGTTAGTTTATCGATACTAGCTTGCATTATATAAGCTAGTCATTCTCAATATGACCCGTTTGATAATTATTTTGTTTTTAGTTTCGTCTGTGTTAGTTTATCGATACTAGCTTGCNTAAAAAAAGGAAAAAAAAAATCAATTTATACCGATCAATTAAAACTTATTAATTATGTGATCAAAACCCTCCATTTTCATATAATGATTTATGTTAAGTTAAATTTAAAATTATATGAATATTATTATTCTTTTTAATTAAGAAAAATATAAGAATTGGAATTGTAATGGTTTTAACCCCTAAATATTAGGGATTATTGTAAAGTTTGGTACAAATAATATATTTTTTTAATAAAAAAATTAGTTATATTTTATGCATTGTAACAAATTACAAATGTTAATTACATTGATTATTGTTGGAAGGCTAATTTCTTGAAAACTAATTGNCCGTTTGATAATTATTTTGTTTTTAGTTTCGTCTGTGTTAGTTTATCAATACTAGCTTGCATTATATAAGCTAGTCATTTCCACTCGTATAACTCGTTTGATAATTATTTTGTTTTTAGTTTTTTGTTCCGAAAAGTTGTACTTATATCTCCTCACTTTCGTTACTATAATCTTTCTCTCCTTAAAAACGTTTGAATTTTTAGTTAAATTTCGAACATTTATTTATTTATTTTTAGTTTTTGAAGCTTTGATTCGGCTTTGCTTCTCATTTTCGTTACTATAATTTTGTCCTTCTCTTCAAAAACATTTGAATTTTTAGTTAAATTTAAAAAACGAAGAATAAAAACTCGGACCTAAAAATTTTAAGTTTACATTTTATTTTTGTTACTAACTTTGAAGATTTTTATTTATTTATTTATTTATTTTGCTGAACTTTTAATTAAAATATTTAATTTAGGCATTGAGTTTATAATCAATTTGTTATTGTTTTTCTTTTAATAAATGTTGTTGATGTCTGTTAACGAATGAAGATAACCCAGATCTGCCAAACTTAATGCATGGCTAGCCATGGCGTTAAATTGGTGTATCATTCTCAGTCAAATACGATTTTTTTCGAGTTCAACTAAAATATGAGAGTAAATTCTCGAATAGAAAATTTATAATTTAAACCATAAATTTAATATATTTGTTTCAAAATAATATAACTAAACTGATTAAACATTAGTGACTTTTACTAAAATATCAAACTTTCGAATTCCAAAAAAAAAAAAAAAAGTATCAAATTCACGGACTAAAAAAGTTAAAAAAAGGAAAAAAAAAATCAATTTATACCGATCAATTAAAACTTATTAATTATGTGATCAAAACCCTCCATTTTCATATAATGATTTATGTTAAGTTAAATTTAAAATTATATGAATATTATTATTCTTTTTAATTAAGAAAAATATAAGAATTGGAATTGTAATGGTTTTAACCCCTAAATATTAGGGATTATTGTAAAGTTTGGTACAAATAATATATTTTTTTAATAAAAAAATTAGTTATATTTTATGCATTGTAACAAATTACAAATGTTAATTACATTGATTATTGTTGGAAGGCTAATTTCTTGAAAACTAATTGATTAAAAAAGAAAAGGGAAAATGAAAAAAAAAAAAAAAAAAAAACTAATAATTGCATTTTGTACCACTAAAATAAACCGTTAAAAAGCCCTCCAAAATTGGAGAATCCTTTCCAACCAACAATTTCCCACTTTATTTCTCAAACCTTCCGTATTAAATCTCATTCCTCAATCTTCCAAATTCCAATTCATTTCGTTTCATTCCTCAAGAATCGTTCTCTTCATCTCCAAAATCATGGCTGATTCATCCTCGAATTCCCTATGCAATCTGATTCACATTGCATTCGCAATCGCTTTTGCTCTGTTAATCTCATCTCCGATCGGTTCTTACGGCTTTACTGCGCAAAATGTGATCAATTCGCCATTGTTGACGAAGAAGATCGCCACAAATCGCACGATCAAGGTTGATATCAACGGAAATGGCGAGTTCACGTCCATTCAAGCTGCAGTCGATGCTGTTCCGGAGGGGAATTCGCAGTGGATGATCATCCATGTTAGGAAAGGAATTTACAGGTGATTTCTAGCGTTTTCTCTTCCGGATTCTTACATTGATGTGATAAATTGTTCGTTTGTGTTTTTAATTGACGAAAGAGTGCGTGTTCTTGGCTCTGTAGAGAGAAGGTTCATATTCCGTCGAGTAAGCCGTACATCTTCTTGAGAGGAAACGGAAAAGGAAGGACGCACATGGTTTGGTCACAGAGCTCTAATGATAACATTGAATCTGCTACTTTTAAAGTCGAAGCCAAACATTTCATTGCTTTTGGAATTAGCTTCAAGGTCCAACATATTTCTCGATTCCTTTGGTGATTTTTGCCTAAATTAGCTTCAAAATGTATTCAGTTATTCCATTGATTTCTCTCTTTTTTCGTTTATTTCTTCTGGAAATTTTCCTATACAGAATGAGGCTCCGACTGGAGTGGCTTACACATCGCAAAATCAGTCGGTAGCGGCATTCATTGCCGCAGATAAAGTCGCATTTTACCATTGTGGATTCTACAGCACTCACAATACGCTGTTCGATTACAAAGGCAGACATTATTATGACGGTTGCTACATTCAAGGCTCAATTGATTTTATCTTTGGCCGCGGCAAATCCGTCTTCCACGTAATTCTTTTCCCTTCCTTTCTCTACTGTTGCTTGCTCTCTGAAGAATTTAGAATACCTTTGGTGTTTTATACATGGAATATTTACAGTTCTCTTAATAACCGTTTCATATTTCATTTTTGGATTCTGGTTTTTAGTTTCTTAAAACTAAATTTATAAACGTTATTCTACCTCTTTCCATGTTTGTTCTTCACTTTCTAGTAATGTTTTCAAAACTACTTACAAATAGTTTTCAAACATAAACGAGGATGGTTGGGAGGAGTCCTACATTGGTTAGTTTAGGTAATGATCATAGGTTTTAAGCAAGGAATACATCTCCATTGATATGAGGTCTTTTGGGAAGCCTAAAGCAAAGTCATGAGAACTTATGCTCAAAGTGGATAATATCATACCATTGTGGGGATCAGTGTTTCCTAACATGGTATATGAATCATGCCTTTAACTTAGCCATGTTAATAGAATCCTCAAATGTCGAACAAAGAAGTTGTGAGCCTTGAAGTCAAAAGTGACTCAAGTGTCGAATAAATAGTGTACTTTGTTTGAGGACTCCATACTTTGTTTGAGGACTCCATACTTTGTTTGAGGACTCCATACTTTGTTTGAGGACTCCATACTTTGTTTGAGGACTCTAGAAAAGGAGTCGAGCCTCGATTAAGGGGAGACAGTTCGATGGCTCCATCAGGGGAGGCTCTATAGTATAGTTTATTCGAGGGGAGGATTGTAGGGGATCATAGGTTTATAAGTGAGGAATACATCTCCATTGGTATACATACGAGTTTATGCTCAAAGTGAACAATATCATGCAACTGTAAAGATAGGTAATGATAGGTAATTCGTAACAGCATGCATATTTGATTTGAAAAAAATGATGTAGTGTGTTAAAAACAGGTCAACTTAAGAATTTAGAAGCTCATGTAACCAAGTAATTTCATTATAGTCTAATCTTTCTTTCATTTTTCTTGGTGGGATGTGATGATTTTCCATGAAAAACGATGTTATATTGTTGCTGTGGATGCAGAATTGTGAGATGTTTGTGATTGATGACAAGAGATTGACGGTCCGTGGTTCAGTCACAGCTCAAAACAGAAAAAGTGCAGATGAGAACAGCGGGTTTGTTTTCATCAGAGGAAAGGTTTACGGAATTGGCGGTGTGTATTTGGGGAGAGCAAAAGGTGCATTTTCCAGAGTCGTCTTTGCCAAGACTTACTTCTCCATGACTGTTCTTCCTGCTGGTTGGACCAATTGGAGCTATTCTGGTGGCACAGAGTAAGCACTCCCTCTCTCCCCCATTTACGCGTTTATAATTGCTAGGAATCATGCTAGGAATCACGTACCATGCTGCGATATTGTCTACTTTGAGCATAAGTTCTCATACCAATAGAGATATATTCCTTACTTATAAACCTACTATCATCCTCTAAATTGGCCAATGGGAGACTCCCTCTCAACAATTCTCAACATGAACTAGTCTTTAACTAGTTGAATTATGTTTGATTTAGTCGTTTACTGAATTATTAGGAATCACGAACCTCCATAATTGTAGGATACTTTCTACTTTGAACATAAGCTCTCATGACTTTATTTCTTTGTTTTCCCACACCCCTCGTGCCAATTGAGATATATTCCTTATTTATAAATCCACTATCATCCTCTAAATTTGCCAATGTGAGACTCCCTCTCAACAATTCTCAACATGAACTAGTCTTTAACTAGTTGAATTATACTTGATTTAGCTGTTTACTGAACTATTAGGAATTACGAACCTCTATAATAGTATGATACTTTCCAATTTGAACATAAGCTCTCTGACTTTGTTTTTTGTTTTTCCAAACAACCTCATGCCAATTGAGATATATTCCTTATTTTTAAATTCATGATCATCCTCTAAATTAGTTAGCGTAAAATTTCCTCCCAACAATCTTCAACTTGAACTAGTTTTTAATGGTTGATAATTACTTGAACTAAACTAGTATTTTTGTAAGTTCAACCAGTGTTTTTGTGATTACAGGAATCTGTATCATTCAGAATATGATTGCCATGGACCAGGAGCAGAAAAAGGGAACCGAGCACCATGGGCCAAACAGCTAACTGACAAGGAAGCTGACCAGTATATGGACATCAGCTTTATTGAAGGGGCTGATTGGCTTCCTGCGTGGCTATAAGCAAAAAACAGAAAAAAAAAAAAAAAAAAAAAGGCTAAGCTAATTCACTCCTCTCGCAAGTCCTTCTCCCCTTTATTTTTATAAATTTACGGTCTATTCGGGTTCTTTTTGCAAGCTATTTCGCAAAGATTTCGCAAAGATTCTTAAAACTATTTGTTCCAATGAGACGAAATATTGAATTCAAATTCTTCTCTTTTTTTTTTTTATTTTTTTTTTTAAATCTTTTTCTGGTTATCTTATTACGTAGAATTGGAAGTAGAAATAGGTAGTGGTCTTTGCATGAGCATTTTCTGGTGGCTGCATGCATATTAGCTTTTGTAAATATATTGGGAAAATTTCCAGGACTTTGGGAGTATCTATATCTACTCCCTTTTTTAACATCATATTTGATTTGGTCTGATTTTAGACTCTGCCACCGAATCCTCCCCCTGAACCGCCACCAAAGCCTCCTCCTCCACCTGCTCCGCCTCCAAATCCACCTCCTTTACCACCTCCAAAACCTCCTCCTGCTCCGCCCCCATGGCCTCCTCCGAAACCACCTCCTGCTCCCCCGCCAGCTCCGCCTCCAAAGCCCCCTCCTGCTCCTCCACCAGCTCCGCCTCCAAATCCACCTCCCGCTCCGCCTCCAAATCCACCTCCCGCTCCGCCTCCATGGCCACCTCCGAAACCGCCTCCTGCTCCACCACCAGCTCCACCTCCTGCTCCGCCTCCAAACCCACCTCCTGCTCCGCCTCCTGCTCCGCCTCCCGCTCCGCCTCCGAAACCACCTCCTTTACCACCTCCGAAACCACCTCCCGCTCCCCCACCAGCTCCGCCTCCAAAACCACCGCCTGCTCCGCCACCAGCTCCACCTCCAGCTCCACCTCCAAATCCACCTCCTTTACCACCTCCAAATCCACCTCCAGCTCCGCCTCCTAATCCACCTCCCCCTCCAATTCCGCCGCCATGGCCACCTCCGAATCCACCTCCAGCTCCGCCTCCTAATCCACCGCCGCCTCCTAATCCACCTCCACCTCCTAATCCACCGCCATGCCCACCTCCAAAACCACCACCAAGGCCACCTCCAGCTCCGGCTCCAGCTCCACCTCCAAACCCACCACCAGCACCACCGCCAAGACCACCACCAAGCGTCTCCTTCTCCAACTTCCGGCTTTCAGCAAATCCCACAATCAAAAATGCCAGAACAAGAGCCAAGCCTCCAACCTTGTAAGTAATTTTGGCCATACTCCTTAAGCTAGAAAGAGTAGAGCTCACTTTTTGAATGCACAATAATGCATTGTAGAGATTATTGTTATTATTTATAGCGAGAGAAGTGCAGGCAGGGGAACAGCATTAATGCATGCAGTTGAGACTCCTCTTGTTTGACTGTTTTAGTTGGTTGGGACACTCTTTAGAACTTAATGAAATGCCTAAGTTTTCAACTAAGGGGCCGTTGAGTTCCTTAATTTGCTTGGCTCCACCTCTCATCTGCTAACCGATTTTACAGCACAGATCCATCCATTTTCCTGTATTTGCACAAAAAGTCCTCCTCCAATGCCCCACTTGGTCCCATCTGAGCCACGGACTCTCAGTTTTCTTTGAATTATTCATAGACCCAATTATGCATGGGTTAGATTTGTGGGAAGTCATCATTCCAATACACACCATGGTTTTCATGATCCCCTAATCACCCACTTGCTTGTGTGTATGTATGTCACGGCTACACGGGTATCTATCTATATTTAAGATAAGATAAGATTGTAATCGATATTTTATCTATTAGTTAGTTTTATTTAGTGGAATAGATCTATCGAATACAGATAAGAAAAAATGTTGCATGTGAATGTGATCGAGCCACCCCAAATTTATTTACCTAAATGTTTACTCTTTTTTTTAATTGTAATTCATGTTNCTATTGGTTTTTTTTTTTTTTTTTTTTTTTTAATAAAATAAATGCATCGAGCACATGTATCTAAACCAATTGAACTATAGTCGAATTTTTTCCATTTAATAAAAAATGTTACATGTCATAAAGTTACCCTAAGTTTAATTACTCACTAACATATAAAATGTTTGATAAATTTCTATATTTAAAATTCTAATTGATATTTTATCTATGGATATGGTTCTTTTTTGTAGTGGAATAAATTCATCGAGCAGATATCTAAATCAATTGAATTATATCAACTTTTTCTATTAAAGAAAAATGGTTGAGTCCAATTTTTCAAAATTAATTACTCAGTGTATTAAATGTTTGATAAGATTTAAATATGAATAATGTCTACTTATCCAAATTTAATTACTACTTATCCAAATTTAATTATCCAGTAAAATATTAAATGTTATAAGATTTAAATGATTTAAATGGGTATAATGTCTACTTCTCTAAATTTAATTATCAAGTAAAATATTAAATATTTATAAGATTTAAATATGAATAATGTCTCCTTCTCCAAATTTAATCATCCAGTAAAATATTAAATGTTTAATAAGATTTAAATATGGAATAATGTCCACTTGATTGAATCAATTATCCTTCATTATATTGGATTTCAATCTGTCCATAAATTTTTTTTTTGTAGACTATAGGAATAATTATTCACAGTTTAATTGGTTTTTAATTCTTTCCAAATTTAAAATTAATTTAGGGATGTAAATGAAGTAGGATGGGGACAAAAATGAGCATCCCCACCCTCTCCCGGTAAAATTCACTGTTTATCTTTTGGAACTGAATAAAGTTCCCTATAGAAAATTCTTAGGGATCAGGTCCCATACAAAAATATTCCCTGTTCGTGATTTTTAAAATCTTTTTTTAATACAAAAATTACATTTCAATCGTTAATTCTCAATGAATATTTACTATTTAGAGATAATTCAACTTTTATTAGAAAAAATACAAAATATCTCATGAAATTATACATATATATTTATAAAAAAATATTGTAGGAGCAAGAGAATGGATTTCAGTCCCCATTTTTCTAAAATTTTACTCTGATTTTGTGAGATTCTACATCGGTTGGCAAGGGGAATGAAACATTATTGTGTGTGAATCTCGTCATAATATATGCCTTTTAAAATTGTGAGATTGACGATGATATGCAATGAGTCAAAACGGACAATATTTACTAGCTATCTGTTACAAATAGTATTAGAGGCAAACATTGAGTGGTATAACAGCGAGAACGCTGGCCCCCAAGGGAGTGGATTGTGAGATTCCACGTCGGTTGAAGAAGGAAACAAAATATTCCTTAGTGGAGAAATCTCACTCTACTAAACACGTTTTAAAATTCTGAGGCTAACCCTAAACCCTAAACACTACGTAAGGCAAAACAAACAATATCAAAAATAAAATAAACAAACAAAATAAATAGTTTTTTCTTAAAAAAATAACAATAAACAAACAAACAAGAAGAAAAAAATAACATAAAATAAACTCTACAATGAGTTCATAATTCATTCAGTGATGCCAATTTACTTAGGCCCTTCAAAATTACCATTCATTGTTCAGAGCAATAACTTAAAATCTCAAAATATTCATTCTCCCTTTCCTATAAGCCAGCAGCTCAAATAGTACTTCATAATATTACAGAAGAAATGGTAAGAACAGAGGAATTGAAGATGCAACTCAACTTAACCACAACAGAACCTTCAAATCCTCTAATACGACAATTTCTAACAGCAACAAAGACAATTCTATAGTACCTAATAGCACTAGCAGCATCTCATCTAGAACAAGCAGGTCAGTGAAGTGATGTACATAAAACAGTCTTTATTATTCGCCTACTAATTATATCACACGGCCTTGACGACATGTAAGTTCAGAGCTCAGCTTATGAACAATGACTCGAAAATTACACAAGTATCTTATGTTAATCAGGGAAAGTTTGTAAGGGGTCGAAGAAACTAACCGACGTCGTTTAGGCCTCTCTCTGTCAAGGGGAGTTCGAGAGTGATCAAGAAATAACACCTTTCAGACTCTCTGATGTACTGGACTTCACCATTCATGAGCTTCAGTATCTTTCTGCACATGCTTAAGCCTAAGCCTTCTTGAGTCACCCATCTGCCACTATGAAACATGTCCTGAACCAACTCAGGTGGTAGACCTTCCCCAGGGCATACAATCCTTCGTCATAATAACATATGTTAGCAAGCTTTTGGAACTAATGTTTTCCTCCATCTTTTGATAATAAAGAGCTTTCGTAGAACAAAATGAAAAGAATATACAAATACAAAAAAGAAAAAGAAAAAACAAGAGACCCAAAAGCTACAGAAAAGATCTAATAATTGAAGTCCTTATAAGTATAATCTCATCTGCCGTTCAGATCTTATTGAGGATTGTTGAAGATTATTGGGAGGGAGTTCCACAGTGGCTAATTAAGGGGATGATCATAGGTCTATAGGTAAGGAATACTATCTCCATTGTTATGAAGCCTTCTGGGGAAACCGAAAGCAAAGCCATGAGAGCTTATGCTCAAAGTGGAAAATATCATACCATTGTGGAGGGTCTGTGATTCCTATATGGTATCAAAGTAATGCCCTTAACTTAATCATGTTAATAGAATTCTAAAGTGTCGAACAAAGGGTGTACTTTGTTTGAGGGCTCCAGAGAAATGAGTCGAGCCTCGATTAAGGGGAGGCTGTTCAAGGGCTACATAGGTTTTGGGGGAGACTTGTTCAAGGGGAGAATTATTGAGGATTGTTGGGAGCGAGTCCCACGTTGGCTACTTAAGGAGAAGATCATAAGTTTATAAGTAATGAATATTATCTCCATTGGTATGAGGCCTTTTGGGAAATCCGAAAGCAAAGTTACGAGAGCTTATGCTCAAAGTGGACAATATCACACCATTGTGGAAGTCCGTGATTCCTAACATAAAAATCCTATCGAAACTAATAATATTGTTGAAACAAGGAACCAGAACTATGCATTTACATCATGTTATTTCGTTCAGTTTTCAGTATCTTCAGCTCAAACATATGTGAAGAATGATTGGATGTTAAAATACCTGAATTCAGTGTGTGCAAGAGTATGTCCATCTGGATTTTGCTTCAGGAATGGACAGACACGTATTTCTACCCAACCTTCTGGAGAGGGTGCGTAACGGACCATATTCAACAAGAAATCAGCTAAGACCTGTTGAATCCTCATTTGATCGCCATAGACAGCCATAGTCTTTACTTCTTCTGGTATATCACGGATCAGCTGTAAGTTCCTTTCTCTGAGGAGTATCATCACTTGGCTAACAACAGCATTGATAACACTTCCCAATAAGAACTCCCCCTTCTCAAGTTCCATCGTACTGATTACAAGAACAATCAGAAAATTACAATCACTTGTCGAGACATATTATTAACCAAGGAGAATGATGTACATGAATCCAAAAAAGCAAGCAGAATAGAAACAATTTAGAATAAAGATAACTTGGTACTTGTTTCAAGATTTTCATCCAGTTGGTAATAATAGAAGACTAGAAGAAAATTCCTCAATTCTACACAAAACATATGGACTTCTTTGTTACCTCTTCAATATTAGGTGTACATTGTTCTTAGTGGCAGATTGACCATTAAGGAAGAAACACAGAAATGTTACTAGATCAGTTGCAGCCATGGCATTTCCCCCATCACCCAGGATTTCCTGGTTTAATCCAAATAAGGATGTTCTTATGATTGAAAACATCTAATTATATACAGATGCAGCCAGGTAAGTAATGAAACTGTCCCAAAACTAAAGCACAAACCAAACAATTACCAAAAGAAGATAACTAATGTACCCCACATAGCTTACAGACTCTCTGATAACCATTCCAAAGATGAATCAAATAAGTTTTCCGTTCATGGAGAAAGTAAATTCAATTGAATGCAAAAAAGATGCAATTAAACGTACGGATTCATACACTATATCTTTGCTATAAAAGACTGATGATTGTTAAAGAACAACTTACCCATCATCAATACATTCCAAATCCATATCTTCTATAATCTTCAACATCTGCTTTTCACAAGCAACACTGGTCTCGAGGAACTGTTTTTGATCTTCACTCAAATCTGTAGCCTCCAAAAGTGAGTTAGTGAAGCGTATACCACTCAAAGGACTCTTCACTTCCTGGCAAATGTAAGCCAGTTCTTTCATCCTAGCAAACCGGTTCTTCTCCTGTTGCCTCTGCATTCTAAGAGTTTGCTGCAATTCAGGACTAGCTATCTGTAAGAAGCAGAAAGCTCCAACAATCTGACCCTCCATATTCATCCTCTTATTTGCTGTCAAGAGAGCTTGCACATATTTCCCCTTTTTGTCATAAAAAGAAAAGGGGTATTTTTCATTGTCCTGCCCACCAATTGCACTGTGCAAGACAATCATAAATTTGGTCAATGCATCTGGACCCTTCAGTCGACAACAACTTCCAAAAACCTCTCCTACTAGCATTTTTCCAATTATCTCCTCTTTGGACCATCCAGTGAGCTTTTCCATGGCGGTATTCCATTCTGAGCAACATGTATTGTCGTCTGAAGCAAATATTGGAGGGATAAGAGGATTTGGACTATGAACGATTGCTTTGTAATCACCTTGTATGCTAATAAATTTGTCCATGAACACTTTTTGGCAGGTAACATCTTGACCAACAAAACAAACACCAACTATATTATCGGTGTAGTCCCTGCTAGAGCAAGCATTTACAACCACAAAAATTGGCGTTCTTTGATCTTCCGGCCCAAATGTCCTCATTTTTATCTCTACATTTTTGTCTTCTTCACCTGCATTTTGCCAACAAGTGCAATTTTCCATATTTACTTTCTCAAGAAACTATAAATGCACCCACATATGTGATAGAACCCAAATCTATTGCAATATAAAAAAAAATTAAGAGAGCTACAAGATAAACCATGTAATTTAAGGTACTTACCTTTTAAAGCCCGGGAAACAAGTTTGTCGACTGTTTCTTCAGATTCTTTATACACAAGATCACGAACTAAGGATTTCCCCATAGCTTCCTCAGCTGCAAGCCCAGTCAACTCAGCTATCTTCGTGTTCCATCCATTGATATGACCATCGGCATCTACAGCGAAGATAGGGGCAGTTGCAGTCTCAATTAACCTGACCATCTCTCTTGCAACTGAGCTGAGCTCATCAATCCCTTGTAAGTCAAGATCCCCTAGTTGAGGGTGGACAACTGCCTTCGAAGTCATTGCCACATCTTCCTTAAATGAATCTCGCAGAATAAGCTGCAATGAGTGAATTGCATCCATTTCTGCATTCTCCCATGGTAAACTACGGGATTTTACAACTTCCAAGAATGCCTTGAATGAAGAACGTGGATGCATTCTTTGACCATCGTCCTTATCCTCTGGGTGATGCTTTGCGCCACCCCATTTGATCTCTTTTGCTGTATGTGATCGGAACCAAAATAGCAAATCCCTTTTTGTGATGTAAGCAACAGCCATTCCACAAACTGCATCACCCAGCAAGGCTGCCCCTGGATATCCAGCATCACCCAAGCTATCTGTACTTAAACCAGTTGAATCTCCATGGAAAGCCAACAACCATTCCACAATATCCTTTATTTCGGCCTCGGTTGGCGTAACACCCAGAGGGTAATATTTCCCTTGATAGTAGAGAGCTGCCCCATCACACTTTACAAGGTCCATGATGCTTGGACTCTGTGTAACAATCCCAGTTGGGGAATCACGAAGAAGCATGTCACACAAGAGAGTTTGAGTCCTCAAAACATGTTTCTCAGACATCTGTGAAGCCAACTGCAATTCCATATTCAGTTGAAGCCCAAAGGCTTGCATTAGAAACTCACAGGCATACCGAAGTGGGAATGGAATACACCGAGCAGAAGTATGGTGGCATACAACCAAACCCCAAAGCCTTGTTGAGTTTTGGCCGCCAATAGCTTCATCATCATTACCATTGATAATAACTGCCATTGCTAATGAAGCAATGGAGCCCATATTGGCCATATACTGAGCATGGCAGCCATGGGGAGCACGAAGAGTTGAACCCACCAAGCATAGATGTTGCATAAGCCCTGGCTCCTGAATTACACGAACTGGAGAGGCATTGCAATCAACGATCATCCTAACACGGTTTTGCTTAAACAAAAACCTTGATGCCTGAGGAATATCAGTAGAAGGATAATGCAATCCAATGTATGGCTCTAAGTCAGCCCTCTTGCTTTCAGCCACAACCTCACCATGCTCATCCTCATGAAATTTATACACCATAACCCTATCATATCCAGTAAGCTCCCTAACACTCTCAACCACAGTATCACACAACAGTTTAATATCTCCACCAGGGAGTGATTGTAACTGAGAAATAGCACGTACCGCAAGTTTTTGCGATTGGACTGCTCCAGCAATAGAAAGGGCAGGATCCTCCGTTCTTGCAGGCTCCAAATCAATCACAATTCCCACATCAATCCTATGCAAAATTGCGTAAAAAGGCTTACCAGAATTCTTGGAATGAATCCAAACAGGGTTCAACAAAGTGATTTCTCGAGCCCCAAATGCCTTCTCGAGCAGAATTGCACTGTTGGAAGTGAACAAATTCCGTACATCAGTCCCAATTGTGAGGATCTCAGGCTTTTCAAGACTCGGCACGGATTGGGGAGTTAAACCGAGCAATTCCCTAGCGTTCTCACTGTATGCAATAACCCGAAAACTAGCCTCATCTATGGCTATCATACATCCAAAGGGCTGGATATGGCCGCCTCTTTGAATCTTCGACAAATAAGCAGTAATTTGCTGCTCCGGCACAGATTGCGTCGAAGTTCTTATAGATTGTGAGTAGTCAAAAGATTTCCCAGACTCACCTGACTGCTCGAACACCGCGTGAAGACGAGCATCGGCTGTGTACTGCGCTATGGCTTTGTTGATAGAATCTGTACGGTGAGATCGGAAATTGCTGGTATTCGTGTTCGAGGACTGTGCTTGTTGTTGATGCCAATGCGTCGCTCGATTACTGGAAACCATTTTCTTCACAACAAAATTCTTTCCACTAACTTTCACTTACTTACACAAATTCTTCAAATCCAAACCAACGATTCTCGTTTCAGTACCGGCAGCGACGGAGCTAAGAAAGCANTACACGAACTGGAGAGGCATTGCAATCAACGATCATCCTAACACGGTTTTGCTTAAACAAAAACCTTGATGCCTGAGGAATATCAGTAGAAGGATAATGCAATCCAATGTATGGCTCTAAGTCAGCCCTCTTGCTTTCAGCCACAACCTCACCATGCTCATCCTCATGAAATTTATACACCATAACCCTATCATATCCAGTAAGCTCCCTAACACTCTCAACCACAGTATCACACAACAGTTTAATATCTCCACCAGGGAGTGATTGTAACTGAGAAATAGCACGTACCGCAAGTTTTTGCGATTGGACTGCTCCAGCAATAGAAAGGGCAGGATCCTCCGTTCTTGCAGGCTCCAAATCAATCACAATTCCCACATCAATCCTATGCAAAATTGCGTAAAAAGGCTTACCAGAATTCTTGGAATGAATCCAAACAGGGTTCAACAAAGTGATTTCTCGAGCCCCAAATGCCTTCTCGAGCAGAATTGCACTGTTGGAAGTGAACAAATTCCGTACATCAGTCCCAATTGTGAGGATCTCAGGCTTTTCAAGACTCGGCACGGATTGGGGAGTTAAACCGAGCAATTCCCTAGCGTTCTCACTGTATGCAATAACCCGAAAACTAGCCTCATCTATGGCTATCATACATCCAAAGGGCTGGATATGGCCGCCTCTTTGAATCTTCGACAAATAAGCAGTAATTTGCTGCTCCGGCACAGATTGCGTCGAAGTTCTTATAGATTGTGAGTAGTCAAAAGATTTCCCAGACTCACCTGACTGCTCGAACACCGCGTGAAGACGAGCATCGGCTGTGTACTGCGCTATGGCTTTGTTGATNAAAAAAAAAAAAAAAAAAAAAAAAAAAAAAAAAAAAAAAAAAAAAAAAACAGAATCAAAAGCAAACAGATAACCAAACTCTCATCACTATGAGCAAAAGAAAATCCGGCTGAATTGAGAGATTTCAATAGTACGTGAGTTGCAGTAACACGATTGAATCCTGAACAGTTGTTTCTGTATTTCAAAAACAAANACCACAGTATCACACAACAGTTTAATATCTCCACCAGGGAGTGATTGTAACTGAGAAATAGCACGTACCGCAAGTTTTTGCGATTGGACTGCTCCAGCAATAGAAAGGGCAGGATCCTCCGTTCTTGCAGGCTCCAAATCAATCACAATTCCCACATCAATCCTATGCAAAATTGCGTAAAAAGGCTTACCAGAATTCTTGGAATGAATCCAAACAGGGTTCAACAAAGTGATTTCTCGAGCCCCAAATGCCTTCTCGAGCAGAATTGCACTGTTGGAAGTGAACAAATTCCGTACATCAGTCCCAATTGTGAGGATCTCAGGCTTTTCAAGACTCGGCACGGATTGGGGAGTTAAACCGAGCAATTCCCTAGCGTTCTCACTGTATGCAATAACCCGAAAACTAGCCTCATCTATGGCTATCATACATCCAAAGGGCTGGATATGGCCGCCTCTTTGAATCTTCGACAANAAAAAAAAAAAAAAAAAAAATCCTGATTTGTTCTTCGATGTCTCTCTCTTTTTTTTTTTTCTCTCACTATTTTCTCTGCGAATTCTTGGGGTTTTCTCTATCCATCATCTTTGCGGATGAAAATTGGAAATACGAAAGAAAATGCTTTTGATTGGTGGCTTATTTCCCTTCTCCTTTATTTATTTATTTATTTATTTATTTATTTATTTATTACAAGGCTGTTAATAATTAACAGCTTTTTAAAAAAATCTACTTTCAACCCCTAAACTTTTCGTATTTAAAGAATACTTTCCTAATTTTCTAATTATTAAATTAAAAAAAAAAACATTTTTTCTCTCTCCCATCTTTTTTTTTTTTTTAATAACTTAAACGAAACGAGTTCCCCTTCATTTCAAATGGGTTAAAAAAACAGAAACTGAGTCGTTAAGAAGTGAAAGATTGGAGGTAAAAGAACGAGTAAGAAAATTATAGTCGCCATCGACGTACAATGACAACCGACCACAGTTGGTCTAAATAGAAGGAAGTCGGAGTCCGACCCTGTCCGAAAAGAGCTCAGTATCCTAACTGAGGTTTACGACGGAACCGTTTGAAGCTGAAACTAGTTCATTCCTTGACCAACGTGTAAGAAAATTATAGTCGCCATCGACGTACAATGACAACCGACCACAGTTGGTCTAAATAGAAGGAAGTCGGACTCCGGCCCTATCCGAAAAGAGCTCAGTATCCTAACTGAGGTTTACGACGGAACTGTTTGAAGCTGAAACTAGCTCATTCCTTGACCAACGTGGGTGAGGAGAAATATTCTCGCAATGACTACGATCGATTCATCTCAATGTCTCTTCCACCATACAGGCAGTGAAAAAAACAACTAACAAAAATAAGGACAGTTAGGGAAAAGATATAAGAAGAAAGTGAAAGCCAAGGTCGTGCAAAAAAAAAATGTTTTTATTTAATAATTTAAAAATTAGAAAAATATTTTTTAATAAAAAACGTTAATAACTACATTATTTTTAAAAATTAAGCATACAAAATTATCGATTTATTTCTTTATTTAATTATCTATGGCGAGAAATTAAGTAATTTTTTAAAACTAAAAATAAAATAATTATATTAGAGAACCTTATAGTAAAAAAAATACAATATTTATTACCGTGACATTCATTGGATGAAAATTTAAATTTTACTGTAGCCGGTAAAAAAAAAATATATATTTTTGCCCCCAAATTTAAATTAAATTAATAAAGGGTCTCTTAGAAAGTAAAACTAATTATGACAGAGTGGCACTTTCTTATCCAAAAGTTAATAATATTTTATTAGTTTTAATAATAAAATAATAATAATAATAAAATAATGAAGCAGAATCTCTTGTAGTCTTTGAAGCGAGCAGAAGCCGCTGGCGGTAATATTTTATGCAAAAATAAAATAAGTTTTTAAATTATGCTCTTATAATTTACCAAATTTGTTTTGTATTTTTTATATTAATTTAAATTTATAAATAATGTTGAGAATTATTGGGACTGAGTCGCACATTGGTTAATTTAGTGGAAGATTATGAGTTTATAAGTGAAGAATACTATCTTCTTTGATATGAAACATTTTGGGAAGTCCAAAGCAACTATGCTGAAAGTGACAATATCATATCATTGTGGAAAGTCGTGACTTCTTAAATAAGATTTAAATAATATCACAAATATTTGTACTTAAAAGTAAATTAAAATAAAAAAATTTGATGACTCGACAATGTACTTTTTAATTTATAAAATAACCTATTGAATTTCTCATTAATTAATTAATTATATAATTAAATAATATTAATTTTTATTAAATAAACTAAATTGCTACAAATTTCGAAGTATAAGGACTACAATGTTACAAATATGATACTCAGATTTCTTCAATTTTCATTCATTTATAAATACACACTCCATTTTGCTGTCATCTTGTACAGGATTTAGGATACAATCCCGACATCTATTTTGAAGTTCTTATGATATGATTAATACACCTCGGTTCGTATCATATCCTATAATCACGAGACGAAACACATAGAATCTCAACGGGTAATTAAGAACTTAAAAGAAACAAATGAATATTGACACGAAAGGCCTCGTATTCATGCATGACCCTTTCTATGACCTAAAATACTTCAATTATTCTCTCCGTCCGAATATTTCATAAGTAGATAACGACGTAATCCAACTTGAAAAAGAACTTTCATTTGAATAACTTATCGATATCTGAATCCTAAACGCTCTGATTGATCGAAAACTTGACCTATTTTTGCGACATATAGGCTTTATCATTGTCATGCTTGTAAAGCACGCATGGCTAAGAACCAAAGTACAAGACGAAGGAGACTTATGAATAAAGTTTGTGGTCAATAATTTGTGTAGTGATGTGGACCATGCATGCTTGAGTTTGACTAATTGGAGATAAAAAGGTGGGCAGGTGAAGAATCATCGAATCCTTGTACAACCAAAACCCTAAATAAAGATAAGAGGATTTGGAATGGCAATCCGACTCGCCCAATCAGTTTCAATAACTCGAGATGTACTGGTAATTTCTTGTCCCGTTCCTTACCTCGACACAATACTTCGTTTTTGATGTGTCTTTAATCAATTAGTGTGAGATCCCACACCGATTGGAGAGTGGAACGAAACATTCCTTATAAATGTGTGGAAATTTCTCCCTTGTAGACCCGTTTTAAAACCGTGAGGCTGACGATGATATGTAACGGACTAAAGCGGACAATATATGGTAGCGGTGGGCTTGGGTTGTTGCAAGTAGTATCAGAGCCGAACACCGGACAACATACTAGCTAGGACATTGAGCCCCTAAGGGAAGTGGATTGTGAGATCCCACATCGGTTGGAGAAGGCAACGAAGCATTTCTTATAATAAGAGTGTGGAAACCTCTCCCTAACATATATGTTTTAGAACTGTTAGGTTGATGACGATATGTAATGGGCCTAAGCGGACAATATCTGCTAGCGGTGGGCTTGGGTTGTTGCAAGTAGTATCAGAGCCGAACACCGGACAACATACTAGCTAGGACATTGAGCCCCTAAGGAAAGTGGATTGTGAGATCCCACATCGGTTGGAGAAGGCAACGAAGCATTCCTTATAATAAGATTGTGGAAACCTCTCCCTAACATATGTGTTTTAGAACTGTTAGGTTGATGACGATACGTAATAGGCCAAAGCAAACAATATCTGCTAGCGGTGGGCTTGGGTTGTTGCAAGTGGTATTAGAGCCGAACACCGAACAGTATGCTAGCTAGGACGTCGAGACTCTAAGGGAAGTGGATTGTGAGATCTCACATCGGTTGGAGAGGGAAACGAAGCATTCCTTATAGTAAGGGTGTGGAAACCTCTCCCTAACATGTGTGTTTTAGAACCGTGAGGCTGATGACGATACATGATGGGCTAAAGTGGATAATATCTGCTAGCGGTAGGCTTAGGCTGTTACAAGTGGTATTAGAGCTAGATATCGAACGATATGCCAGCTAGGACATTAGGCTCCCGAGGAAAGTGGATTGTGAGATCCCACATCGGTTGGAGAGGGGAACGAAGCATTCCTTATAATAAGGGTGTGAAAACTTTTTCCTAATAGATGCGTTTTAAATCTGTGAGGTTGACGACGATACATAACTGCCAAAATGGACAATATCTACTAGCAATGAGCATGAGGTGTTACAGTTAGTTTAAGTTCACTTATTTCTTTTTGTACTTGATTCATTAACGTTTATCTATGACTTTATAGTTTTCTCGACATTGAAGATGTAGAAACTCAACTTTTGAAAAGAAAGTCAACTTTCTATCAAGACGGTGTTGACTTGAAACGATTAGAGACAATGTTGACTAGAAACAATATGATTAACTTTTAAGAAGAAATGTAAGTGTAATATTGTAGAAATCATTTCAAATTTTGAATAAAATTTGAGATCAGTAATTGAGTGTGGCATTGACCTAGAACGATCTGGCATTGTTTAGGTCTCAATTTTTGTTTCGGTTACAGTCCAAGTTCATCGCTAGTAGATATTGTCCGCTTTGACCCATTACATATCGTCGTCAGCCTCATGATTTTAAAGTATTATTTTTAAAATAAAGTAAGTGGAGCGGGTCGTAAGATGTGGCTTTTTCCTTCTCGTCAATGCTGGCGTCTCTTGAGCCGCCCCTGATTATTGATTTGAGGTTTGATAGGAGTTGGACTGAACCTATAGCCGACCCACCCCTGAGTTGTTAGGTTGGGTGCCAAGTTAGCACGTCTCATCGTCTCTATAACCGAAACAAATGTGTTGCATTGTCGATGGAAAATCCGCTCTCGGGTAGACGTAGCTTGGTCTAGAAATAAAAAAAAAAATAAAAAAAATAAAAAGAGAGAACGAGTACACAGGAGTATTTTATTTATTTATTTAGAACTATAGATGAAGACATAATTTGAATAAAATAATACATTTTTCATTAAAAAAAATGATATTTTTACTTAAGTTAAAAAAAAATATATTTTATCAAAAAAAATTATAATTTAATTTTTTTTACTATTAAATAAAAATTAATTTCACTGAACCGGAGTGACTCGGTGGCAGCTTTTTTTTGAAGAATCGGATCCGGTTTCTAATTCGGTATCGGATATTTATCGGCAGAATATCAGAAACCCACAAAATCAAACCAACAAATTGCCTCCACGTGGTAAACAAATAAGCGCAAGGATAAAAGTGCCGAGCCACTTCAATGACCGCCACGTGGAAAATAGGACCAGTCACATTTTAGCCGCCAACATATCGAAAATACCCTTTCGTTTCTTCCGCGACACAAAGCCGTATCGGCAGTACATTTGGAAGGTTAAAATCGTAATTTAGTCTCCGTTCTTCTTCTTCTCCAGAGAGCGCCTTCGAAAGCAAAATCAGACGGTAATCAATCTCTTCTCTTCTTCTCCTTCAATCTCATCTCTTCCTCTCAAAATCCTTACAATCTATCGAAATACAGATGCAATATCTCCACTATTCCCCTCCATTCCGCTCACAATTTCATCTCCGTTCCGCCGTGCTGTTCTTCCAGAGGCTCCTCAACGGTGGCTCTCGTCGCCGATCGATCATAGGACGGAGTGAACAGAGAGGCGTCGGAGGAGGCATTGGAAAAGACTCCTTCATTTGGCAGGTTTAGGGCTCCGATTTATTAACATGCATCTAATATCATCTCACCGATTTATGGTTTGAAATCATGCTCATATCAACATGCTAAAATACATATTCAAAGTTGTATAATCAATTTGTTAAAAACTAAGTAAAAAGTTAGGAACAAAATAGTTATAATTTTCAAGTTTAAGGACTAAAATAAGATAGAACTGAGAGTTCAAGTACGAAAATGAACATTCTAAAAGTTCTGAGACGAAAAATGGAGCGAGAACAAAAAACGAGATTAAATAGTACCATACAGAACCGTAGTTTAAACTTCAAGAATCTTTACTCAGGCTTGGATTCGAAATATTACTTACTTGGATTGCTTTACTTCATATAGATCGTCTCTAAACATAAATTCTCAGAGTTACGTAACATGGATGGCATGGGCAGTATTGGAACAAGATCAAGGGAATGCAATCCAAGTCGAGGAAATTTGAAATCTCTATTTCTAGCAGGTCAGAACCTCAGTTACACTACATCAACTCGATCTGTAATTTAACTTGATCACTTCTTGATATTGAAATGGCTGCTTGACTTTTGAAGCTTTTGAACAAGTGATGCTGATTATGATTATAAGCTTTTGAAATTTGAGTTTGTTATGTGGATAAGAAAGTGAAGGTTGTTTTGCAACAGTGAACTGAAGTTGTGGATGATGCTTCATGGATTATGGGTCTGTTAGAGGTTATTGACCCAGCACTAGACAGAAAAAAGAGATGAACTGTTGATGCTGGAGCAAGAACCATTCACCACGTCTTGAACAGCAGATGGAGGCACTCAAAACGCCTGCATAGACGACTCGGCTGCCTCCTCTTCTGGTAACAATGTGGTTGAAACTGAAACTGAAACTGAAACTGAGTTTGTTTCAACTATCAAAGTTGTATGTTTAACAGAGCCAAACAACAGAATCATCCAAATCATCCAGCACAAGCCTTCACGGTTTTAAAATGTGTATACTAGGGAGAGGTTTCCACACCCATATAAGGAATGTTTCGTTCCCCTCTCCAACCGATGTGGATCTCACAATCCACCCCCTTGGGGGCCTAGCGTCCTCACTGCCACACTGCCCGTTGTCTGGCTTTGATACCATTTGTAACAGCTCAAGCCCACCGATAGTAAATATTGTCCTTTGTGATCCGTTGTGTATCGTTGTCAGCCTCACGGTTTTAAAACGCATTTGATAGGGAGAGGTTCCCACACCCTTATAAGGAATGCTTTGTTCCCCTTCAACCGAGGTGAGATCTCACATCTTCAGGATAATTGCCAGATTGTGAAGGATACAAGCCAATTTTAATGAACTATCTGGTAAGAATTTCTTCAAAAGTACGATCACAGAAAGTTCAAACAATTTTGTGCCAGTGTATCAAATCCATTTCAGGAGCTTTTAATTATTGTTTAGTTTCAATTCTCAACCTTGCAATTTTTAATGAGTTATAATCATCTTGTTTTACGAACTATTTAAACTTGGTCTTTACCATTAATTTTGCTGTCAGCATCTTGAACAGAAGATTGATGTAGAAAAAGGAGCAAAACAGGTATGAATAGATATTGAAATCTAGAAGTCTCTGGGGTCAACAATCACATTTGCAGCTGCTTCCATATCCTTTGACAACAACATTTCATCCCTTTCATCATCACTACTCTGTACACTCAATCTTTTCAGGTACCAGTTATCGTTGATGCGAGACATGGATTTATTATTTTGTGGGACGTGGTTTATGATTGGATCAGAAACAGATAGTTCGGTGACAATGGCCTTGCAGTCGTTCTCTTCTTCAGCCAATCTCGAAGCGAAAAGCCATATCGACTCAACAAGCTCTCCAACTCTCTCCCCCTCCCCAAATATCCCATACAGGAAGAAGAATCCAAATGACTTCCCAAACGACACAGAATCTGGCATTTTGAAGCAGGAAATGAACTTTTTTCTTGCACTTTTCAAGAACCTTAGAGGTAACAATAATTCATCTTTTTTTGATTCCCTTATCTGAAACTTATATGCCTTGCAGGTATTCCATATGCTAAACACCACCCAAGAGCTTGGCATTCTCTGGTAAATCTCTGAATCCTTCTCTGAACAAATCAATTGGGTCCAATCTTCTTGATTGAAATAAGAAATCCATGTGCCAATACTCAGTTTTTCCTTCAAAATCACATCAAAATCCATTGGATAAACTCCTTTAGCTGTGAGACAGTTTGTGTAGAATGAAATTGCTTGCTCTATGTTCAGTTTCTCTGTCTTTATTTCCCCATTAGAGATGTCTTTTGTTGGGAACACAATTGGCTGTCTGAATATCACCAATGAGCTGAATTTTACATAGTTGCATTTGCGAGTGAAGAGATTCTTTGAGGCTTTGTTCTTCTTCTCTATTGCTAGAAATGCATAGGGAGCTCCATTTCTTATTACCCATTCTTCAACTGAGTGTACTAGCTTTAGCCCAATTCCCAACCTCCTACACCAATAATAACATAAATATAATATCATCACAAAAATTGTTCCATTTAATTTAATTTAATGAATAGTTAGAGCCAACATGTGCATATATATTGCTCTCTCCACCTAGTTAAGAGGTTCGAAGGATCCCGACGTCCTACGTGTTATTGTTTGACTTCAAAATAATAAGATTCATTTGTAACCATCCAAGTCCACCATTAGGAGATATTGTTTGCTTTGGTTAGCGTATTGTTGTCAACCTCACGATTTTAAAACGCGTCTATTAAGGAGAGGTTTACACATCCTTATTAGGAATGTTTCGCTAACTGACGTAGGATCTCATAATACAAAATACCTCCAACTTTTGAGATAAGTTGCAATTACGTCTCTGGATTCAAATGTACTCTAGTTTTGAAATTGTTCAAGGANACCAATGTTGCTTAGTTTATTTGTTCGTTTTTATTAGGAATTTAGAATTCGGTTTTAGTGTCTATGTCGGATTTGAAATTTTGTAGGAATTAGGTTAAGAGTATCTTTGAGTTGTCGATTTTGTTCTTAAATCGTATTGATCAATAATCTCAATGATCTTTTCACGTACCAAAGCTTTTCCTGTTTATTTACATGAACGATAAAATAGATGCCAAGAAAAAAAAATGAAAATGGATATTTACAAAATGTTAGTGTNCAAAAAAAAAAAAAATTAACAAAATCCAATTCGGAACTTCATAGATCAATGAATAGATTATTATTTACTCGATTTGATGTATTATGTTTATAAAATTTATTTGAAAATTTTGTTATATANAAAAAAAAAAAAAAAAAAAAAAAAAAAAAAAAATTGTTGATAATTTTGATGTTTGTATTTAAATCTAAATTCTTGTAAAGCTCAATGGGCGATCAAGATAAGGCTCGAAGTCCTTCCATTCTAGCAACCGCAGTGAGATGGGGGATGGGGGTTCCATTGATTTGATTTTTTTTTTTTTTTTTGTCTGTCATATCAATAAGGTCATAAAGAACATAAATATTTAGATTCTTTTATCTCTTTTTTACTACATGTAATGGATTTGCTTGGACCAATACATGATTTTCTTGTTGGGATCGAGTCTTATTTTAGGAAGTATGGGACTGGTTCTTGTTTCTATATCTTTATTCTATATTTTACTTCGAAATTTAGATAAAAATAAATTATTACAAGCCATACTAGGCATTCAAATATCTACTTCAAAAATAGATTATTACCGACCATACTAGGAGATAAAAAGCATTAAACGAATAAACAAAAACATAATTTCCAAACAAAGTTTAAAAANTGACCTAAGTCTAGCACAACTATTAAAAAAACCTATAGAAATTTAAATTAATTACACTACTAAATTATAATATTAGTAATAAGAATAATAATAATAATAATAGCTTCATACTGTTTAATTAGATAATATACTTAGATTTTGAAAAATACTTGAGAGAAACACTTTATAATAACTTTAAATAAAGAGAGAGAGAGAGAGAGAGAGAGAGAGAGAGAGAGAGAGAGAGAGAGAGAGAGAGAGAGAGAGAGAGATTTATTTATACTTCACCGACTAAAATTTTGTGAATAACTATTTATTACCTGTGAGCAGGAGAAACACGAAGGCCCAATATGCAACCAATCCTGGTGGTATTAGCTTCTCCGGCGGCGGCGCCGCCAGTCCCCACAGACTTAATGCAGCCTCTAACCACTCCCACGACGTCTCCCTTTTCCGGCAGCTCAGCCACCTGTTTTAAAAATTAAAAAAAAAAATAATAATAAATAATAATAATAATAAAAAGACAGTAAAGAATGATTATATAATGGATTTTATGGAACCGACCAGCATAATATGAAGTGGGTAGAATCTGATCCTACAAAGAGGATCGCCCATCATATCGGTAAAAATGGAGGCCCCTCCTAATTTAGACCCAATTTCACAGCTTCTCTCCAGTTTTTCCACCATTTCTGTGTCTCTTTCTTCATTCACTTCCCTTATTATCACTGTAATTTTCTCCTCTCCCTTTTTTTCACCCATTGTTTTTCACCTCCAATTCACCAAATGGGTTAAAAAAAAGGGGGGAAAAAAACCCTTTTTTTAATTTTTTGGGGGTTGAAAAAGACACTGAATTTTGAATCTTTCTCCAATGGGCTACCTGCCACTCATCCACGTACCTCATGTTATATTGCCTTCTTATAGACTTTTCAAATATTATTTTTATATTCCAAATCCAATCCACTATTATTATTATTTTTTTTTTCTAAAATTATAATAAAATTTTCTTCCGAATTTTAACGCAAATTTGACCCGTTAAAGATAACATGAGATCTCCTATGTTTTAAGAACCACGAGGCTGACGATGATATGTAATAAGCTACTAGCGGTGAGTTTGAGTTGTTACACCATTGCTAGTAAATATTGTCTACTTTTGCTCGTTACGTATCGCTGTGAACATGTCTATTAGGAAAATGTTTCTACACCATTGTAAAGAATGTTTCGTTCCCATCTCCAACCAATATAGGATCTCACAATCCACCTTCCTTGGGGGTCAACGTCCTCGCTGGCACACCACTTGTTATCTGGGTCTGATACTATTTGTAACAACTCAAACTCACCACTAGTAGATATTATCTGTTTTGACCAATTATGTATCGCTTCACGTTTACGATTTTAAAACGCGTCTACTTGGGATACTTGGGAGAGGTTTCCACACCCTTACAAGGAATATTTCGTTCCCCTCTACAACCGATATGAAATCTCACAATCCACCCTCCTTGAAGGCCAGCGCCCTCACTGGCACACAACCCAATATCGGGGTCTAATACTATTGTAACAACTCAAACTCACCGATAACAGATATTGTTTACTTTGACCGTTACATATCATCGTTAGCCTCACGGTGAGAGGTTTTCATCCTTTTATAAAAAAAATGTTTCGTTTCTCTATCCAACCGATGTAGAATCTTCCAGGTGGCGTAAGGCGTAATTACAGATACAGGTCATGTGATCCCACTACTTTGATAACATCTCCAAACAAAAGGAAACAAAGGCATATATTACCAATCCGATTTTGAGAATCTTTTTAATCATTTTATGTAGTTTTGTTTCGTCTCCTTCTCGTGTTTCTTCTTCTTTTTCATCGCCCTGAATCTCGAGAAGCAAAAATAAATTTAAAAAAATTAAAATTAAAATTAAATTCATTTTTTCTTAAAAATAAAAAAATAAAATAAAATAAAAAATTGCTGGTTTGATGGATGTCGGCAGAAGAGGAAGCAAGAGATAGCGAGTAATTTATTCGTTTGTTGTTTTTACTGTAAAGTTTTATTCTCTTAGAACTCACTCGTAGATTTGATGCTCTCTGTGATCATATCTGAATGAGAGCGATCTTAAAAATAAAATAATTAAAAAAATTAGAAAATAATTGTGGCGACCTCCCGAAAATATTGTTAAGAAACATGTGAGTGAGAATAAAACATGTTAAAAGTGCAGTATATTGGACACGGGAAATTACATATAATCTCCATACATGTGCAGTATATTGATAAAAGTCGGAGCTCTTGATCTGGCGGACTTCGTATGGAAATGCAAACTCGACTCAAGATGGGGATTCCCCTGGAGAATTAGGCACAGTTTTCAACCCTAATACGAGTATTTGTTTATGCACGTGTGAGAATTAGATATAACTAACGTCGTGATTAGGTTAGGGTTATTTTCGAGGTAACTAATCGTGTCGTCCGACCAATTAGTGTAGGCCATGTGACGAAACTGTCCTTGGCTNTTTTTTTTTTTTTTTTTTTTTTTTTTTTTTTTTTTTTTTTTTTTTTTTTTTTTCCTATTGATGAATATTTTTATGACGTCATAAATGTTTTACTTTATTTATTTGTGGGAGTTGTGATGTCCAACTAAGCTCTTTCAGGGCTTTTGAAAAGTCTTTGATATGATGATGTTCTTGCAGTTATCATCATTGGCAATATCTGGTCGTCAAAATCTTTCTTTCTTTTCAAATTTCTTTCAAAAAAAAAAAAAAAAAAAAAANAAAATAAAAAAAAAAAAAAAAAAAAAAAAAGTACAGCTTTGTGTCGACGTGTTCGGGATCGAGAACTAAATTCGGTTAGAATTTAAAAGGATTGTTGGATGTATGAACGAGAACGACCAAATATATTGGTTGTCGTGTGAACCCTTTTTCTTTCAAAAGTTTTTTACAAAAATCCCACATCGACTAATTTAGGGAATGATTATGAGTTTATAACCAAGGAATACTATCTCAAACAATGTATTGTGAGCCTCGATCACATGTTGGATGAAAGTCCGACCTCGGCTAATAGGAATACTATTTCGATTGGTATTAGATCTTACGTTCAACGTGGACAATATCATACTATTGTGGAAAGTTGTGTTCATTTAACAATGACAACTAGACGTTTTTTCTACTGAATTATATGGTATTGTATACCTCGTTTTTATGATTTGATTTATCGTGTTAGGAATCTTCCCATTTAGGTCGTTGGCTCATGATATGACGTTCTTGGGATGAAGAAAATAAGTTGTTTAACGATTAGAGTAGAGCAAATATCATTTGCTAGATAGTCTCGGGAGATAGTTTACTATAAACTTGAGATTGTCGATAGATTTTGGAGGTTTCGAATCAGAAAAATCAGATAAAATAAGTTTTTGGTAAGACGAGTGTACTGTTAAATCTTATTTATGAGGTCTCACATCGGTTGGAGAGAGTAACAAAGCATCCCTTATAAAGGTTTAAAAACCTCTCCCTAACGGACGTATTTTAAAACCGTGAGAATATCTGCTAGTGGTTGGACTATTACATTATCTGTTAATTTCATATTCATACGTTTTGGTAGCTCACTTTTTAGCGTTTTATTATCATTTCTTAATTAGCAGCTTTTTAATCTCGCTTTTATAACCCTCTCGAGACTTTTTATATTAATGTTGGAAATAACCGTCTTTTACTGAAACCTTTATTCTTAAAGAACGGGAAAGCACACAACACAGCTAAAAATTTGTATTACAATATCATGACAGAGACCGAGCAAAATATAGCATTCGTCGAGGAACTAACTCGGAACGAAAGCATTTCAATATTCTACATTAAAAAAAATATTTAAAAGGAAAAAAAAAAAGGAAGATAAATGTGGGGTATGGAGATGTGGGTGTGTTGTGTTTGTTTATGGTCAAATATGAACCTAACATTTTTGAACTGCCCTTTTCATTTCTTGTTCTTCAGATTTGACTTGCTCTGTCACTCTTAATTGTACATTTTTTTCTTGTTTTTGTAGGTCCATTCCCCCTCGGGAATAATAATACTAACGACGCTACGTTACAACAAGTAACTTCGTGCTGTTACTGTTGACGTTTCAAAAACGGTTTTGAGCTATCTTTGGTGTAGAAATCTATTAGAATGTTGAATGAAAAATTAGGGTTTGTAATGATGTGATTGAGACTTGGAACGGAAATTGAAATTATTTTAGGTCATAATTTTCGTGATGGAGGGTTTGAAATATAGCGTTTGAGAGATTAGGATAGAGGTGTTTTTAAAAAACACGTGGCAAAGTTCGAGGGTATTTTGTAATTTAGTCTTGCTCTAAATGTCTCTTTGTTTCAAAAGTATATTTGAAGTAGAAATCCATTAGAATATTGTTCGAAAATTGAGACATGAAAACGATGTTGTAGAGACCTATAATAAAATTTGAGACGTGAAATGGTGTGGCAGAGACCTTGTATGGACATTGAGACATGACCACTGTTACACTGTTCCAGCTCACAATTTTGGTTCAACGTTCAATAATGTAAAGTTCGAGGGTATTTCATAATTTAGTCGTGCTCTAAATGCCTCTATGTTCAAAGATTGTCTTTGTTGTAGAAATTTACTAGAATACTCGACGAAAAATTGAGACATTGAGACATGGTCTCCGCCACACTGTTTTAGGTCACAATTTTTGTCCAACACTTAGCCGCTCTAAATGTCTCCATGTTCTTACCGTACCTGAAATATGTCTTTTAAACTACGTTTAACTTTCATTAACGTTATTGACCTATATTTTTCGTTATATGATTAATAATCAATCGTCAAATTGACAGTGGATTATGTTTAACGAGCTATCTTACCCCAATGCTTTATGAACACAACTCACATTTTTGGTGCAACAATAATATAACTAATAATAAATTAAAATAAAAACGTAACACGAGGTATAAATATATCTATTTAAATTTAAACCAAAGTTTAAGATATTTTTGTCATCACGAGCATTAAACCGCTTATATTTTATGTTCTAGTACTTTATGTTTTTTTTTTAAATGTCAGATTTATCAATAATTTGACTTGACGTTTCGAAAGTGTCACGTAGCCATTTTCTTTTTTTTACTTAAAGCTGACACGTGTGAAATGACTCCAACTTTTTAAATAAAAGTATAATTTTTTTTTTTTCGAATGAATGCAAGAGTCCAGATGGATAGGTTTGTCTCTCAAAGAGTAGAGACGGTGTAACCGCTAAATAAAAAGTAATGGCTCAAGCTCATTGTTTACTGATATTATCCACTTTGACCCTTATGTATGACAGTCAGCCTGGTGCTTCATTACCCTTCTCCAACCAATTTGGGATCTCACAATCCACCATTCTTGGGGGCCCAACGTCCTCGATGCCACATAGCCGGTGGTCGTCAGCCTGGTGATTTGTTCCCTCTCTCCAACCAATTTGGGATCTCACAATCCACCATTCTTAGGGGTTCAATGTCCTCGTTGGCACAATGCTTGTGGCCTTCAGCCTGGTGCTCCATTCTCCCATCCAACCAATTTGGGACCTCACAATCCACCCTTCTTAGGGGTCCAACGTCCTTGCTAGCACATTACGTGTGGCATCAACCTGGTGCTTCATTCCCCCCTCCAACTAATTTGGGATCTTACAATTCACCCTTCTCGTAGGGGTGCTTCATTCCCCCTCCAACCAATTTGGGATCTCACAATCCACCCTTCTTAAGGGCCCAACGTTCTTGCTGGCACATAGTCGATTCCCCCTCTCCAACCAATTTGGAATCTCACAATCCACCCTTCGTAGGGGCCCAACGTCCTCGCTGGCACACAGTCGGTGTCTGATTTTCATACCATTTGTAATGCCCTAAGCCCACCGTTAATAGATATTATTTGTTTTAGTCTTTTACATATAGTCCTTAGCCTCACTATTTGTGAGGGAGAGGTTTCCACACCTACTTTTGTTCCCTTCTCCTACGTGTGTGATGTTAACTTTTAGGAGCATAAATTTTTTTAAAAAAATGGTTATTCTAACACTTTATTTTGTTTGTTAATGCTTAATAAATTAAATGTTAATTATCACCTGCGAATCTTCTTCCCGCTGAAAATGCTACCTCAAATTTAGGGCGCGGGCGCAGAAATGGCTTAATCCGGATGTTAACTTGAAATGGACTCGGTGATTCTCTCGATGTCTTCTCGGGGCCGACATTTCAATTTGGACGATGCCGGCGGAAACTCAGTCATGGAGTTAGATGGCGTCAATGGCTTTAGGAAGAAGAAGATGACGATCCGCTTCATAAATTTATCGATTACGCGAGGCCTTTGCTATTATTTGAAGATGAAGAAAACTTCGATCCTAATGTTAATGGAACGGAGACCAATGCGGCCGGTTGGAGTTTGATCGCCTTCCGGTTCCTCAGAACTTGTATCGCCTACTTGAGTTCTGTTACCGCTGCGATTTTGCTATCTGAGCTCTCGCAGGTACCGCGAATTCGAACTCCTCTAAGGTTTCTTTCTTCGACTATAGATACTTTGAGCAAAAGTTTATGTTAATTGCCTGATTTCCAATCAAAGGAAGATGCAACAGTGAGGACTGCCTGAATTCTTGATGTTTCACAACTGGATTAAAGATTTTACCGTAATTGATTCCAGGAGTTCAATGGAGTCTCTTGGTTACAAGTTTGAATTTGTAGTAATACGCCGTCTGAGTTCCTTTTTAATATGTACACCCATTTATTACTAAGTGTTCATAACAACGAGAGGGTGGAATAAGGGCCCGTGTTTTATTCGAAATGAGGGATGAATACTTAATACTCTGTCATATCTTGGTTCTAGGCTTTTGAAATTGATGCGTCCTTAGAGTTGCTTGATCCAATTGTAGTCCTGTTGTCTTTTTAAGTATTAGGCAATGGTGGCCAACCTCGAGTGATCCAGATTGCACCCTGACCGCACATATTGGTTTTTAAGTATTAGTATCCTCTCAACTGTCCTTTGCGATTCGGTATCTCATCTGCTGAGAGGCTAGTCAACTGTCAATTATGAAATTATCCATGTGAGTAATGATTGGTTGCCACCCAAGCTTCATAATCTGAATTGGGAATAAAAAATTTAATGGCGATGAAGGCATTCATTTCTTCTCTAGGAGGAGAATGCATTCTGAGCTTCTTAATCTCTCCAGTCAAGTTTGTGTGATTAACGTATATAGGAAGAATAAAATTTTGCCAAAGCATAAAATTGTTTACACTGATGTAACCTGATTGACCCGATTTTCTAGTGGTGGGAGTTGGGATTAGCCATGAAAGCTCTGGTGACAAGAGATGTTCTGGGATGAAAGAAATTTAGCTGAAGTAAAACATGGTGCATAATGCAGCATCTTGTACAGCTGCATTTATGATGTTGGTGTTCTTTTGTTTTTCCCCTTCACTAAAATGGTCAATGCTTAAACTTTAGAGGCTGTAGTTTCACAAACGGATGGATTTTGGATATCCAATCATGAACTGACTGCCTTATCTTCAATATTTGCAGGATTGAATCTATTGGTCCACTGGAAATTTATGAGAAGATTAATGGCTTACGGATGATGCAAATCAGTCTTGTTGATAATGATGATTTCAATTTAAAGTTTATCGTGGGGTGAACAGGGGTTACTAGCCAATACTATAAGGTGAATCTTTGAGTTTGATGTTAACTATTTCAAGAATATTCTTGCATGATTATATCAACGTAACAGTTCTCATTTGAACAGTGTTGGTTTACTTGCACTTGATAGACCATAAATTGCAACTGTAATTGAGAATGGCATTGGAACAAGTGATGATCTTTGTCTTGAATATGTTAGTGCAACACAGTTATATTTGGTGCCTTGCATTCATCATAAGGAGCAAGGGAGTTGTAGAACCCCACCTCTCACCACACCATGCACACACAAAATTAAGAGACTTCTCTGTTTCTTGGATCCCGTCAATATGCAAATATTCCACAGCACAGGTCTCTGTTTTAGCACAGAATATAAACCAAGCTTCAAGAACGCTTGGCACGTCGTATCCTACACTTAGTACGTCTTTATGAAGATAAATCTTAATAGCCATCTGTTTGTGAAGTTTACAGTCTTTTGTGGTCGACCTTCAAGACAAGATGACTGGCATTAGCTTATATGGTTAGGTTTTATGAGTCTTGACATTTATATAGCTCTTCAAAGAACAAAAACTTCTCATCTCCTATACTTCCACTCATTTTTGTTCTTTGTGTCTTCTCTTGTAAAGATCGTTAGGAAGGGTAAGCGTTGGATATACAGTATATAGTGTCCTGACATGCACCATAAACAAGAATCGGTGAGCTAATTCAAACTATTTACTCCGTTATCTAATAAATAAATTGGAAGTCTTGGACAATTTGAAATGCTTATATACATAAAATAATAACTTGTCGTTGATTTGAGGATTTTCTCCTTTTAGATATTTTGGCGATTTCTTCATGGCATTTCTAATTTGATTTGAGTCTTTTGCTTGTGAAGCTTGGAGGCTTTATGGATTGAGAATCATGTTGGAGCTTCTTTTGTCAACTTTAGCTGCTTGCCAACATTGTTTTCTCCTTGTCATCTTAAACTTTCACGACTTTCTGATCTTACGAAGCAATACTCATGGTACAAAGGTGAAGCTTTTTGTTTTTCCTTCTCGTTCTTTCTTTGTCTATAGTATGTTATGTGTGATGAGGAACTTTTCAAAATGGAAAGGTTTCAGATTTCTTTCCATTTACCAGGACCACTAGAGAGCTCTAATCGCTCATCCCCAATAGGCTACTTCGCTGAAAGGATTTATGGGAGCCGTACATCAATATCCTTTGGAGATCAAGTGAGGCAAAGCTCCGTACCTTTGTTGCTTAGAAGCAGCAAAGTAGGGATTCCTCATTCTTATAACGTAATATATAAACAACAAACGTTAGGAGAGAGACAAATGACCAATGAAGTTTCTCTTTTTGCAACCTTTTTTGGGAATTTAGGGAAAATTAGGCTTGATAACGATTTTGTTACTGATTTCTGTTTTTGAAAATTATGTTTGGTTCCTCTTAATTTCTTTATTATGGATTTAGAAACATAATAGTGAATTGAAGGAGGAAGATCGGCAGATGTGGAAATAATGACTATTCTGTTAATGATCCACTTTCATGGGAGATTACTTTGCACTCAAGTGCAAGTGTGAATAATGCTTCATTCAGGAGGAACTATCTTTCTAACAGTGGCTGCTGCAAGACGGCAAAAGGTATTGTAAAGACCTACAGGTATTATTCATTCTCCATTTCAATGTCTTGAACTGCAATACCCAATTAAATTCATAACACAGGCATTTTAATGATATTTTTGTCCTTTTTTTTTTCATATTTTATGATGCATTATAATCATTTATCTAAAGATTTGGACGTTGAAATATTCTCGCCCTTTGTGGTTAGAAATTTAATGGAAACAAAAGTGTAAGATCCTAGTTATTATAAAGGTTGAGTGTAGACTAAAGAAATATTCTTTAATCCATTACACATTTTTGGTTATGTAGACCTTTCAAATAGGTTCATGACCCCTATACTTGACCTTTTTGATAGCATTAATTCTAAGTCCAAGGTCTAGTTTTGAGCCAAAAAAGTATAGATAGCGTGACACAAATTAATAAATAATAGTCTCTCAATTTGAACTAGAATCTAAAACCAAACATTTTAACGTTTCATGTTCTGATCAAGCTTTTAAATATCGATATTGCTAGAAATGTTCAAATCATTTTGATTCTTTTATGATTAATATTTGATCTAAACTAGCGATATTTTACTGTATGTCATTCATTTTTGTTTCGATTTAAGATTTGTATTAGTCTCAAATATAATGTTTTAACATTGTTAAAAGGCAAGTAAGATAGGAGTCTTGTGACTTTTAGAATTGCACCACCAATTCTTGAATTATATTTGAAGCAATGAATTTGTTAATTCTGTTGCTCTTTAAGCAAAAGGTTAATATGCTTTCGGTGATTATTGTGAAGTTCATGTGTTTCATGTTCATTTCTACTGTGTCTGTTTATCCAATTCCCCAAGCCACCCCTTGATTCTATTTCTGCCTCCATAACCTTATATATTACACCTACATCCTTCTTAATTCATTTCAAAATCACCTGTTTTTCTTTCTTTCTTTCTTTCCTTAATTATTTTTTCTGTCCATCTTCTTTGCAGGGCATCACCAGATTTTAAGCCCTCTTAAGGTATGTTCACCAATATTCCCTTTTTTGTTAGCAAATTATGTGTGAAATTTATGATTGCTTGTATAAATAGAAGATTAATATCACTTAAAAGTACCTATATTTATAGCTTAGGATTTTCAAGTCCTAATTTTTTACACAACTAAAACTATTTAATAGGTGTTACATTTTAGGAAATTTATTTTGTGTAGTATAGGTTGAAATTATGATTAAAAAATATTAAAAGTACTAAAATAGGTCTAATGTGTTGATGATGAAAGTCCTACATCCCTAATTTAGGGAATGATCATGAGTTTATGATCAAAGAATACTTTCTCCTTGGGCTAATTTAGGAATGATCGTGGGTTTATAATTAAATAATACTCTCTTAATTGGAATGAGACCGTTTGGGAAGCCCAAAGCAAAGCCATGAGAGCTTATGTTCAAAGTGGGTAATATCATATGATTGTAGAGAGTCTATGAGACCTTCTGGGAAGTCTAAAGCAAAGCCATGAGAGCTTATGTATACGATTGTAGAGAGTCTATGAGATCTTCTGTGAAGCCCAAAGCAAAGCTATGAGAGCTTATGTATACAATTGTAGAGAGTCTATGAGACCTTCTGAGAAGCCCAAAGCAAAGCCACGAGAGCTTATGTTCAAAGTGGGCAATATCATACGATTGTAGAGAGTCGTGTTCGTGTAACATAATGGAAGTTTTGAAAATTTAAAGACAAATAAATCAAAGTTCAAAGCACACCAACCAAAATATTATTTAAACCTAATTTTATTCATTTGGGAAGGTAAACTGATATTTTTAAAAAAAATAAAATTATGTTAAATTGTATAGTAAATTGATATTCTTCCATTTTTACTTTTTCAATGGTCTTTCAACCTTCTGTGTTTAGTGAATTTTGTTTATGTATATAGTTGAATTTGTATATTAGAGATTGAAATCTCTAACTTTTCTTTTTATCGACTTAGTTTAAATTAAAGTTGAAATTAATATTTAATACTAAATCTTTAACAAGAAATCTCATACCAATATAAATGAGTTTAAATTACAAATAACATATTAAATGAAATTATTAAATAGATTAAAGAATAAATTATTAAATTAATCAAAACAAAAATGTTATATAAATTTAAAATATCAAGTAAATTACACTTTTGACAACTTTGATCCTCGTGTTAAATTAGTTCTTATGTTTTAAATTTTGAATATCAAATCCCTAATTTAAAATGTTAATTACTTGACATTTTCTAAACAAATAATCATAATAATAAAATAATAATAATAAATCTTTCTCTTCTCTCACCCTTCCCTTGCTACTCGGAGAAAAGCCTTCTACCAATGTAGATAGTATTCTTAAATTATAAATCCATCGTCATATTTCTGAATTATAAACTCATGATCATTCCTTAAATTAACCGACATGGACGTTCTCCAAGAGATTTCGTACCAATGAAGATAGTATTTTTGGATTATAAATCCATGATAATTTTCTAAATTAATCGATGTGAACTTTCATCGTCCAACAGCTCCTCTTTCAACCTCCCCCTTTGGTTAACTATTTGGTGCCGATGATGCACCCACCCCTCTTCCTCCCGCATGAGAAATCAATCTGGGAATTAAAAACAAGATAAAGAAGATGAATAAGAAGAAAGAAATGACGGAGGGGAGTAGCGCGGCTTTGCCGCAGGAGGGTCAGAGGAGGGAGAGGATGAAGGAGGACGGCGGTGGGGTGGCAATGGCAGCCATGAGAAGGGAAAGGGAGGAAGAAAGAAAGAAGTGTTGGATGATGAAAGTCCCAGGTCGACTAATTTAGAGAATAATTATGAATTTATATTCAAAGAATATTCTTTCTATTTGTGCAAGGCCTTTGGAAGCCTAAAGCCCAAAGCAAAGTTACAAAAAAGTGCCTAATCATCTATTAAGAAAGAAGAAGGAGAGAAGTTAAGTATAAAATAATAATAATAATTACTAAATCTAGAAAAAAGTTTTTTTTTTCTTATAGTAAAAAAGAGGTCCCACTGTTAAATGGTTGAATTTGAAATTTTAAATCTTAAATACTACCAAATATTTTAAAATACTTATAATTAATTTATTATTATTAATTAATTAACTTTTATCAATACTTTTGAATGTCATGATTAATTCCATAACTAAATGCAAGTTTAATTTATCTCCATAAAAAATCGATAATATTCTCAAACACAGCCATCCTTAATGTTAATATTTTGTTAAATATTTGTGTGTGTTCATGAATTCAGTAACAACATTATCAACAAAATATTAAAAATAACGAATTATTTTTATTGTTTGTATATTTCTATGATTTTTCATATTTAAAATCTTGATCTTCATCTATTTACTGTTTTTTTCTCAATGAAACTATTGTTCGTTGTTTGTGCTCACAATTTGAATGAATTTGATCAATAATATTTACCATTTACCTTGCCTCTGTTCCGGAAATAAAGAGCCTCTTTCTTGGCCGTCGCCGGGAAGATGGATTCATCAAGAGCATTGTCTCATTCGATTGATGTTCCGGCGACCTCACAAGGAAGCTCTGAGGAAGAATCTCTCCTATCTTCCATTGAAGGAAAATTGGAAGCCTTCTGTTCATCCATTACCATCTTCAGAGCTCCAAATGAAATCAGTATCGAAGATAGAAACGTCTTCGTCCCCGCCAAAGTCTCAATCGGTCCTTTCCACCACGGCGCGCCACATCTCGAATCAATGGAAAACCTCAAGTGGTGCTACTTGTCCGCTTTCTTGAAGAACAATCCGTCCGTCGATTTACAATATCTTGTTGAACTCGTTGTTAAATCTGAGAGCCGATTGAGAAAATGCTATGAGGAGGAGTTTTATGGTTTCGACAGTGATAAGTTTTCGCAGATTATGTTGCTTGATTGCTGCTTCATTCTCGAGCTGCTTTTGCGATTCTCGAAAAAGAGGCTCAGGCGACGGAATGACTCTGTTTTCACTACTCCTGGTTTGCTCTTCGATTTGAGATGCGACTTGATGTTGCTTGAAAATCAGATTCCCTACTTCCTTCTCAAAGACGTTTATGAAAATGTGCAAGATCCGACCGAGGAAAATATGTCTCTCAATGACCTAACCTTCCGATTCTTCAAAACTTTGGTTGTTGGAGATCGGCAATTAGTTTACGACAATTTCACGGTGGAAGCAGATCATCTACTCGAAATGGTTCACTCTTGTTTTCTCTCCACCTATCCTCGAGTGGAGACGAACGACAAATCGAAGTCGAGAGAATTACCTAGTGCGTCGAAGCTTAAAACTGCGGGAATCAAAATCAAGAACGCCAGATCTTCAAAGAGCTTATTAGACATCAAATTTCAGAACGGCGTCCTCGAAATTCCACCTCTCAAGGTGTATCAGAAGACAGAGGTGATTCTAAGGAATCTCGTAGCGTATGAGATCCATCAATCCGGAAGCGACCGGCAAGTGAAATCGTACATCAATTTCATGAGCCACCTTCTCCAGTCTGATCAAGACGTGAAGATTCTCTATAGAAGGAAAATCCTAATCGATCAGGAAGACGACGAGGAGCAGATTATTCGAAATCTGAAATGGATGAGCGAGAAGGAGAGCTTATCGGGAACGTACTTTGCCGGCATTGTTCAGAAATTAAACGAGAAGCCGGACCGATGCGTCGCACGGTGGCGGAAGTTGAGAAGGAATCCAGTGGCCATCGGCATCGTCGCCGTTTTGGTGGTGGTTGTGATCTTCGTCGCGGCCTTCTTCTCTGCATTTTCAGTACTTCAGCGTCGTTACAAATGAGCAATGAGTGCAAACACAACCATTTATATACAGTTTTATGATCATATTGATCAACTTTCAATTTAGCGATCACTCCCTAAACTTCCATTATTTTACGGTTTTTCCCCTTCATTATTGCAAAATACATTTTGACCTATATTGAAAATAATGAAATCACTTAGTAATAAAATTTTGTTTATTTATAATTTTTTTGCTAAATTATATTAAAAAAAATTCACTAAACAAAAATACATGTGATTCATATAAAATTTTATGTATTTACCTCTCTTATTTTGTAGTATTCCTTTGCGTTTTTTTTTTAATCAAAGTAGGTCGGGGAAAGCTACCATTCATACGACAGCTCCGCTTCCTCGTCTTGCTTTTGGCAAAGTTTCGACTTTGCTTGCTTACGCATGTTGGATGAAAGTCCCACATCGGCTAATTTAGAGAATGATCATGAGTTTATAATCTACGGATACTATCTCTATTGGAATGAGGTCTTTTGAGGAAGTCCAAAGCAAAGCCACGAGAGCTTATACTCAAAGTAGACAATGTCATATCATTGTGGAGAGTCGTGTTCGTCTAACTGCGCAAAAGCTGAAAATCCTTTTCGCTCGGTTGCAGCTGATATGCTATGCTGCAGTCCAGAAGCTTCCCGAAAGATTAGATCCAATAGAAATGCAGCTGCAGTCCAGAAGCTTCCCGAAAGATTAGATCCAATAGAAATGCAGCTGCAGTCCAGAAGCGCTTCCCGAAAGATTAGATCCAATAGAAATGCAGCTGCAGTCCAGAAGCTTCCCGAAAGATTAGATCCAATAGAAATCCCTAGAATCCCTAGAAATGCAGCATGCAGCTGCAGTCCAGAAGCTTCCCGAAGTCATATCATTGTGGAGAGTCGTGTTCGTCTAACTGCGCAAAAGCTGAAAATTCTTTTCGCTCGGTTGCAGCTGATATGCTATGCTGCAGTCCAGAAGCTTCCCGAAAGATTAGATCCAATAGAAATCCCTAGAATCCCTAGAAATGCAGCATGCAGCTGCAGTCCAGAAGCTTCCCGAAGTCATATCATTGTGGAGAGTCGTGTTCGTCTAACTGCGCAAAAGCTGAAAATTCTTTTCGCTCGGTTGCAGCTGATATGCTATGCTGCAGTCCAGAAGCTTCCCGAAAGATTAGATCCAATAGAAATCCCTAGAATCCCTAGAAATGCAGCATGCAGCTGCAGTCCAGAAGCTTCCCGAAAGATTAGATCCAATAGAAATCCCTAGAATCCCTAGAAATGCAGCTGATATGCTAGTCCAGAAGCTTCCCGAAAGATTAGATCCAGTCCAGAAGCTGATATGCTAGTCCAGAAGCTTCCCGAAAGATTAGATCCAGTCCAGAAGCTTCCCGAAAGACTAGATCCAATAGAAATCCCTAGAAATGGGCGCAGCAGTCCAAAAGCTTCCCGAACCCTAGAAATGCAGCTGAAGCTTCCTAGATCTTCCTAGATCCAATAGAAATCCCTAGAAATGGGCGCAGCAGTCCAATCCCTAGAAATGGGCGCAGCAGTCCAAAAGCTTCCCGAAAGAGCAGTCCAAAAGCTTCCCGAAAGAGCAGTCCAAAAGCTTCCCGAAAGATTAATAGGCTATCCAATAGCTTCCCGAACCCTAGAAATGCAGCTGAAGCTTCCTAGATCCAATAGAAATCCCTAGAAATGGGCGCAGCAGTCCAAAAGCTTCCCGAACCCTAGAAATGCAGCTGAAGCTTCCTAGATCTTCCTAGATCCAATAGAAATCCCTAGAAATGGGCGCAGCAGTCCAATCCCTAGAAATGGGCGCAGCAGTCCAAAAGCTTCCCGAAAGAGCAGTCCAAAAGCTTCCCGAAAGAGCAGTCCAAAAGCTTCCCGAAAGATTAATAGGCTATCCAATAGCTTCCCGAACCCTAGAAATGCAGCTGAAGCTTCCTAGATCCAATAGAAATCCCTAGAAATGGGCGCAGCAGTCCAAAAGCTTCCCGAACCCTAGAAATGCAGCTGAAGCTTCCTAGATCTTCCTAGATCCAATAGAAATCCCTAGAAATGGGCGCAGCAGTCCAATCCCTAGAAATGGGCGCAGCAGTCCAAAAGCTTCCCGAAAGAGCAGTCCAAAAGCTTCCCGAAAGAGCAGTCCAAAAGCTTCCCGAAAGATTAATAGGCTATCCAATAGCTTCCCGAACCCTAGAAATGCAGCTGAAGCTTCCTAGATCCAATAGAAATCCCTAGAAATGGGCGCAGCAGTCCAAAAGCTTCCTGAAAGAGCAGTCCAAAAGCTTCCCGAAAGATTAATAGGCTTCCCGAAAGAGCAGTCAAAAGCTTCCCGAAAGATTAGATCCAATAGAAATCCCGCAGCGCAGCTGATATGCTATGCTGGGTTAGGCGATCATATCATGCCATAAAACAATTCGATATGTATAGAGAGATGAAGTGATTGAGCTTGCGCCCAGTCCAAAAGCTTCCCGAAAGAGCAGTCCAAAAGCTTCCCGAAAGATTAGATCCAATAGAAATCTCGCAGCGCAGCTGATATGCTATGCTGGGCTAGGCGATCATATCATGCCATAAAACAATTCGATATGTATAGAGAGATGAAGTGATTGAGCCAGAATCGGGGGCACAGCTGATATGCAGTAGTCCAAAAGCTTCCCGAAAGATTAGATCCAATAAAAATCCCGCGATCATATCATGCCATAAAACAATTAGATATGTATAGAGAGATGAAGTGATTGAGCCAGAATCGGGTGTATTTTTTATTACATAAATTAAATATTAAAATTTATTTTTTAAAAAATGACGTTTTTGAATTTTCAACGTATTAATAATCTATTATTTAAGAATCTGGTGTATTTTTTATTACATAAATTAAATATTAAAATTTATTTTTAAAAAAGGACGTTTTTGAATTTTCAACGTATTAATAATCTATTATTTTAAAATTTATGTTTTCAGGGTTATATAAATTAATATTTAAAATAATAATAGATATTTTATGGGCAAAGCTCAAAAGAACACATGGCGGAATATAATATTTACCTTCAGCCGCCTTCTAGAATTTCAGTCGGACACGGCATCCGTCTGCGCCAAATTCGTGTTTGCATTCAATAATTGTTTTCTTCGTTGGAGTCTCTGCCATTGAAGTTGCGCCCCTTCTTCCAAATTCCTCTGATCAAAAGCTTCCCAGCAATCATTCCACGATCTCTGCAGAAGTGAAACGCAAAGAGAAAATGGACGGTGAACGGAGAATCGGAGTTGCAGTGGATTTCTCACTCTGCAGCAAAAAAGCACTCAAATGGACTATCGATAATGTTATCCGTAAAGGTGATTACCTAATTCTCATCACTGTTCGTCCTGAAGGCGATTATGAAGACGGCGAGATGCAGCTCTGGCAAACTACCGGATCTCGTAAGATGTTCTTCCTTCTCGATCTCGTTCTTTTATTTCTCTCATCCGATCTTCGGAGGTAGCGCAAGCGCTTGTTCGATTGCACTGAAACCTTTTTCTAATTCTCTGCAAGATTGTTGCTCTTTTCGCTGTTTGAAGAAATTCGGTTTCGGTTTTGGTTTGATTCTTTTGTTCTTGGCGATCGACGTATTTTGTAATTGTCGCTGTGTGTGTGTTTACTGTTTTGTAGCGCTTATTCCTCTGTCTGAGTTCTCCGATCCTCACACCATGAAGAAGTACGGGATTAAGCCGGATGCTGAAACTCTGGACATCGTGACGACGGCGGCCGCCCAGAAGGAGGTGATTTTTCTATCTTTATGTTTTTGTTAAGCGGTTTGTTTCAATTTCTGCGTTGATGATTGAAATTTTTCTGTAATGGAACAGATCGCTGTATTGCTCAAGGTTTATTGGGGAGATGCTGGTGAGAAGATTTGTGAAGCAATTGATCAGGTTCCTATCAGCTGTCTCGTCATTGGGAACAGAGGTCTTGGCATGCTTAAGAGGTGAGATCGAATTCTCTTTCACTTGTTTGAATCATAACTCATAAGAATTTAGATGAGTTCTTAAAAATGGTAATGGCGAACAATTTTGTGAAGAACTAACTCGGTTGGAGAGGGGAACAAAACATTTAGGATGTAGGAACCTCTCCCTAGCATACGTGTTTGTAAAATCGTGAGACTGACGGTTATACGTAACGGGCCAGCTATCAATGGGCTGGCACTGGTTGGAGTAGGGCTAGACCCTCTCCATAAACTAGATGTGTTTTAAACCCGTGATGTTGACAGCAATACGTAACGGGCCAAGGCAGCAATATCTGCTAGCGGTGGGCATGAAATGTTACAAATGGTATCAAAGCCAAACGTCAGGTAGTGTGTCAGCGAGGACGTTAGCCCCCAAGGGGGTGGATTATGAGATCACACATCGGTTAGAGAGGGGAACTAGGGGTGGATTATGAGATCCCACGTCGTGTTAAAGAGGGGGAACTGAGAGTGGATTATGAGATCCCACATCTGTTAAAAAGGGGAACTGGGGGTAGATTATGAGATCCCACGTAGGCTAGAGAGGGGAACAAAGCATTCAATCTCGAAACTTCTTCCTAACAGACATTAATACGTAACGAGCCCCTGAGCTAAACTGGGTATCTTGATTTGTTCAAGAATCAAAGAAAAGCATCCGATCTCGAAACTTCTTCCCAAACTGGGTATCTTGATTTGTTCAAGAATCAAAGAAAAGCATCCGATCTCGAAACTTCTTCCCAACAGACATTAATACGTAACGAGCCAAAGCGGACAATATTTCAATCATAGGCTGAACTGGGTATCTTGATTTGTTCGAGAGTCAAAGAATCAAACTATGATTTTGATTTTTTTAAAAAAACTACAAGTATGCAGTTTTAAATTTGAAAATTGTGGAATATTCTTTAGGGCAATATTGGGGAGTGTAAGCAACTATGTGGTGAACAATAGCGCATGTCCAGTCACCGTGGTGAAGAAAGGAGATCATGAGCACTGATCATCATCATCATCATCCCACCACAAAGCACTCTTAAATCTACATTTTCTCATTCGAATTCTCTTATTCTAAGATGGTGATTATGCATATGTTCATGGATGGCTTGGCCTTCGTTGCTGTGTTCTTCAGGTGTTTGGATACTATTTAAACATTGGATTGCTTTTTTACCTGTTGAATTATAAGACATTTAAATTTACCCTTAAAATATTCACACACATACGACCATTGTGCCTCAGAGCAAAGCTATCAACCGACAAAAAATATCAGTAATCTAAGATTCATCCATGAACACAGAACCATGAGCGCTTGCCTTCATGAACTTCTTCAGCAAAAGAACGACAATTGCGAGAGTGAGCCCGATGGCAGCCCATTTGAACAACCAGTCATCCGCTGGCCTATGAACTCTCGTCTCCGGCCTCTGCTGCACCTTAGCGGTGGGGCGACTCGATGGCACCTCTCTTGCCACTCTTGCTGCTTCAGGCTGGAGATTGACATTCACAGATAATCCCTCTGGTACTGCTTCCTCAACAATCATGTCGATTGCGGGTGGATTCGGAATCTCTACCACAGCAGCTCCAGAAGTTACCTGGACATTGGCGGGTTTCTCCTCAGAGGCATCTGAAGAACCCGGCCGAGGGACAGGCGGCGCCTTACTCAGCAGATATTCATGAATCTGTGACGTAAAGAAGCTGATTACCTAACAGTATCATAGCTTTCGAGATATCGACAGAACTCGGGAGTACCTCGTTAATTAGCTTTTGACGTTCGGGAGTACCGAATCTGGGGGGCGCTTCTCGAGATTTGATGGCCAATTCTCGTCGCTCTTTCTTCTTGTAGTCCAGGGAACCAAGAGCGCCATTTGGGTTTGTGGGCATGAAAGCAATTAATGCAACCAAGGCAGTGCGCACTATGAACAAGCATCAACAGAAAAGGGTAAGCGGGAAAAAAGGAACAAAGATCAGAGCATGTGGAACTTGAAGCAACTAAACGTAAATGTAGAAACCGGACAACGGAAATCCTATGAGTTAACATAACAAAACAAGACAAGTTGAATTAATGATACAAAAAACTACCACTCCACGACGGTTGCCAATGCTCTGGATGGTGATTTGATATGCTCAAGCAAATCTTCGTTTGGGTTTCAAAGCGCCCATTTGGCTGAAAGAAAGGAAGTGTCAAAATAAACACACAAAATAACTCTAAAACTTTTAATCATTCAAAATCAATTTGATTATACGAGCATCTTGTGAGATCCAAGAGTGATTGGAGAGGGGAATGAAGCCTTATACAGGTGTGGAAACCTTTTCCTAGTGGACGTGTTTTAAACTATGAGGCTTACGGAAATATCTGAGTCTGACGGCGATACAACTCTAAAACTTTTAATCATACAAAATCAATTTGATTGTACGAGCATCTTGTGAGATCCAAGAGTGGTTGGAGAGGGGAACGAAGCCTTATAAAGGTGTGGAAACCTTTTCCTAGTAGACGCGTTTTAAATCGTGAGGCTGACAGCGATAGAACTCTAAAACTTTTAATCATTCAAAATCAATTTGATTGTACGAGCATCTTGTGAGATCCAAGAGTGGTTGAAGAGGGGAAAGAAGCCTTATAAAGGTGTGGAAACCTTTTTCCAGTGAACGCGTTTTAAACCGTAAGGCTGATGACGATACTTAATGAGCCAAAACATACAATATTTACTAGCGGTAAGCCTGGGCTGTTACTAGTATCAGAGTCAGACATTAGGCGGTATAACAACGAGGACGCTGGGACCCCAAGGGGGATTGTGAGATCCTACATTGGTTAGAGAGAGGAACAAATCATTCCTTATAAGGGTCTGGAAACCTCTCCCCATTAGACGTGTTTTAAAACCGTGAGGTTGACAATGATACGTAAAGGGCCAAAGCAAACAATATCTACTAGCGGTAGGCTTGGACTGTTACCCATCTTGTTTAAAGATGTACTAAAGAAGACAAAAACGATTTTAAGTCTTTCAAAATCAAGCTCAAACATGCTCCATTTAAAAGACAAGAAGGAACAGAAAGGGGAACAAGCATGAAAAGAGATCGCTATCTTACGGTTAGCAACATGAATGAAGGTGGCTTGAATGGATATTCTGCTGGCAATTGTATACGTCCATGATATATCCCACCCTCAAATTCACTATCATCCGGTCCACGGATGGCAAATTGCCATTCAAATATATTCTCCTGAAAAAGCAACATTTATCCTTGGCAAAACCCTTAAACTCTGTGACAGTCAAAAAGACAAAACTACGCGGATTAATACCAGAACTGGTGTATCAATCGAGCAATGGTTCGCATAGCAGGTATTGTTCTTCTTTTACCAAAATTCAATGAAGTCGATACAATTATAAGAATTAACACACATGAACATAGCGAGAATAGCATAAGATACATGGAAGATTTATGGAAAAGGACTGGATGCAAGTGTGTATTTGTAGAATCAGTAATCAATTCAAACAAATTGATTATTAGCCTAACTAGAGAGTAAGGTTCAAACCAAAGGACTGCGGCTGTTCAAGAACATTCAATGATTATCAAATCGAATGAATTTCATATAAAAAATCTGGCAACAAACCGTTAATATTTCCACTTTTCTTCCTTTTTGAGCCCTATCAAAACATTCATACGCAATAGAAGCAGACACCAGCAGGTATGAAAAATCAAAAGAAAACCAGATTAATAATTGATTTCTTTCTCACATTTCCACATATATCATACAAATGCAACAATCGGCGAAAATCACAGGGAATCAATTAATTCAACAAAGATGCGCAAACCATTAGAATGTAAAACCGACAAAACAGGAACAAAAACCAGAGCAATTCAAAAGCAAAAAACCTCAAGAGGAAGACTCGTGAAATCATCGGAAGGATTCGACTGCAACTCCTTGACCTCCTGAAGGATCCTCTTCACCGCAGGGTTCTTCAGATTGTACTTATCCTCCGCCATAGGTTTTCAATTCACTCGCAGATCCGATCCGATCCGATTGCAACCGCCATCCTATCACGATTCTAAAAAGGAAAGAACAAGAGGCGATCCCAGAACCAGACGGTAGGCTTTGAATCGAAATCAAAGCCAAACCGCAAATGTGAACGAGAATCGCAAATTGGGTTTTAACGTGACACGTCATTCTTTCCTATTTTGTTGGCGGGTATTAACGTGACACTCCATTTTTATGTTTAAAATTTTAAATTGACAAAATTAAACCTAAACTATAATTAATTATTGTTTTTTTAAAATAAACTGTTAATTATTGAAGTAATTATTATTTTGAAATTTTAATTTTATCTTATTTAAATTAAAAAATTTCAAATGCTTATTTCTTCATAAAATATAATATAAATTACCAAAATATCACAGAAAAAAATATATTTTTAATTTATCTGTTTTAACTCATTAGATCATTTTCCATCTAATTTAATATTAAGTAGATGTATCATTTAAACTCTTTATTTTATTTTAATAAATATTAATAACAATAAAATTTAGAAGTTGATTTTTAAGGCATTTATATGACTAGCTGGTGATCCGGGCTGTTTCTTTCTCGACGATGAAGCTTATCCCCCATTGTCTCGCTAGCCGACCTTGACCCTTGTTATTTTGAGATCATATATAGTATTCAGAGTTTGAATCGATTTGGTACCGCTCTCACAGCCCGCACCGAAACAGTGATTTGCCTCTAAATGTCTAGTCAACTGTTGCGGCTCAATGCATTTCGAGAGAGAAACCAGTTAGCTATGGGTTTGAGTGACATTTCACTCCTAACCACAACTCATTTGCTAATTCTTCAACATCAGTTGGTTCGGACCTACAGTTAGATTCACCCAAGCTTCATCCTGATCATGGATAGGACCAATTTGGACTATCCAACCCAACCCAGACCACTAGTTATTTTCAAAAGATTTTCCCAACCGAACCACTATGCACTCCTTGGTACTATATATATATATATATATATAACGGGTTAACTTTAACATTTATTTAATTGGATAAAATCAAATAAAGAAAAAAAAATTACCTAAAAAAATATTAATTACTAGAAAACTATTGATAATTGTTATATAATCCATTTTTTAATAAAATAGTAATGAAGTCCACAGGGTTCGAAACGGCGTCGTTCCTTTAAAAGCATTAAACGACGTCGGATGGGGCGATGGACCGCCTCGAAGCGACTGAACGAAGTTGGCTATAAGGTTTGTTCTTTATTTTCTTCCCATTTCCTTTTTATTCGTCTCGCTGTTTCTGTATTGCTCTCTTTTTCCTGTGGACTGAAAGGAAAAAGGAAGAAAAAAAAGAAAAGAAAATATAAGAAGAACCAACTCTCTACACAAATTCCCAATGAAAATTTCGGAGCTCCATGAATCTAAACCTATATTCTTCGTCCTTCGCCACGCTCTATAGTTTCCATTCTATCCCATTCGTTTCGAAATCTCATCACTGCAATTATTTTTTGAGTTTCGTGATCCATATCCACCACTCTCAGAAGCTGAGATGCAGTTGTTCGCCGTAGAAGTTTTGTTGGGAATTTGCAGCTAACTCCATTGAAGGTACTTATTAAATGGCAGATTTTGTGTTCGTAAATGTTTCGGGGTAGGGCTTGTTCATTGTGTGGGCGTGTTTTGAATTTGGTATGATGAAATTGTGTATGTTTCTTGTTCTCTAGTTAAATTGTCCTGTGGAAGTTTCTATGAAACTGAATTAGAGTTTACGGAATGGAACAACAATGCATAATGGATTTTGATAGGTCAGGATTTCGTAGGTGCAGAAAATAATTTCTGAGTTTCTGGGACTAACCATCTTGATGGATTCTGTGACTCCTTCAGTTCAGTAGGTCTGGGTTTTCTTTTCTTCGATTGATTTCTTTGGTATGCGATTCTTTTGGCTTAGCTTCATAATATAATTCACATTCACTTTGGATTTGGTGTTTCCTCGTACTCTTTGGTATTATACTATAGCTGCATTATTACCAGTTCTCTCTCACTTTCTCACATCTCCCCATCGCCAACATGATTTTCTCTTCAAGAGCTTCGCTCTGCCTTTGATAATTTGGGAGAGAACTGGAGGACATGGCTCATGAGGGACAATTTTTTCTCAACTTACTCCAGATGGATATGGCTTGAGAGTAATGCTTTCTTTGCCAGTTTTTTCATTGATTTCCTTGAGCGGGACACGGCTTGAGAGAGGGGTTTTGCGGTGAAAGAGGAGGGCTTTGAGGAAGATGTTTCAGGACAAGGAATTCATCTGGGTTTGACCGTGATTATGAAAACCAAAGTAAGAAAATGACAGGCTAGAGAGAATGAGTTTATAAAGGAAGAGGAAGAGGCGTGAAGTTTGATTTTTTTAATAAAATAGATAGCATTTGGTTTTCTGTGGTTTTTACAATTCAATTTGTTCAAAATACTAAATACTCCTTGGTATATTGGTGGTGGTTTTAGTATTATAAGATGGTTGCCGAAGAAACACATTTACAGATACAAGATATGGATATGACACAACATTAATACGATGGCACATCATTTTTTAAAAATTTAGGACGCGGACACGACAAGGACACATTTATTAAAATATATATCATTTTTATGCTGGAAGATAATTCAAAGTCGGTAAGTTTATACATTTACATGCTTAAAAATTAGTTTGATGTATTTCACTATCGATCTTTAATTTTTTCATTTTTTCATATATGCGTCGATTCAGTATACTTAACAAATGTTCGTGCACGTCTAACAATTGTTGGACCTATTTTGACTTTGTACACTAATGTTTAACGCATCTACTGCACTAACAAGTGTTTATGCATGTTCAACAAGTGTCATAGTGTCTAAGTGTCCATAGACAAACTATAGTGTTTCTGCTTCTTAGGTGATCACTATAGAGCTCCTTGAGTGGAAAATCAACCAGGGGGATGAAGAAATATTTTTCATTTCAAAGTCATGGGATCACCTTCTAGATGACTCTAGAGCTTCTTAGATGGTCACTATAATATTTGGGGTTTTGTTTGCTATTTGGGTGTTTGTTTCTCTTTTCACCCCTTTTGGAAGTTTGTATCTTTTAACACTATTTCTATTGTTTCATTTATCAATGAAAAGTTTGTTCTTGTTAAAGAAAAAACAGAAGGTTAATCCAAATGAAGGATATACTGCCTTATTTTCCTTATAATATTTCTCTTGCTAATGTAACTCTTTAAAAAATGTGTTTCAGAGATTTTTTTATATTTTTTATTTTTAACTTTCGACAATATTCCTTTGGCTTTTTCATGTTCGTGTTTTCCTTTAGAATCTTTGGTTGGAACGCAACACTCACATTTTCATGGATAAAAACTGTGATGTCAATTATTTTATCGAATCCACGTCTTTTTTAGCTATCATTTGGAGCAAATTGTCTCCTTTTTGTAATTGCAGTTTATCTACTATCACAATTCAATGGAGGTATTTTTCGTGTCGATATTATCTGGTATGAACTTTTACGTCCTATTTCATCATATCAATAAATGGTTACTGTTTCATATTAAAAATGTTGATTTGGCCAAGTATTTGATTTTTAGATGTATATTGATGAATGTTTGGTTTTTCCTACTTGTAGGTTCTATGACTAATATGGCTCTTCGGAAGTTTGTTTGTGGTGCTACACCTTCTATTAACTTGAAACATTCAAGTTTTCCCGCTAAGGTGCATGAGCAAGCTCAATTTGAAGAACCTGAGACTAACCAGACGTTGGAGCCTGATGTAGAAATTGACCCTAGAGAAGTTTATTTTCTTATTATGCACTTTCTTTCATCTGGGCCATGTCGTAGAACTTGTGGGCTGCTCTGGGATGAGCTTTTTGAAAATCAGCTTTTACCCCGACGATATCATGCTTGGTATTCAAGAAATGGGATGCATAGTGGGCATGAAAATGACGATGGCTTGTCATTTCCATTAAGTTACCAACACTTAGTGGAGAGGTATGCATCTCTTATTGTTAATCAATTAGCATTGCTTAAGTTTTTTAGGTACGGATCCTAACAGATCAAAACAATCAGTTTTGCATTACTTTAGCTTTGGTTGGAGCACAACAGTAAGTGTTTTTGGTATTAAAGCTTCTAATTCTGTTCAGCTATTTGGGTCCCATTTCCCTGTGTGGCTCTTCTAATTTGTTTTCTGAATGTTCTCAAGTTGAATCTTGTGTGGGTTTTCTACTCTGAAGTTTTGTTGTTCTTTCCGAAAGTGACTTCCTCATTTAAGAAATGAAAGTCTCTTCATGTGGGAGATGTAAGGTTTAGAACATTTTGTTGCTTTGTTATTGACCATTCACTCTCTCCCTCTGGAGGGGGGCTTTTGAAATTGATGTCTTAGGCTGTTTTTGTGTCCTTCTCTTGAAACTTTTCTTTTGGGGACGGTGATGGGAATTTTGGCCCTAAGATTACTAATAAAAATCCTATTACTTATTGAAAGAGAGAAGGGATAAAACACCGTGCATTTGGTACTTACTTCTTCCATAGTTCATTATTGAATTTGATTCAGTGCACGCAAAGGCATCTATCTTGTATTGTTACTTTTCGTATACATGGAATGATTTTTCTTATGTTGTTGTTACCCTTAAAGGTATCCACATGTCGATAAGAATCACCTGATAAAACTTTTGAAGCAATTGATGCTTAACAAGGCCCCTCCATCTAGGGGTATGAGTGGTGCAATTGCTCCAAATGCAGCGGACGTACCTACGTTATTGGGAACGGGCACATTTTCACTTCTGAGCTGTAAGTGATATTTGCTTGCACATTGTCCTTGTCAAACTGTTATTATGTTATGCTGTGTACAGGAATTATTGGATACCATTAGTGAAGTGTATTTAGGTTATTATACCAACGATGCATTCTTATACTGTGTTTGGTCACTGTCCAATTAGTTACGTGGAAGTTTTAGACTTACTATTCTGTTTTTTGTTTTGTGGAGCTACTGCTGTCCATTTATTTTATATGGAAAATTCTTGATTCCCAGATGATAAAAATGATGGAGTTGGCAAACCAAGTGGTCCCCCATCCCACATGCGTTGGCCTCATATGAAAGCTGATTCTGTTCGTGGATTAAGTTTGAGAGAAATTGGAGGTGGTTTCTCCCGACATCAACGTGCTCCTTCTGTGCGTGCAGCATGTTATGCAATTGCTAAGCCATCAACAATGGTGCAGAAAATGCAAAACATAAAGAGGCTACGAGGGCATCGTAATGCTGTTTATTGTGGTAACTTTTTATCATAAGGAAAATGAGCTACAGTTTAATTTCTTTGCTACTTGATTTTTCTCCTTAGTGTGAATGTCTGAGATAGCTTATTTACATCTCGTTTAATCTCATGAGAATTTGCCTCATTTGACCACATGCCATCAGGAATCTACAAAATATTCAATATTCAATATCCTGTATTGCTGGTTACTAAACTTGCACCAAGACCTCAGAAATGTTTGGTTTACAACTTTTCAGCTCTCTCTTTAATCATTAACCAAACACTGGTGACTAGTTGGAAGTTTGGTCGAAAGCTTTCAACCTGAGAATCATGAAAATCAGGGGTGGAGGAGAACGAAACACCCTTTATAAGGGTGGGGAAATCTTTCCCTAGCAGACGCGTTTTAAAAATCTTGAGAGCAAGCCCAAAAAGGAAAGCCCAAAGAGAACAATATCTGCTAGCAGTGGGCTTGAGCCGTTACAAATGGTATTAGAGCCAGACACTGGGCAATGTGCCAGCGAGGAGGTTGTTCCCTGAATGGGGGTTAGACGCGAGGCAGTGTGCCAATAAGGGGTGGATTTGGTGAGGGTCCCACATCGATTGGAGAAAGGAACGAGTGCCAGCGAGGACGTTGGGCCCTGAAGGGAGGTGGATTATGAGATCCCACATCGGTTGGGGAGAAGAACGAAACACCCTTTATAAGGGTGTGGAAACCTTTCCCTAGCAGACGCGTTTTAAAAACCTTGAGGGTAAACCCGAAAAGGAAAGCCCAAAGAGGACATTTGCTAGCGGTGGACTTGGGCCGTTACACTTTCTCTCTTTGAGATTGGCAATCAGATGGGTGCTATTCCTGGTTAAAAGTGTAGAGCTATGAGACTGTTTAAGAACCACCTCACACCATTTATCAAATCTGAGATTGATAACTTCTTCTGGAGCCATGGTTCTTTCAAGTGAAGTTACTAACATGTGGAGGAATGGGTAGCTTTACAATTCTCCCATAAATTAAAAAACGTATCGTCAGAAGTAATAGAACTCACAAGCCTTTCAGGACCTAGCTGGAAAGTCTTCTTGACGAATACAACTAAAGACCTATATAAGGTAAAGAAGACAACAGCAAGCTAATTGTTGATGAAAAGGTTGAAACAAAAGCTCTAATGATATATTTGATATGCAGTAATGGAGAAGGAACTAGTTTTGATCGTGCTACGTTGGAGCCCTTTTCTTTAGTTTGTCTCCTTCTTGGGTTTTGTTTATTTATTTATTTTTATATTTGGCATGCCTCTGTTTCTCTCTCTGGTGGCTTGAGGATCAGTGATCTTTTTCCAAACAAAAACTTGTCTTCCATGTTCAATGGAGTTGCTGTTTTGCCATGGGGAACATTTCCGTTCGGATAAAAGTTACTGTGGCCACCTAGTGATTAGTGTCCCGATGTTCATGGTGTTAAACTTTCAAAAAGCTATAGGAGGGGAGGACATCTGGATTATAGAAGTCCTCATTATTTATAAAATTCCTTTGAAGTTGAAAAATGACCTCAATATCAAATTTTGGGAGGATACTTAGCTTGGAAGTACCTTATTGTCTCTCTCTTTTCCAGTAGTGTATCGTATTATGCTATTGTTAAAGTATTGATACAGGACTAAATTTACTATGACCCATCCACTTGAGTTTTTTGGGTTTAGTGATGACTTAAGATGGTATAAGAAGCAGGAGATCTTGTGTTCGAACCCTATAAAATCATTTCCTTTATTGATTCACTTGTTAGGTTTTCTAAAAGCACAAAAAGAACCAAAAACATCCCATAGTTCAAAGAGAGGAGGACGAGTTATTCATCAAGTCCATGAGTGAGTGGGAGTGTAAAAGTTTTTTTTTGGAACAAGAGACAAAACATTTTATTGTACAAGAGGAGTGTAAAAGTATTGATATAGGACTCAATTTATCATAACCCATCAACTTAAGCTTTTTGGTTTTGTGGTGATTCAACAACTACCTCTGCAACTCTACTCTCTTTCAACACCATAGCCCAAATCTGAAAGAGTAAAAAATTCAAGATTGACTCTCTCTCTGCTACATTGAAGGTATCTCTATCTTGGATGCTAATAGGGAAATCCCCATGGAACTCCTGAAACTTACCAAGCATATAAGTGAAAGAGCTACCTGCAAGGTTAGTCACAACTCCATTCTTAGTTTGGAATGACTGATGAGATGGAAGCACAGCAACATTAACGGGACACTAATCACTAGGTGTCAAGTACCATCAAATCTAGAATCAAGTAACATCAAAAGCATGAAACTCCTATCTCGAGGCCCACTGGATTTTTAGCTTGAAAACCCTTTTGGGTTTTGATTGTGGAGAAGAGACCGATCCAATGCCCACTCATGGAAGCACCAACCTGATCTTCATTCAAGATTGTCAAATCTGGAGGTGCAAGTCCCTGCGAAGTCTATCTTTGATCTGAGCTTGAGTAATATATCAGTTCCCTACAAAAAAATTTAACATTAAGGAAATTAGTTATAGGAGAGAATGACGCTAACATTGTGTATACAGTTTCTACTAATGAGGTTCTGAGCGTATAATTGAGATGGTAATCAACTAACTTTCAATTGCTTCTTTCATTTGTTCTAAAAAAAAGTTTGGTTATTCATAAAGAAACGGCTCTCAGTTGCTTCCCCCCGCATATTATTTTATCTCCTCAGGGTCGATTAAAATACCCACAAATACCATCCCATCCACCTGAGCCAACCACTGGTTCATATTATTTCCTTGCTTAGGCAATGATTCATTTTTCATTTCACTTTTGACAGCAAGTTTTGATCGCATGGGAAGGTATGTTATAACTGGTTCAGATGATCGCCTTGTAAAGATTTGGTCAATGGAAACTGCATATTGCTTGGCAAGCTGCCGAGGACATGAGGTGTGATTTAATTTTTTGGAGTAGAATACTGGCAGATTTCAGAATTTCTTGAATAGAGTGTGCTTATATGTTGCTGTATTTTGTTCTTCAAAAGGGTGATATCACTGACCTTGCTGTAAGTTCTAACAATGCTGTGGTGGCGTCATCTTCAAATGATTTTGTTATTCGTGTTGTAAGTTCACTTTGCTGACAGATTCATTTCTGTTTACTTTTATATTGTGGAAAACCAACCTTTACTTGTTTTCCCTTGTGGTTTATTACAGTGGCGTTTGCCTGATGGGCTGCCAATTTCAGTCTTACGAGGACATACTGGTGCTGTTACTGCAATTGCCTTTAGTCCCAGAGCTGCCTATCAGCTTCTTTCGTAAGGCTGATTCCTTTTCACCATTTAGCTTAGTCGATGAAGTTTTGTTTTTCCTTTTTATTGTTTTTTTTACAAACAAGAAGCAGACTTTCTCTCCGGATGACACATGTAGGACCATTGTCCAATGACATAAGCATCAATTTTCAAATGTCATGGCTTTCATAACTTTAACACAAAAGATGTGGGGCTGCTGTCTTTTTTTTGAGAGACAGATGCATAAACTTTATGATTCATTTTGGATGGAGCCATTATGAGGAAATTCATATCTGCAACTTTATTTTGATTCATGGAAATTGATAGCCAATGCTTTCCTCTTGTGATGTAGATTGTATCTACTCTGTGTTTCATATGGAAAGTAGTCCAAATTTTGTTTTGCTTGTACCGCTCAGGTTCCCTTATGAAGAACTTGTTAGATGCAATGTTGTATTTTATTTGTCTTAACACAATTTTTGCATATAACCACTAGAAAATGAAACATGTGCGCGTTTCGTATGAAATCACTCTGTAAGCTTTCTCTATTTCATGCAGATCGTCAGATGATGGAACGTGTAGGTTATGGGATGCTCGGAGCTCTTCTCAGAATGCTCCTCGTATTTATGTTCCAAGGCCTTTGGACTCTGTGACTGGTTGGCTGATTTTTTGTTATTATTGATATCATTGATATCTTGTTTGCCTAACACTTATTTGCAATATTTTTTTCGCTGCAGCAAGAAATGGTGGCTCTTCTGCGAGTACTCTTCCTCAGAGTCATCAAATATTTTGCTGTGCATTTAATGCTTGTGGCACTATTTTTGTTACTGGTAGTTCTGACACTCTAGCAAGGGTAAGATTACTAGTTTTCTTCAAATAGTATCTTCACCCTCTTTAAGCCCTTGAATGATTTTCATGCGTAGCTTTTAAACTTTGAAGCAAGGATAAGTTCCTATAGGCAAAGCAGGTATGGTTTATTAACTAATCTTCATATGATCTTTTACCAAGCAGGTTTGGAGTGCCTGTAAAGGAAACAATGATAACCCAGACCAACCAAACCACGAGATTGATGTGTTAGCTGGCCATGAGAATGATGTCAATTATGTGCAATTCAGGTCAGATCCTCTTATTCTATAGGTTCTTATATATTATTAAAAGCTTCAAGCTAATCTACTCTTGCTATATTTCTGCAGTGGATGTGCCGTAGCATCAAGATTTACAACTACTGACATTGTGAAGGAAGACAATGTTCACAAGTTCAAAAACTCCTGGTGTGTGTTGTTACATCTGGTGGGAAAAATGTTTAGAGCTAGAGGATATAACTGTTTAGAGGACGCTATTGTCAATGACTGCTGATAGTTTCATCTGCTTTTTGCTTATTTTATTTTTCAACGCCTATTATATTTGATTTGAATTTTTTCCGTCCAAGTCTCTTTTCAAATTTTTTTGTAGTCCTATTTAAGGTTTTGGTACTTCCAAGTTTGCTCAGCATGCTTGGTCAAAAGTACTTCTCTGAGTTACATATGTAGGCCATAAAATATCTCATTATATATATTGTTTGCTTTTACATGAGCATTTTTCATTTCATTCTCATTCGGTGCATTATTGGGTCAAAACCACTCATTTCTTCACTTAATTGGTGGAGAGTCTATTGAGAGACCATTGGTATCCATATTCATGTCAAGTAAAGTAAAAGATGGATTGTGCATATTTCCTTTGTTATCGAGCATTTTTATTCTAAGTTAGTTCCTTTATGTGGTTCCAGGTTCACTTATGACAACATAGTTACTTGTTCTCGTGATGGCAGTGCAATTATTTGGGTTCCAAGGTCACGGAGGTCACATGTAAGTTTTTACGTTACTCCTTACTTTTATTGCTGTTTTCCTACTTAATGTGAGGGAAAGAGGTTCTTGTAACTTTCTATTATGGATCTACTAAAACATAGTTTTTATACCTCTCTGATATTTAATGTACATTGCTTTCAATTTTTTGTTTCAGGGGAAGGTAGGTCGCTGGACCCGTGCATACCATTTAAAAGTGCCTCCTCCACCCATGCCCCCACAACCTGCCCGAGGCGGCCCTCGTCAGAGGATTCTTCCTACCCCTCGTGGTGTAAATATGATAATTTGGAGCCTAGATAATCGTTTTGTCTTAGCAGCTATAATGGGTCAGCTTTTTCTCTACCTCATTATCAAAGATATAGATACTGTAGAATACCTTTTTGAAGTCTCTTTTGTTACCTACTCGAAGCTTGAAAGAAAATATTGATTGTAAATATGACATATCCCTGGTTTCATTTCTCACTTTAAGTTTTAACATCGGCATGAGTAGAAAAAGATATCAGAAAGATATTTAATTCAAATATCAAAATTTATATTAAAAAAATCATTATTGTAATCTGTTTTTTTTAATAAGAAACAATCATTAGGGTAATCTTTTAATTATTCTTTATAATGCAATATAAAACATCTAAGCATGTGATCTCTTTGGGTGTATTTTCTCCTATGGTTTCTGTAATTTTCTCCAAGTACCCTCCATAGTTTTTTAGATCTCTCTCGTACACACACACACGAAATGTACCTCCATAGTTTTCTAGATCTCTCTTGTGCACACACACAAAATGCATGTTCACACCATGGTTTTAAATTTCTCTCTACATGTCGATATGTTCATCTACATTTCCATCCATTTATATTATACCTTAGAGGCCGAATATTTTTTTTGAAGAAGAAATAATCATTTCATTGATCATATGAGAATACAAAAATAAGAGGAGTCCCTAAACCCTAAGAAATTACAATGAGAGGAGTCCGTAGATGTCGACATTTAAAACTTTAATGCACATGCACATGCACGTATTTGTACAAATTTTGATGACTCTATCTTGTGGGAGAATAAACAATATTGCTGTCAGTGCAATCTCAGTTTTTTTAATCATCAATGATGGATTACTTCATTTTCATGGTTAATTTTTTTGTAGTAAGACTGCTGGACGTCTGTGTAAAAAATTCTTAGGAACTCAAACAGTTTAGTAAACTTTAGGAGCATAAGTTATAAATTTCTCAACCTAAGTAGTTTTTCCTATGTGGTACAGATTGTAGAATTTGTGTTTGGAATGCCTCTGATGGCAGCTTAGTGCACTCTTTGACGGGTCATACTGAATCTGTAAGTGGTTTATTTATTTGCAATTTTTTTTGTTTTACATGTTCACATGATATTTCTCCTTTAGAAAGTTTAGGACTGGCTTTTATGAAGTCCTATCTAGTCATAGTACCATAAAGATACTTCCTTATTTCATCCTTGCATTTTTGTCATTACAACATTTCAAGTATTTTCTATTGTCTAGGGTTTTATGGAAATCGTTAACTGGTGGAACTAGTGTGGATGAAATTATTTAAAAAATTGTGAGAAAGAGGAGTTACATTTTAGCTGGAGCTAAACCAATCAAGGCTTCATTGTTTTAGTTACTCCAGTGTTGAAAAAAATGTTGATTTGGGTGATTTTGTTGCCACATGATTTGTTAGATATGATAAAGAAGAAGGATGAAACTAAAGATCAGAGCGTTTTGTTCTTTTGTGTGTGTGTGTGTGTGTGTGTGTGTGTAGGGTGGGGTTGCTTCGAGGGGTGTGAATTATTTGCAGAAAATTGTATGTCAAGAACAGTTCAGCATATTATGACTTAAGGATCATCAGTATACTTATGTTTCAGGCTCTCAGACTGACTTTCGTGTAATTTTTGTTTCAGGTTTGGACATGGACTTAAATTTATATTTTATGACTAATTTAATCAGAAGATATTTTGGTTAAGACTGGCCTGTATAACTAACCTTCAGAAGATTGGGACAAATAACGAGGAACTATCTTTCCCAAACTAAATAATGCAATACTTCACACTAATTATGTAGCAAATTGGATTGCTAATATATCCCTCTCATGAAATGAAGAAAAGAAGAGTAAAGCCATACTAAAATAATATTAGCAGCTTCTATCTTTTGAAAATATGTCATTCATTGCTTAATGCATTATGAGGCCTAAGATATCCACTTTGTAGTTGTAAGTTCTGATAAGATTGCTTTATATCTCTGACAGACGTATGTACTCGATGTTCATCCTTTTAATCCAAGGATTGCTATGAGTGCTGGATACGATGGAAAAACAATAGTTTGGGATGTGAGTTTTTGGGTTCCTTTCAGTTTTTTGTTGAAGTTTCTATTTGTTACTTTTTCACCAGGACTTTCGTTTCATATGATGTTACTTGATTCTAGATTTGGGAAGGCACGCCAATTCGGATATATGAAATTTCTCATTTCAAACTGGTTGATGGGAAGTTTTCTTCGTAAGTTCATATTGCAAGTTGCCAAATTGATCCTCATATACTTGATTTATCTCTGTTTTAGTGTTTTCACATTTGCGAAAGCATTTTCTCTCGTGAAATGATATGGTTTGGTAGTTTTTATGTACTTATGTTTGAGAGGTTAGAATGCATTCCTGGAAGAAATCTGCATACTGGCATGATGTGCATCTTGTTATTTTTCATCAATGTAGGTGATGTTTAATGTTTTTTCATAGTTGTATCAATGTGTGGGACAGTTGATAAACGGATGTGGAAATTATGATGTGGGTAAAAGCAGTATCTTTTCAATGCATGATTTGTTTTTTTTTTTTTTAAAGAGAAATTACGAAGTGTCCCGTAACCCTTATTTTTTAAAACAATCTCTTACAAAGCTCTAATTTTTAAAAGTTTTATTATATTATTTTTCATAATACTATACTTTTTCGTGTACAAAATAATTATTTACATTTGTTTATTATGCATTTAAAGAAGGTTTAGTTTTTTTTTTTTTTTTCTTTCTTTTTCCGCTTTTCTTTAATGGTGTTTCATGTTCTAAGCTTCAATGGCTATAGCACTTTAATGTGCTTCATACTTTTTTTTAAAAAAAAAAAACTTTGGGGGAGAACTTTTGATCACTTAGGGGCCTGATTGAGTGGGTTGCTATGAAGGATTGGATTATTGGATACCCAAGGTACCATTGAGATTTGTGTTGTTTGGATGATTCCATGGTCTTTGCTTTGCAATCAGCTGTATGAAGTGTTTATTTCTTGATATTGAAGGTTGGAAATTTCAAGATGCTTTGGTGGATGTAATGAATCTAGAAGTTATGATTGAGTGGTGCAGGATGATGATATTTAAAAGGCTCGGCAATCTTAGTCAAGTATTGGGCTGTAGAAATTCAATATTTTCCTATGGCTATAATTGTCGTGTAATTGGTTCATCATAGTGATCATAATGTTATTGAGCTGATTGTGTATAAATGGATTAGTTCTGTTCTTCATATTGAGATGATTTCAATGCGAGGGATTACTTTTTTACCATGTATCCCTCATGCATGCTTATACTATAGTGTCTTAGTTTTGTCTCTGTTTTGTAGAGACGGGACATCAATTATACTTTCAGATGATGTTGGGCAGCTATATATATTAAGCACCGGGCAGGGAGAATCCCAACAGGATGCCAAGTATGATCAGGTACTTGAGTTCATTAATATTTTGTCGATCTCTGCTTTGCTTCCTTCATGATCATATGTTTTGCTAATGTTTCTAATACTGATTGTCTTGCCCTTACTGCAGTTCTTTCTTGGTGACTATCGCCCACTTATTCAGGATCCTTTCGGCAATGTAGTTGACCAAGTAAGAAAACTATGTATGATATGTTGTTATTAAACATGTAATGAAGTGATATCTGCTGCTGGCCTGTGATAACCTGGTTCATCAAATTATAGTTTCTTTTCTTTTCTGTTGTTTTTTACTTCTATTTTATTTCTTATGATTGAGCCAATATTGGATTCAGGAAACCCAACTCAGTACTTACAGACGGAATTTGCAAGATCTCCTTTCTGACTCAGGTTTCCCTCTACTCCAACTGATGTTGGTATATGGTTTCAGCTTGTTATTAATTCATTTTGTGTTTGCTGCTTGTGTGATGAAAAATTATAGGCATGATACCTTATCCAGAACCTTATCAGACTGCATATCAGCAAAGACGTTTAGGTGCTATGGGTCTTGAGTGGCGTCCCTCTTCTCTAAAACTTTCTACTGGGCCTGACTTCAATCTCGACCCAGATTACCAATTGCTGCCATTGGCAGACTTGGACATGTTGATTGAACCATTGCCTGAGATTGTGGATGCAATGGATTGGGGACCAGAAAATGAAGTACAAAGCGATGATACTGATTCGGAATATAACGTCACCGAGGATTACTCTACTGGTGGGGAGCAAAGAAGCCTAAATTCGAACTGCTCAACGGATTCAGAATGCAGCTCCGATGACACAGGGATTGACGATGGTCTTCGAAGGTCAAAAAGGAAAAAACAGAAAGCATACGTGAGTATTGTTATCTTCTTCCCATGAATCCTTCTCTTCGCTTTAAATATATTAATTTCCATCAATTAAGTTCCATTTCCATTTTTAAATATTTTTCCTCTGAAATAGAACTCTTTCTTTCCACGTATATTTCAGATGGAGGTCATGACTTCTTCAGGAAGGCGTGTTAAAAGAAGAAATATGGATGAGTATGAAGGTGATACTGTTAGGAATTCCAGAAATCGGAAGTCAAAATCTGGCCATAGAGCATCCAAAAAGAAATCAGCATCTAAGTCATTAAGACCTCAAAGAGCGGCTGCACGTAATGCTCGCAACTGGATATCATCGTTTAAGGGAAAATGTACAGATGGAGAAGATGAATATGAGTCGGGAGGTGATTGCTCAGAAAGTGAATCTACATTAGAAGATTCAGACATTGAGAGTGATGAATATGAAAGGTCATTGCAAAACAGAAATAAACATTCAAAAGGGAAAGAAGTATTCCTTGATGAAGCTGAGTTGATTACAAAACCTCTCGACATTCCTGAATCTCGTGTAGATTCTGGAAACAGAAAGAAGTTGATCCTTAAATTCTCCCTTAAGAATCCAAATAAGGTTGATCCTCCTTCAAACACAACACTTACTTGCACCAACATGGCTGATGTGGCTAGCTCATCATCAAGATCACCAAAGGAAGTTATTGAAACCAGTCAGAATCTTATGAGATCCGAGAGACAATTTGGAAATACTGATGGACATTCTGATCTGACTGAGGTCTACACAAATGGGAACATAAGATGGGGAGGGTCCAAGGTTCGATCGTCCAAGCGCATAAGATTAGATGCATATGCATTATCTAGTCCATTTCGCAATGGCGATCATAATGAAAATGAGAATACTGTTCATGAATATTTAGAACGAGAAAATCATTTTGGTGCACCATCCCCCCATTCAAAGATACAGAATTATTGTGCAGATGAAACACATGCTGTATCCCTGACGAATTTGAAAGATGACGATGATAATGCTTCTGGGCACTCTCCTGAGATGGTCAATGGTGGTGAGCTTAAATGTGTTAGCAACAGCAAATCATGTGATGATCATGATGATTCAAATAATTTGAATTTCATGTTTTCTTCAGATGCAACCACATCAATACAATATGGGACTCCTGCTCCTGAGAAAACTGAAAATATTGCACCAATGTGTACAAAGATAAGGTTGAAGAGTAGTTCTTTGGATCCTGAACATTCTTTGAAGCACAAAATAGAATCCTTAGACGAAAACTCGAAGAATGATGAATACTATACAGTATCTGGAAGCCCACGGCGTCTGAATGGGCTGCAGGATACTGTCATGAATGAAGCCTTTTCTGATCTAAGAAATGATTGCCCACAAGATATGGACACTGCGATGGATGAAAAACCAATATCAACCTTATGTAACTCATCAGAGTTGCAAGCAGTTGAGACAAACAAAATGTACACTGCTGTTTATAGAAGATCTAAGTCGAACAAAGGAAAGAGCAATCTAGAAAGCAACGGTTGTGACTCAGGGGAACATGCATTGGGCAACATTGGTCTGTCTGCTGAAGCAAACAATCACAAAAGTATGCTTCGTAAGACACGATCTTTAAGGTTCAAGGACTCATATGATCCAAATAATGTGTGTGATGATCTGAAATCAGATGAAGATCAAGAACTTGAACAGAAATCAAGACGTTCTGGAAATTCTCCTGCAAACAGATCCCATATACCAAGTGAAGAGTGGGGATCAAGCTCAAGGATGACAGTTGGATCCAGATCCACTCGAAACAGAAGGGGTAGTCTTACTCAAGACCTAAATCCTGTAGATAGAAGAAAGTCGGTTCAATATGCCAGAAAAGGATCATGGTTAATGATGCCTGCACATGAGGGTGGCTCGAGATATATTCCCCAACTTGGAGATGAAGTTGCATATCTGAGACAGGTAACTACATCATGGATGGTTTCCTGCAGCCTGATTCTTAAACTCATTTTAATATTTAGTGCTAATTATGGTTTTCATTGATTATTAATGAAATGTGAATACTTTACTGACAGGGTCATCAGGAATACATAGATCACTGTTGTGCAAATTACTGTCACACAAAAGACATGGGACCTTGGACCGCAACCCGAGGAACCATACGAGCTGTTGAGTTCTGTAAGGTTGTGGAGCTTGTTTATTCAACTTCTGCAGGTTCCGGAGATAGTTGCTGTAAAATGCTACTCAAGTTCATAGATCCTGCTTCCTCTGTATACCTCCAATCTTTCAAGTTAACCCTACCCGAGTTGACTAGTTTCCCTGACTTCTTAGTCGAAAGGACTCGGTTTGAAGCAGCAATGCAGAGGAATTGGACATTCAGGGACAAGTGCAAAGTGTGGTGGAAAAATGATGTTGGAGTAGATGGTAGTTGGTGGGATGGTCGGATTGTCTCTGTGCAGCCAAAATCTTCAGAGTTTCCAGAAAGTCCTTGGGAAAGGTACACAATTAAGTATAGGAGTGATCCTGCGGAACCACATTTACATAGTCCTTGGGAGCTTTATGATATTGTTACTCAGTGGGAACAGCCTCGAATAGATGACGAAAACAAAGCAAAGTTGTCGACTGCCTTCGACCAATTAATGTCGGCCCCTATGCAGGTAGTCTGGTTGTTCAAGGTTTATTATGTTTTCTGATTATATACATACGATGATCTTGTTCTGATTTTGTCCTTAAAATCTCAGGGCCGTTATGGGATTCAAGATCTGATGCTTCTCTCACGGAAGACACAATTCAAGAACAGGTAGGTTAATAAATAATCCATTTTGCTATAAACTTCATGGGGATTCAAGATATTTGTGTAATTTTTGCCTCTTGTACATTTATAGGTTTCCTGTACCATTGTGCCTTGAGATAATCCAGGAAAGATTACAGAACGATTACTACCGAAACTTGGAGGCTTTGAAGCATGACTTCATGGTAATGCTATCGAATTACGAGTCGTTCGTGGCTAAGAACGAAGACATGTCGAAGAAAATTAGACGCTTGTCAGACTGGTTTAATCGCAACATATCGCCTTTATAGATTCTTGTAAAATACCTCTTAGCATTCTAAGAATTTTGGTAGAAATTGTTGGGCAATGTTAGGTTGAAGAAGAAAAGAAGCCCACTTGGGTTATTTGTCCTGTATGTAGATAATTCTTTTTCCCCATTTGATTAAACATCGCCTTTCATTTATGTTCTTAGAGAATCTCTCTATGGAAGATTGAGGTCTAGGAAATTATAGAGGGAGGGAGGAGGGTGCCATTTTCCACCCGGACTAATTTGTGTATACAACAGGTATATTTGACATCCACGGCAATAACAAATGATAAATCAATATTTGACCATTCCCATTTAAATCTCGTTGGTCGAGATTTTTAGTCTTAAAAGTAGTGTTCAATATTTCACATCGACCTTTCTTGAATGAAAAATTTTATTTTAGATTTATTGGAAGTACAAATTGAAAGTATATGGAACGAAATATAGTGAATCTTGAGATCATTTTTCTAACATTTCAACGTTATTTTCACGATATTAGTAAATTAGCATTGTCCCAGGTCCATCTTTGTGTAGGTCCTTATCAACCCACATACACAAGATGGTTAAAACACTTGGTGACACACAGACATGCTAAGATAACTTGGATTGCATTTCGGTGATGTTAATCTCTCCATCTGTGGCCACAATTTGGATTGCAGCAAACGAAGAACAATGTCATACCTTCCTCCCCTCTGGCAGTGGCCTGCAGACAGTGAACGCAATCAGATGATGGTTAGTAGGATTAAATTCAAGAAAACCTTGTCAATTTGCAGCCGTATTAAGATGATGAAGATGATGGAGAATGTAAACGGAGCCAGCTAAAAAATTATGGGAGTTGAAAAGAATCTCTCAACGCTGGTAATGGAGAGAAGAGAGGAAGAAAGCTCAAGCCTTGCAAAACAAAGCTTGGAAGCAAAAAGGGAAGTCTATCCAAAATAATAATAATAACCTGGAAGAAAACAGCTTCCCCATGGTTACATTGAGCACATCGGACAGCTTTAGTGCGAGGGAGAGTTGGATCTGCAGCAACTTCTTGCAGAACTTGAGTGCGTTCCCCTACAGCATGATGAATCTCATTCCTAAACAGTTATTATCAGCAACTTCCTGTAAACAGATTTTTTTTTTTTTGAAAAAAAAAACATAGTTATTAAGAGAAGGCTGAGCCTCCTCGCTGACACATCACCCAGTGTCTTGGCTCTGATACCATTTGTAATAGCCCAAGTCCACTGTTAGCAAATATTGTCTTCTTTGGGCTATCACTTTCGGGCTTCCTCTTAAGGTTTTAAAACGCGTCTGCAATTTGGGCTTTTCCTTTCAGGCTTCCCCTCAAGGTTTTAAAACGCATCTGCTAAGGAGAGGTTTCCACACCCTTATAAACAGTGTTAGCAGATATTGCCCTCTTTGGGTTTTTCCTTTCGGGCTTCCTCTCAAGGTTTTAAAACGCGTCTGCTAGGAAAAGGTTTCCACACCCTTATAAAGGGTTTTTTGTTCTCCTCCCCAACCGATGTAGGATCTCACATGAAAGAGGATCTGTAAATAAAATCAGGAGGAAAGAGGGGAGGATATCAATCTCAGAATACAAAAGCAGATCTACCTTCCAGTAGGTAAACATAAAATACATTTGGTCATACATAAACAGAAAGGAAGATTCAACATTAGTCCATTAGGAAAACATACACCGAGTAGAAGTACAGAAGAAATGTAATTCAGTTGGTAAAGAAGAACAGGGGAATCAAACTTTTCACTTTCAGAATTAAATAAGTAATCTATATTGTCCTAATAATTTATAAAGGCTGAATTAACTATCCCGCGAAAGGTTAAATTCCCTGGGTTAGATTAAATGAAACATGTGCCTGTTTCAAGCATTTATCTACAAATATATTCTCTGTTGGGTCTATTAGCTCTCATTAACAGATGATAACTAGTAAACTATAACCTTCTAAAATCTTCCCTTCCTGAAATTTATTTATATGAAAATGAACAACAAAAGTAGCCAAGAACAAAGGGTTTCATCAAAATGTTAGGTTTTGGACCCTGATTTACTTGTAGTCTACTAAATGGCTATATAGAGTAAATGTCTAGTAAATGGCTATGTATAGTAAATAAATGGCTATGCATAGTAGAGGGTTATATACGGTGAATGATTATATATAGTAAGCTATGCATAATAAACTGAAATATATAAATTCTTGTAAGTGATGGTTTGAAGAAATTATCCTAATAATTTATGTATTCTTTATCATCATCAATGTAACCTCTTGCCTATATTTCTCCTTGCGTCTTCTATGTTCGGTTCTTTGTGTTCTTTATCTAGATTGAGTGTGTAGGTTGATGTGCGGTCCTAATAATTGGTATCAATGCTAGGAGATATTCACCTTGATCCGTGAAGATGGAAAGCTAAAATATTGGAATTGAGAAGTATGATAGATCCTATTTCGATTTATGGAAGATGCATATTGAAGATAGTAGGTACCAGCAAGATCTTCACAAATTCTTGTCTGAGGTGAAGTCGGATACCATGACCATGGAGCAGTGGAAGCTCAAGAATCGAAAAACTCTAGGGTTGATTCTATGGACGCTTTCCAGAAACGTAACTTTCAACATTATCAAGGAGAATACAACGTCGGATCTATTGAAGACATTGTCAAATATGTACAAAAAACCATCGGCTATGAAAAAGGTGTATTTGATGCGGTGGATCTTTTGTGGATCATATAAATGAATTCGATATGATTGCAAGTCAACTGAATTTGATGGAAATTAATTTCAAAGATGAAATTAAAACATTGATTTTGATGTCATCTTTACCCGAGTCTTGGGATATTGTTTTTACTACAATCAACCGTCCCCAAGGATTTGAGAAATTGAAGTTTGATGAAATCCAAGATTTAGTTCTTAGTGAAAGTAATCGAGAGAATGAGGATTCATCGAACAATTCTCTTAGTGTTAGATCGAAGGGGAAGGAGTAACTCGAAGGGCCCAAACAAACACGACAAATCAAGAATCAAACCGAAAAAAATCTCCAAACAGACCAAATATAACGTGTAGAGATTTTTGAGAAAATGAGCCGTTTCGAACAGATTGTACAAAACTAGAGAAGAAGCAATATCACAAATCTAGAGATGATAATGATTGTGTATATTCAGTAGAAAATACTGAAGATGCTCTAACCGTTGCGGATAGCCCAACTCAATCTTGAATTTTAGACTAGATGCATCTTAGGGTTAGCCCAACTGAATCTGATGCATCTTTTCATTTGTCTTTAAACAAGGAACAATGTTAGGAGTTCAAATCTGAAAATTTTCGGGAAGGTATATCTCACTGACAAAGACTTGGACATTGAAGGAAATAGAGATATATACGTATAACTCCAGTCGAAAATTAGATAATACTTGGTCTCGAAGAAACTGATCTCTATTTCGTCTCAATAAACTGATCTCTATTCATCAGTTGTACAGCACATGTCATGGAGCAAAATTTGGAATTTGGAAAGGGTTCGCTATATATATAGTAAATGGTCATACTAAATAACAACCACTGCATATAGTAACCTCTAGTCAATGCCTCTTCTCTATCCTGTGTAGTCCTAACACAAAGTTCGGGGAAGGTTAAGCTAAAAGCAGAGATAATATGACGCTATAAGGAAATCTTTGACAAGGAGACGAACTAAAGGGGCAAACGAGGGCATAATCATGAATCAGGTTCAAACATCCTTATCCTAGGTCAAAATTACTATAAAGCAAGACAATTCACATTCAGAAACAAATTGATATTTGATTTCAACTACAGAAAGAAAACCATAACGTAGGGTTTCGTAAGTTGTAAGTGTAACTATTATACATCAGACATGAAATCCAAACTAATAAACCTAAAATGTTCATAGCATTAAAATAGAAATATGGAAAACAAAAGAAAGAAAAGGTACCTGGTGATCACAGTTGCGACACGCATAGAGAAGAATCTTCTCATCTCTGTCCTCCTTCGGATAAAGAATGTTGTTACTGCAACATAACAATTTCCATAATTACAACATTTTCCAATGACTTAAACTAATCAACACAGAAGAATCAAAGCCAAACATACCATTCCCGGCAAAACTTCATGGTACTCATCTTGCAGAAGATTTCAAACACAAAACCCTAGGGTTTTAGCAGCTGTTCAGCTGAAAATCAGAAGGAATCTACGCGATAATCTAACACAGTAATCTAAATCAGCTGCGGTTCTTCGAACGTCGATTCAGGCGAAAGGGCGAAGATTCTTTTTTCCCAATGGCGGGAGAAAAAGACTTTGCAAATGGGCTTCGAATTGGAAAACGAAAAATGAAAGACTGCGGTGACCAAAATAAAGTAATGGTAGCGAAATAATTTATCCAAAATTTATTTTAAAATTATATTAGATTTTGTATATATTAATTGGTATTTATGTTTATCTCTATAATATAATAATGCTTTTATTCACTTCTTTTTATTTTTCTTCCATAAATTACATTTATTTAATTGTTATAGATTCTTGTAAATAATATTTTAATTTAACTTTTTTCTCACAATTTGTTCAAATATATTTTTTCTTTATTAATAAAATAGTCGGAAATTTATTCCGTTAATTTGCAGTAGATTCTTGTCTTATACTATTTAAAAAAAAAATCAAAATAAATAATCTCGACATGCTCCTTAGATTTATTCGACTAACTAACGACTAACTTTTAAATTGACCATTTTTTCTTTTTAATTGAAAGCTCCTCGACTTTATAATGACAATGGTTATCATGAAATCTTCTAGGTAGGATGTTTAATTATACGACCAAACTTTTGTCCCCTGTTCTAACTTAAAACATATCTTAAGCATATGAGTAACGTCCCCTGTTCTAACTTAAAACATATCTTAAGCATATGAGTAACGTCCGAGCGATTGGCCAAATTCTATAAAAATTTAAAATCTTGAAGGATAGAAATAATGAAGATCTTGTAGATGTTCGTTTACAAATCAAATTGTACTAGAAATGAGGAGTCATCAAGAAGTAGATCAAGAGAGAAGCGGCTAGTGCAACAACAAACATTTGCTCAACTTTAACATGATAACTTTCACAAACAAAGCTAGCAGGTGAACTCACTAAAATTTAATTTACACTTGTTGTCATAAATGAGATTCATCTCTACAACTTTAAAATTTGGACTAAAAAATCTTTAAAATTTTCGACTCTCATCGACACTGTATATTCATCTCTACCTTTCAGAACACTGTCGCCTAAACTAAACGAAAGATGAATATATAGGGCAAAATTTTATGCCCTCTTCTATAACATTTCAAAGTCTGGTTCGAACTTAATTATACGAGGCTGTAATCCCCCGAGGGAGGGAGAGTAAGTTGAGACAGAGAGGAGAAGGTGACAATGCTAACCAGCAAAATTAATACGCCCAAATGTTTTACAGAAAGTAAAAATGCTGGAGGTAAAACTTGAGAGAGTAGAAGGTATCTTCCCCGCTCAGTCGCACTATACAGTAAGATGTCCTCGTCTTCGGCTTAAATCGAAATCCCCAAACCCAACTATGATCCGATTCTGTTGATTCACTTTCGTTCAGGGAGTGCATTGATCTCTTTTCGTGTAATCTCACAGAGTAAAGTATTTCCCATCACCAAGCACATCCATGAAAGATCATAAAAATTTGGCAGGCACCAGATAGAAGATTGGTGCTAATACTAACTTAAAGATCCATTTACAGTCATTTCGGTCGAGGATTTTGGCGGTATCAATGGATGGTCATCGCCACCTAACTGTCGGTTTTCTGAAGTAATATGTAAGATACTACTGTTGGGGTAACTTCTAGAAGCTGTAGATTCTTTTTCTCTGCGGTTTTCCTCATCAGAATTGCTGCTACTACTGTCAGAAGAGCTGCTAGAAATAGCAGGACTTGTCTCATGATTTGCTTCACCTGAGCTTTTGTTCTCATATGGCGTACACAGACTAGTTTGAGTAGCGTTTGTTGTCTTCTTACCAGGTAAGATGGCCTGACTCAGTGTGGTACACAAGGAAGCTAATACACCATCTTTTGGCTTGTACTTCTTGCTCAGTTGTTGCTTCTTGACCATCTGAGGTTCCTCTTGAGGAGCCAACTTCCGCTTCTGCCCGAGGGATTCCATCATTTCGTTGTCTTCATCTGAAGAGTCGGGTTGATCCCTCTGTGGGGGTCTGTAGTCTTCATCATCCTCATCATCATCATAATCAACTAGACCACCTGACCTAAGACTGAAAAGATAGAAGGTGCAATAAGTCTTGAATTTAGCCTTTGTTTGAAGGGTTGAAAGGTCTTTTTACTAGTTCAAAGTATTTTTCAAAAGCTTAAGAGTGTCTTAAGAATACTTCAAAGTGAGTTTTGAGACGTCTTTCAGAAGGGTGAGAAGTCACATGAAAGTATTTTTCAAAGTGACTTTATTAAAAGGCACTTAAAGTGCTCAAAAAGCCTTTAATTTGTGCTTGGTCCAAGAGGGCCTACGAAAGAAGTGTCACTTAATTTTTTTTTTTTTACAAAATGGGATAGCATGAAAATACCTTACTAGTGGGTAATTTGTAGTAACGCCATTACATAAAGCAGGTTGTGACTGTACATTCTGTTTGGGAGCAGCAGATGCAGTATCCTCTTCATCGCTGAAATGAGTTAAGTTAATGAGAAGAAAAAATTCCAGACAGGAAATGCTGTACTTTATAGCAAGTACTTGCCATGTGAGAACAAAATTGTATACCTGTCTTCATTGAAATAGTCTTCCTCTTCTTTCTCTAGAGCACGCTCATCATTTCTTTTTCGAGGATCAGACGTCTCCAAAGTGCCTTTCATTTCATAATTTTCAAGGCACTGCAAGTACACACGCATCAGATGGGGGGGAATAGAATTTGAAATAAATTAAAGAGATGGAATCAATCAAGAAGGACAATAGTTTACCTGTTCATATTTAACTTTCAAAGCTTGAATGGAAGGCAAGTTTTCAAATTGGGACAACTGGTTCCAGAAGGAATCAATTATATATCTAATCAACAACTTCAAGTTTTCCTGCATGACATACAGGCAAAAAAGAAAAGACACCTGAGTTCCAGAACGAAAGAAAGGAAGGAGAGCGAGATGATGGAAAGGTATTTACCGTCCTTATAAACTCAAGAAGGTCTAAAACAACAGAATTAAGTAGATTATAGCGATTTCCGTTAGCAATAAAAGCATCTATGATAGGCTTGAGAGTGCTGTTCTTGACAAAATAATTTATCAGGTGCTCATCCTGTAAATTAACGAAGTAAAAGATTTAGGTAGATAGTACCACAGTAAATAGAAATGAACCGCTCATTGGAAGAGAGGTCAGCGATAAAAAAAAACGAAAGAACAATGCTAAAAGAACTATTAGAATTACTAGAAATGCAAGGGGATGCTTATAAGGACTAGAGAATTTGGGGGATTTCCACCCAGCAAGGCGGCATAATAGAATATATATGATAAACATTCTTCATTCATCTATCGTCTATGGAAAGACCGTATCTAAATTGGCACTGATGGACATTGACTACCTGTGCTTCCTCCACTGTCACTATAATTATAGTGGCATGGGGTAGATTGGTTATGGGGATACATCGACAAAATTCTATGGTTGGCAATTTTAAGGTCAATCTTTAGGCAAAATTATTTGTTTCATAATTACAAATTCACACTTACATGGCGTGAAAGAACAGTACGAACAAATCGAACTGCAGCAACAACCAAATATTTTTCCCTCCGTTGTGTCAATAGCACCACTTTGTCTATCATATTATTTAGGAGAAAATTAGACCTGAAATAAAAGAATAAGAAAATAAGCCATGTGATCATTAAAGTATATATAAATAGATGGTAGAGGGAATTCAATTTCAGTACTTGTAGACGAGTAGGGCACAAAGATTACTTTATTCTATATGGGTGTTGGAGAACACAAAAGCAAAGTAATTCGCATATGTTTGACAGAATCTCAGGCTTCACGCCATTCTTATCTCCCAGTCCTTCAACAGCGCCTTCAATTTTCTTGGCTGATTTAAAACTTTCTGTAGGACATGATGCTGTTATAATATCTATTAATTGGCCCAAATGCTTCTCATAGAAAATCTCAATAACTGTATCTCTCTGCAAATAAAAAACAGTAGCATATTTCATGACAAAATAAACAGAGAAAGCAATGGACGCAATTGGAAAAGGAAGAGTAAAGAAAATAAAAGATAAGAAAAAAGAGACAAGAAAAAACAATCACATCTTACATGAAAGTTTTACTGACAAGTTTTTCCAAGATTTCAGCAGAAATATAAGAAAATAGAAAGCAGCAATCAAAATGTTACACCTGCGTAAATAAACTCAAATGTGTTGCAAAACAAAATGCAAGCATAATATANAAAAACAGCTCTAAAACATCTGAACTACAAACAAAACAAACACAAAAAAGCTACAAAACTGGAGAAGTTCAAAAGGCAAGATTTCATAAAGCAGCAACAAACATCACAGGAATTTCTAAATAGACTCAACTATGCTTGCATTAAAATAACATTAGAAAGCATATTATTGGGAAAAAAATGTTAAAAAGGTACCTGGACTCCAGACAATGCATAAGTATCCAATAGATTACGAAGAATTTCAAGAAACTGGCAGTGCATGTTGTCCCCAAAATCTGTTACCATACCTTTAACCTGCAATAGAAGAAGAAGAAACCTTCTCATTCATAATTTAGATTAGCTTGTTGTTTAGCTTGTAATAAACTATCCTAAATTCTTTTCCAATTAGTCTTTTAATCATAAACGATCAAAAGGCCTTCCTTGTTTAGCTTGTTGGGAAGGGTTTTCTCTATCCGCCCCTAGGATGTTTATTACATTTTTTGGCTTTTCTAACATAACCATCATTTCTTATAAAAAAAAATTAAAAAAAATAAAAAAATAAAAAAAATAAAAGAGGAAGAAAAGAGTGCTTCCTGACAACACTAATTCTTTGATCAATGGAGATATCACCATCCTTGCTTAATCACACAATCTTTGAATAATGTAAACTTAACTAAAAGATTATGTTGACGAAATCAAGATTTATAATGAAGCAGAAAACTCTTATCCTTCATAACCAATTGATTAAGAGCTTCAAGCGCAGAAAAGACACAAACCTGATTCAGAAAATTCACTAAGATGAACGAAAATTCTTTCCGATGAGAAAATAAAGTTCTTGGCACAGAATCTTATTTTTCAGATCTAAAACAAGGAATGGTATTCTAGATAAATATCTTTGACAACTAATGTTTCCCTTTTCTTCTTTGGCTAGTCAGGAACTAAATTTGTGATTAAGATTGCTCTCATATTTTGGGTTCTTTGAGATTTTGTTCACACACTAAAGTGAGAGAGAGAGAGAGAGAGAGCTGATCGTGCATACCAGTAGTCCAAAGAGTGGAAATCCTTCCTGTCGAACAACATGAGTACGCAAAAGATTTGGATCCTGATTCAAGAAAAGAATGAGGATATCTGTCCTGCAATCACAAATCAATATTTTACTAGGAGAACGAGAAAAACTATTGCAGATTAAGAATTAAATGCAGACAAACAGGAAGGTCAAATTATGTCGCTGTACTCACCCAGTTAAGACAAACTTTTTATCTTGACTCTGTAATACATCAGTAATGATGTCAAAGATACCTTCATTCATTAGGTCCCTGTAGAAATTGGAATTCTAAGACAATAATAATAAAAACTACCAAGACTGGAATTTACAAATCAATCATGATCGAAATGGAATCAAGTGGATGGGAAATGGCTGTGACGGGCCCATTTGGGCCAAAGCAGGTTTCATCCATCTATACATCTCTACTTAAGTCTGTTCAAATGAAACCAGCAGGTAACGTATAACTTTGTAAGGTTAAAATTAATAGTTATTTACCTGAACAACCGAAGCTGGTGTACCATTTGGAGGCTTTTGCTTAAGCAACAAAACTCATGCAGAAAATAAACCTGAAGCAGGAATGAAATACCAAAAATATTCTATAAAGGAAACAAAAACCAAATTCAATACAAGAAATTCTGAATAACATATTTCAACTGCACGCCAGAATGTCCATTGAAACATCATTGCAAAATGGGGACATGCAATCATAGGACGATATACATTCATATATACGTATATGTATATATAACCAATACTCACCAAGTCTTTTTTGGAATCATCAGATGTGGAGGGGGATCTCAACCTAGCAAACAATTCCTGAATAAAGGTACTGTCGTCCTTCAATGAAGTAACAACCTGCAAGAGAAAACCACCTTCAGAGAACGACAGTATAAAAGTCTAATAAGTTCAGTCAGCATTCTAAATCCTACCGTTGCATTGTTGGCATGAATAATTGAATTCAAACTAGCAACCATGGAGTCATCCATCATTCGTGCCAAAACAACATCCTGAAATATATGAGTAATGATTCATTGACAAAAGAGGCAGGCAAGGATAAAGTTCAGCACTCAATTACCGTACCTTTAAATAGCCAACTCTATATGTCTGATGTATTTTTGACAGAACAAGGGGGTTCTTAATGGGAATAGCCTACAAGATTAGATTGCAGATGGATGAAGGTAAGTCCAAGAAACAAAATTCAAATATTCAAGCAAAATGGTTCCGTGCACCCCTCCCAATGTTCCCCATCATAAGAAGATAACATGCAGGTATCAAAGATTCACCTCCTTAAATACAACATGCTCTTTCAAGAAATTACGAAATTTCTGGGGATGTGGAACTTCAGGATCGTCTGTATTACACATTAGAAAAATCAGATATTAGTAAATAACAAAGAAACTATAAAATATGTAATGAATGTATTTACATTATCTTGAGTAAATTTTATCTATTTGAATGGAACCAATAGGCTGAACAAATGTAAAGATCAATTATTTCTCCTTCAAAAATTGCATGGACTTCACTGTTTGATACAGCAACAAAGTCACAGGAAATCTATTAAGAGCTAGATAACAAACACTGCCTCATATACACAGGGAAGTCTGCAAATTACTATACATGGCAATTACAGCAATATTTTGTGGGCCAGCAGCCTCAAACTAGAGAACCAAATTTCCCAAGTTGCACACAAAAGCAACAGATCAATAACTAAAACCACGGCTATTACAGCAATAATAAAGGCTAATATACAGAATCGTCCATAGTGTTTTCAGTGATCTCTCATTGGACAAGCAAAATTAATGAAAACTGCATACTGATACTCCAATTTCATAAAGGGTTGTTAGACAAGTTAGGCAATTATGGTGTTTAAGCCATGGAATTACTGCCAACTGTTTGCCTTAGCATCCTCTGCTATGGGATAGTTAAGTGGTTCCTTGTTTTAAGTTCGAGAATGTGGTTACAACATCCTTCAAAATCTCCCAGCCTCTACGAAGGTCTGGGAGAGTTGTAAGGAAGGAAGGATCATAATGAAAAAATTAAGATTCTCCTGTAGACTAATCTCAAGAAGATGGAAATCTTAGTGAAGCTAAGAGGGAGAGGAGTTGGGTTTAAAGGAAAGTATAAGCATCTTTTTTGAACTGAAGAAAAGAGATTGGAATAGAAGTCTAGGGTTGTGTGCTAAAGAGGCGGACTTCAAAATTCCTATTTGTAGGTGAAAGCCCGTTTTTTCAGTGGTGGATGAAGAAAAAACTTACCAATCTTCTGAATTTGGAAAAAATCTGTGAGGTGGCTTCAAGATTAAAGATTAGGCTCTCCACCTCTATGCCGACTGGTAACAACACCATGAAAGAAAAAAAAAATCAATTGTGAGAGTGTAGCACGCAAGGTTGATTTTCTTCCTATGAACTACTTGAGACTAATGTTATTCAGGAAGCATCCCAAGTCTCTCTCTGTGAAGGAACCAATTGCAGAAAGAAAAAAAATACAAGATCGGCCAAATGGAGGACAGATATTTGCTCGAAAGGAGGTCACCTAACCTTCGAGCTTTAAGGGCACTTTCCAGATTGACATACTGATGAGAGCTTTACGTTAGAAGGAGCTAATCTCGATGGAGGTTGTGGTGTGAGCCTCTTCCTGTACTCAAGGTGGTTTGGCATGAATAGAACCAAAGAGACATAAGATACAAATGGTTGAGTAGCTGCAGTGTTATAAAAGTGAATAAAGCCTTGCCTGACATCATTGTGAATACTTGAGTCACATTTGTGGAAGGGAAGCAAATGCTCATCGCGATTCTTATAGCTTTGGAGTTGGTGGGCGACTGGAAAGCTAAGAAAAAGGAGTATTTGCTGAAGCTCGATCGTTGAAAAGCCTACAATAAGGTTGATTGGTTCTTCCTCGATGTTATTTTGGCTAAAAAAAGGCGTTGGCATTAGATGGAGAAGCTGGATGTGGGGCTGTCTGCCCCCAGTTAGTTATTCAATCATTATAAACAGAAGACCTCATGGTAAAATCCTAGCTAGAAAGGGATTGAGACATGGAGATCCCTCCTTTTCACTTTGAAGGGTGATGCTTTCAGTCCATTGATCCACATTTGCTCGAAGAGAAGAATCTTGAGAGGCTAGACAGTGGGGAGTTAGAATGTGGTTATTTCTCCTTCGCAATATGTTGATGACACAATTATTTTTTTTTCTGGGGGAAGAATATCCTGGAAGAATTGGTGGAGAGTGGGGTCCCTTTTCCTCTGTTATTTGGGTCTTTAGCCTAAATATCTCCAGAACCTCACTGATTGAGATTAGTATTGATGAGCAGGAGATGGCTGCGTAGACAAATGGATTAGGTCGTAAAGCTGTCTCTCTCTCTATAAATTACCTGGATTCCCCCTTGGAGGTAAGCACCGTTCTCTCTCTTTTTGGAAATTTCAAGAGTAAGCTTGCTAAGGGGGGAAACTCTATGCTTTTGAAAGGGGAGCGTTTATCTCTAATAAATTTGGTTCTCAATGGTTTGCTTCTTTACTTCTTTTCCCTTCTTAAAACATTTGTGGGTGGCATTAATAGCATGGAAAAGTTGATTAGAGATTTCTTTTGGAATGGGGGGTGATTTTAAAGCTAGAAGTCATCTTGTGAATGGAAAATCAGTGCCCTCCCCCTCTGTTAAGGAGAGTTGGGTATTGGCTCACTTAAGCATAGAAATCCAGCCAGTATTCTTATTAAGTGGTGCTGAAGGTTCTCCACTGAAACAGGTGAAGGCTAGCATTTATGGGGAAGAACCTCTCGGTTGCCGGCTTCACAACCTAAAGGTCGCTCAAAGAACAGACCTTGGTTTCACATTGCCAAATTTGCTCCCCAGTCCCCTGCCGAGAGATTCACAAGATTCAAAACTCGAAATGTGCCAAGGATTAGTTTTCGGAAAGACATATGGCTGAGAAATCCTCTCTTCAAGCTGCCTTCCCGGATATTTCTAATCTCTCCCTAAAAGAAGAAGCTACATTGGCCAAATGTAGGGATGGAATTCAGGAGACCTGGGATCTGGGGATCAGAAGAGGGATATTTGATATAGAACTCCAGGCCTGGATTGAACTGGAAGAGAAGCTGGAAGGCTTTCATTTGGGTGAACGAGAGGACAATATTAGCTGGTACTTGAACTCTTTGGGAGCTTTTTCCACCAAGTCCCTAGTTTTTAATTTGGCAACCTCAAGACAACTATTTAAAGGCACGTTGACAAAGCTAATTTGGGATTTCAAAAATTCAAGAAAGATGAAATTTTTCTCATGGTCTATGGCTCATAGAAGCTTAAATGCACAGGAAAGAATTCAAAGGAAATGATGAATCCCTGGATCACATCTTCTTACATCGCTCCCTTGCTAGACAATGATGAGAAGATTGCTTAGCCTTTTTTATCACAAAATTTGTCGTCATAGGCATGTCGATTGGTGGCTGTTTAAATCCCTAAGTGGCTCGAAGATGAAAGGAAAGGTCAGGATTTTATGGAAGTATGCTTCTAGAGGCCTTTTAAGATGAGACATAACAAAATAAAAAAGGGAAATGGCAGGTAGATCAGGAAGCATACAAAACCATTGAATACAGAATGGTAGTTAATTTTAAAGCAGCATCCATAACCGTGACAGTAACAGCACCATCCAAATACATTGTAGACTACAACAGAATAACTTGAACTGTGCATTCATTCAAGATTATTTTTAACCAATAGAAAAACTTACACTCAAGTGAACCAATAATATCCATGATCAGCTCATCACTGAATATTTTCTCAAAGATTTGCGGACTGTTGAGCAAAACTGAGAAGTTGGGAGAAAACAAAATAACTTTTATCAGTTCCAGCATCCCGAGCCCATGATAACACAGAGAAGTAAAACTCATACTAACCGATTCCTCTAAATATTTTAAATATCATGTGAAGACCATCAATATTTTCCAAATCTTCACATACTCGGAAAAGGTTTGTCAGCTTTCTGAAAAAATCCTGCTGCATTATGACAATAAGTTTCAATTAGACAGATTTCATAATACTATTAGAAACTAATCTAGTAACTTGAAACCCAGGAAAAAAATCATAGACCAAACAAAAGAGCCAAGAAGTATAAGAAATTCTATTTACACACATCATGTATAAATTCCTTAAGCAAGAATCTCGGCGGAAGGTGACATCACAGGAAAAAGTTTATTGACAGTAAGGGTCAAAGGTTTCATTTTCCAGAACTATAAACCCATAGAAGGATCAAAAGCCCAGATGGTTAACAGTCACAAGCCTATCATAAATAAATAAATAGGCATCCAAGAAATGTGACTCGTTGACGTAAAAAGGTTGAGAACAATGACTAAGACTTGGTCTCAACAACAGTTGCAGGTATGTAAAAATATTCATGATAAACATCGCCAGAATTTCATTTAGAAGCAAAAGCTTTGTAACCGGAAGAACAAAAAGGAGAATAGTTGCAAAACACTTCAAAGCAAGAACTCCAGAGAGAAGTAAACCAAAACTACAGACTTCCACCCAATCCATTAAGAATTATAGAGAAACTAAAAAGATCTTTCAGAATTACCGAACACCACACTTAAACCAGGCAGCTTGCTTACTAACAATATGCTGCTCTTCAAAATTGACATGAACTAACAGCAAAAAGTACCAAATCCATAAAGTTCAAGCTCTTACATCATTCAATAAAAGTTCTGTCAACCTCATTTGATCTGCAATTCCACTCTCAACCACAGTCTACAAAACAAATATTGATACGTTAAACTAAACGATTGTACAGATTAGTTTTGAACTATAAAATGTCAATACAACTATATGGTTCTTTTTTATTACAATACTCAGGAACCCCAATGAGAGGGTTTGTTCTGGTTCAAAATAATATATATTTAAAATCCCAATGGGGCGTACGGAATACATTATGCATACACATGTAGCATACAATAAATGGGAACATAAAAAATGAAAGGAACAAAAAACAAAAAGATAGATGCATCCAATACAGCAAGGTTTGGATTCGGAATGAACATTATAACTTCTGACAACAGAATAGACAGAACTAAACAAACAAGTCAAAAATCGTTCATAATATGCCACTTCAGGGAGTATTCATTGAATTTTGAACATTTTAGGAACATTTTGATAGAAAGGAAACTGTTACAACCTCAGAAATTCAGGGTATAAAGCTATGCTCCAATACTGTATAGCAAAAATATAGAGAGAAATGTAACCAAGGCTATCAAGTATACATAAATCACTAAGGATAAATAAATAGTACATATTTTCTGTATTTAAATAATTGATTGTTCAGGACCTTCTAGTCTATATGTTTCTATTTTTTAAAACTTAGATAAGATTTCAAAAATATGAATGAAAATACTAAATTATTATTAATATCATTACTACATTTTAAAATATTAATAGAATTTTTAAAAACAACAATAACCACCACCACCCAAAGACAACATCCCTAGAAACACGTATCCTTTAGAAACAGGAAAAGGAAAACAATTTAACCATCAAATAGTCATTTAGCGATCCGAACTCTAATGTTTAACTTCAACTCTGTCACTATCTGACCCTCCGCAGCGAAGCATGCACTCCAATAAAAGAAGAGAAGTGGGAGAGAAAGAAAGACAATAGAAACATCTGCCAACACCTTAAGTATTAGCGGAAGTGTAGATAGCTCAACGGCAGGAAGCTCCCGTAGCTCACTATTCACACTATGAAATGCCTCACCTGCACATACCAACAAATAAGCATGGTTAGAAGAAAAAAAACATATTTTGTACATTATTTCCCAACAAACAATACAACATTAAGCATATAATTGCAAAAATAAAAAAGTAAGAAGCAGAGAAACAAAAAATATTCAAGTTTAATGCCAATGGTACATACAGACTGATGCAGTTTATATTTGTTTCATATCGATAGGTTCACTTAGCTTCAACTGCCTATGCTAAGTGAAAAAACATTAGTTGAAAATATCATTCCCTCGATAAGGAGTAGGTCATAGTTTTCNTTTTTTTTTTTTTTTTTTTTTTTTTTTTTTTTTTTAAGAAGAAGAAACCATAAATTCATTTTCAAATTAAATTTTGCAACAGGACGGAAAGGTTGCTCCAAACCACCAAAGATGGATAGGAAAATCTTCTCCACTGAGCAATCAAAATGGATATACTATAATTACAAAAAGGCTATGAACACACCATTAACAAGCATTAAAGAGGACTAGATCTGTATAGTTTTCGGAGGATATGGTTTGTTACTTGAATAGTTAAATTTTTTTCCCTCCCCAGTGTATTCAAAAAAGGTTTCGATGATGTAGAAGCAGCAGCATCGTCTCTTGTTTGAATGGGTGTCCCAGCAGCGAGCATGCTAGCAAATCAGTTGAGTAACCATAGAGCTCAGGTGTTTTCTTGTTTCCAAATGAGTGGACAGCATTGTAAATCTCTTTCTAGGTGAATGTGACTTCCAAGGACAGAGCTATCTATGAACTCTGCCTCAAGTTCTCCACAGCTAAAGAGATTGTGCTCATCATTCAAAAGGATTTGAGAAACAGACCAACACAATAGAAGAACTTGTGTCCTCACCTCCTTCCTTACCCCATTGGATCTTGAATTTTTGCACCCACTGGAATCTGTTATAAAAGCTGCCAATTCTAGAAGCTTCTCTCTTATATTCAGTCAATTGAATCCGGCCCTCAAATTTTCTAAGGCATCAATAGCTTTCTATTTTCTTTAGCATTTCTTAGGGAAGATTTGGTCCACTCCTTTACATCTTGTTTGAAGTCTTTGAAATTGAATATGGGCTCGTATCCTAGCCCATCCACATATGGCATGTTGATTCCATCAATCCTCCAACAGAGTAGGGAAAGATTTCTAAAAGAGCGACGCATTGTTGAAATAGAAATGTGAAGCCCATCTAATATCTCCACAATTCAAAGTGATAGAAAAATGATCTGATGTGACACTATCCAATAAGGGTGATATAAAAATCTATCAAGGAGGGGGAGAGCTAGCTGTTCATGAAAGCTAGACCAAGTTTTTTTGCCCAAATGATCTAGTCTTCTTACTCTTTGCTTCTTGATGAACTTGTACCAGGTTGGGCAAGGTTTATCAAACAAGGTTTTGAAGGAGGAATTGAGATAGAGAAGGATGTTCTACAATGACCAGTGTCTTCAAAGCGCATGGTCCATCCCTTAAGGTGACAAGTTTTTTAATCGTGTCGAAGTAAGAGGCAACAAAAAGGCATCATTTGAGTGAACCAAGACGCACTTCATAAAATGATTTAAAAAAAGAAAAAAAATTATATGTATAATGTATTGGTAAAACCATTTACTAACCAACTTAAATAAGAATGCATATAAATGAAGTATTGGAACTATATATAAGATATAAACATTTAAATATGTGGTAAAAAAAATACTAGTTAACTAAAAGATTACATAATACATTTATTGAAACAAATTAACAAAAACTATTTTAAATAAACACAGCAGTAACCACTAAGAATTAGAATCAGTAATGTTGTCTTGCAGTTTCAGTTTTACTACCAAGCATGCATGTGAGTACTACACAAACTAGCTCTACACTAGTACTTCATGAAAATGTTAAAAGGGGGGGTACATAAGAAACGGCTGAAGCTAACACACAGACAAGTTCTTCGATTTTTCCTCTTGTTTTTCTTCTTCTTCATTATCTTTGATTCTGGAATAAAAGAAAAATAGGTTCATACTAAATAGTAACCAAGGGACCAAAGTCCTCATAGGGAAAATGCCTAGCCTGGTTGAAGGCGCTCACCTTAGCTGCCTTAAGGCACAAGAACTCCCAATCACCTCACCTCTTGCCATGGGCCTAGGGTTGCCTTGAAAACATTGTATGTGACAGACATTAAGGGAAGAGAATCGACTAGTCTCCTTTTATCTTGGCACCCTTCCTTTGTAATGTTCATCAAAAGCAATGATGAGAGTTTCAAGATCAATGGAAATTGTTCTTTTGAAGCAACTCCAAGATGTTGTAATGGTGGGTTTATAGACCGCTACGGGAGCAAGGTTTTGGAGCCATTGGAAGTGGGGTTGGAGGAGAGAGTAGGGTAAGAGAGCATCTTAATAGACATCATATAGACAAAAGTTGAAGAACCCCCAAAAAAATCTTCGAAGTTCAAAAGACCAGTTTGATCATGGTTATTCCATTCGATTGAATCTTGGTGGGAGCATTAAAAATCTCAGAAGATAGTAATTCTGATACAAAGAGAATGACATAATGCGAATAACATTTTGTAAGATCCAACCATGTCCAACAAGCATTTTTTCCTTCCTTTTTTTTTTTTTTTTTTTTTGGAGCAAGAAACAACTTCTAATCGATATAATGAAAAGGAAAGTGTTCAAGGGATATAAACTCACGATAATGAAAATAAAATAAACTAACCATATCCATCAAGTAAAACTCATTCATCAGATGGACATTAACTAGATCAACCTATGAGACATTCAATTGAAAATACATGCTTCAACAACTAAAATGGGGTGATTTTAAAGCGTGCAGATGAACTAAAGAGTACAAGAATTAAAGGTTAAGAAGATTATACAAACTTACTGCTAAGATTACTAAAATGAAGATTCCTTTGTACGCTGCATATACTATCCCTGTATAAGGAGTGTATTAGACCTGAACTTAACGCAAAGAGAAGAAATATAAAGAAAAAAAATCAGAAAGTTAGCCGTCACCAAATGAAAGAGCATCCTGTAGCCTCTTGAAAACTGAGTGCTAGCTCTGTTGAATATTCTGGATCTCTCCATGAAATAATAGTATCTGCAATTCAAACATTTATTAAATTGTGTATTCCATATTTAACTCTACCCCTTGAACTCATGATACTGGTCTGCTTCTAATTTTTCTTTTCCTTCCTTCTTTTTTCATAGTCCTAACAGGGGGAAGGGGGACAATAGGTCACAACCTCCAAACCATGATCGAAGTGAATCAAGTGTCAGAGAATAAATTAGTAGTACCTTCTTGCTTCCGATATATATCATCTGAGCTGATACGATGCAGAAGTAAAGTCTCATTGTCTTCCTCGTCAATGACAAACAACCCCAACTCCTCTGATCTCTATGATAATAACATATAAGTTAAGACAAAAATGCCAACCGAAAGATTCTTGATGATTCTCTGATGATTACAAATTTTATAAGAGAAGGCAGTGCAGCAGTATGGATTGATCCCTTCATTGTTTCAGAAACGTCAATCAGATCAAGAAGTCAGACAAACCTCCATATAGTCAACAGTGACGTGGCCTGTTCCTTGGTCATCCCACTTGCCATCATCATTCAATCGGTAAACTTTAACGCGCTGAAAAAAATGTTTTCAAAATTTAAAACTAATTTAATTATATGTTGATCATAGGTTTTGTAGAATTTCAACCCGATGCGAGACATCCTAGACGATAAGACCTCAATGATATTAAAAGGAACAAGCAAACGCAACTCATGCTCACCATTAGAAAATATGCACCAAAGGTCCACATCAAGCATTTCAAATTGAAAAATACACCCCTAATTTTTCTTATAAGAAACTGCGAGGATTGTATAAAAGTCACAAAAGCATACAAGGTCTACTACAAGAAGGCCTTCCAATTTCTAATAGTCTTTGTGAGTTGAACTCCACCAAGAAGCTTCAGCCAAATTTTGTACACTATTGAAGTATTGATAAAATTAAATTTATCAAACGTTTGGGTTGATTAGTAATTTAACATGGTACCAGAGTAGGAGGTTCTTGTGTTCGAACCCCTATAAAACATTTCTTCCCCAATTAATATTGATTTCCACTTGTTGGATCTTCTATAAATTTCAAAACTCAAGTGAATAGAGTGCTGAAGTATTGATATAATTAAATTTACCATAATAAATCAGCTTAAGCTTTTGGATTGATTGATGATTTAACACACATTACGAACAAAAGAATCCTTTGAACACAAATTATATAATAAAATCCAAACAAAAACAATCACACTATTCCAAACAAAGGCTATCACACAATAATAATATAGTGTAACGTATAAATTATGCTATATTGCGATCACAAATATTGGAAAATTTATGAAACTAAACTTTTTCGGATAGGGAACAACATTATTTAAAAAATGAAAGAAATGGAAAAGAGGAAAAGAGATCGTGACAACAGGGGTGTGCACGGTCTGGTTTTGCCCATTTTTTGCCAAGATTGATGACCGAACATACACCATGATCCTTTAGTGTCATAAATCGAGGAACTGATGTTTTCCTCAATTCGGTTAAAAATTGAAACAATCAGTTTTGTTTCCAAGTAGCTTTTGGTTTATAGAGGGCTTGTGCTTTCACATTTTACCAAACAGACAGAATGAGAAAGTGAGAGAGTGAGAGGGTGTGAAGTGAGGAAATGAGAACAAGGGGATGCAGAGTGATGAGGTGACACCAATGAGGAACTAAGAAAGTAAAAGGCATGGTGTGAGAGACGAACAACAATTTCAAAGGGACGCCCCAGGTGTGGCAGCAGTGGTAGGTGGCAGTGAGAGTGAGGTGGAGAAGAGAAGAAGATAGTGAAACTAAGTGGCAATGGTCGAAAGCCTGAAGGGGAGGAAAAGGAGAGGAGAGAAAACAAGAGGACAAGAGAGGGTGAGTGAGGGATGTTTTTTTTCTCTCTTTAACAAGAAACGAGAATTTTTCATTAATACAATGAAAAGAGACTAATGCTCAAAAAAATATAAAGCAACTAGGAAATCCATAAATCCATAGAAACTAGGAAGCTTTGTTTCTGCTATGTTCCATAATATTAAGTTCAATTCCTCGCGAAAGAAAGTCCATAACTCCATAGCAACTAGGAAGGTCAATTTTCCCGATACAACTTTGAGGATAGGAACACCTACCACGTTCCCTGTTTCCCACCCAAATGTATATGTGTGTGTGTTCTAATTCGTGAATTGTGATATTTAAAAGCTTTTAATGTTTTATGAGATATTGTTTTGATGCGTATATTTTAGAATTTAATTGTACTTATAATTTGATATTGTTTTAAATATTTGTTCAATCAGAAATTTTAAGAATTTTTCCCATTTAAATGAAGATCTCCGAAAGGAAATTTGCATACTCAAAAATTCCCTCAAACAGATTTTTTAGAAGAGACAATTTCATTGATAATTGAAATTTTCGAAAGGGATAATATCCCTGATGTTTACAAGAGACCTTTCCAATTTACAATGAGGGAGATATAATCCTAGGAAGTAAAAATATTAGACAATTTACACCCAGATATAGTTTGGTAAACACATTGTCGAAAAATGTTGTACAAGTCTATGTCTATTCCATGAATATTCTTTTTTTTCTTTTTTTCTTTTTTCTACCGGTTCCAAAAGAAAGTCCTGATGAGGTTCTTCCATAAAAGGGCTTTTGTATTCTTCAAGGGATGGTACGTTAAGGCCATGTTCAGTAAATCATTTATCACCCTAAGGAATGTGAGATGTCATCCTAAGATATTGAGAATTTTTATCCAAAAATTCTAAGCTTATATGCGCATAAACATGTGGCTTTGTGACTCATTTCCTTTCTTACATGATGGACACCAATTTGGAAATTTTGTCATATAGGCCATTCTTTTTTTAAGATTTTTCTTGTGTTAATGGCTTTATGTACTATTTTCCTATTTTCCAAAGGAGAAACTTTACCTTTTTAGGGTGGTTTCCTCTCCATATTGTCTTTGCTAGCATGGAATTATTACTTGTACTTTTTCCCCAATATCCATCATCATAGACTTTGTAAGGAAGACCACTTAAATGCTAGAAACCCATGGCAATGAGTCTGCTTCATTTGACAATACAATTGGAGCAAGGTTGAGAGTTAATTCAGCTTCCGTAGCTTCGTTATCCTTTAGGTTCCTATCAAGCTTTAGGTCTCAAAATTTGTTGGCACATTCCACATTTCTTTGACTGTGGCTCTTTTTCTATGAAAGAGTCTATATAAAAGTGGATACCGCAAGGTAGCGTGATGTTTTCAGTCTATGAGTCTGTCCCATCCTCCATCACCCACACTAAGGAGAAATTTGGTTGGTGATGAGGTTTTGATGTTTCTTTATGTAATTCCATGACCCTTCGCAGAAGATTGAAGGGGTCGATCTTTACACGATGTTAAGTATATTCAGCCTTTATAAGTTTTCTCCAAAAGGCATTTTCTTCGTGATGATATCTCCATATCCATTTTGCAATAAGAGTTTTGTTCTTATTTACTTATTTAATAACTTTTTTTTTTTTATAAGAGAATTTCATTGATGATTGAAATTTACAAGAGGGATGTATAATCCATGTTGTTTACAAAAGACCTTCCCAATTTGCAATGAGTGAGGTATGACTATAGGAAGTAAAAATATTAGACAGTTTACACCAAGATTTAGCTTGGTAAACAACAATGTTGAAAAGTTTTGCGCAGGTCTGTGTCTTTTCTGCAAATATTCTCTGATTTCTTTCTTTCCACATATTCCAAAAGAAAGTCATGATGAGGTTTTTCCATGATAGGGCTTTTGGGTTCTTGAAAGGGTGGTACATTAAGGCCATATCCAAAAAATCCTTTACCTCCCTAGGAAATGTGAGATGCCATCCAAATATATTGAGAATCGTTGTCCAAATATTCTGAGCATATGTGCATAGCATAAACAAGTGACTTTGTGATTTGTTTTCTTTCTTGCACAATGGACACCAATTTGGAGAGAGAGAAATGTAAGGCATTCTTTTTTGAAGATTTTCACTCGTGCGGATGGCTTTATGCGCTATTTCCCAAAGGAAAAACTTCACCTTTTTAGGTTGATGTCCTTTCCATATTGTCTTTGCTAGCGTAGGATTTATTGCTTCTACATTTTCCCTCATGTCCATCATCAAGGATTTTGTAGAAAAGACCCCATCAGCTCCAGGTCAGTGCGTCTTCTTTGTTTGACAATACCACAGGGGCAAGGTCAAGGCTTAATTCGGCCCACTCCATTGCTTCATTATCCTTTAAATTCCTACCAAGCTTCAGGTCCCAAAATTTGTTGACAACATTTCACGTTTCTTTAATCGTGGCTTTTTTGCTATAAGAAAGCTTGTACAAAAGTGAATACTTCAAGGCTAGCGTGGTGTTTTCAATCCATGGATCAGTCCAAAATGATGTACTTCCCCCATTCCCCACCTTATGGCGAATTCAGTTGGTGATGAGATTTTGATGTTTCTTTATGTACTTCCAAGGCCCTTTCGTAGAAGATGGAGGGGTGATTTTTGTTTGATGTAGGAGTATATTTAACCTTTATAAGATTTCACCATAAGGCCTTTTCTTCATGATGATATCTCCATATCCATTTGGTGAGGAGAGCTTTGTTCTTCTTCATTATCGAGAGAAGACCGAGGCCTCCCTTTTCTGTTGGGAGGTTTATAATATTCCAACAAACAAGGTGTGCGCCATCTTTCTACAAGTAGTTTCTGAATAGTCTTTCTATATCCGTGCCACTTTTTGTGGCATTTCAAATAGAGACATGTAGTAAGTAGGGAGGTTGGATAATGTGGTTGTCTTCCGCCTTTTGAAGTATAACGTGATGACCATGTTGACAACCCTTTTTTCTATTTTTTCAATAATAATCTTCCAGAAGGAAAATGATTTGTGGTTTCCTTTTAGAGGTAGTCCTAGGTACATATTCGGTCATTCTCCCTTTTTACAACCATATATGCTAGCAAATTCTTCAATGATCTCTGTGCCAATATTGATGCCCATGATCTCTGTTGGGAGATTGATATTTTGTTTAGAGAATCTTTCGAAGGTTTTCATCTTCTTAATCATGTTTTGTACGGAAGAGGCATCAACCAAATCAGAAAAGAGGATTGTGTCATCTGCGAACTGAAGGTGTTTGATGTTCAAGCCTTCATCACCAATCTAAAAACCCTTTATCTGCCCTTCGAATTTTGCTTTTGTCAGTAAGCGACTGAGACAGTCCATTACCACAATGAAGAGAAAAGGGATAGTGGATCTCCTTGTCTCAAACCCCGTGTGGCATAAATCTTCTCTCTCGACCTTTCATTGATGATGATGGAGAAATTTGTGGATGAGATGCATTCTTTAATCCACCTTCGCCATTTTGGGCCAAAGCCTTTTGCCACAAGAATGTTTTCGAGGAAAGTCCAATCAACCTTGTCGAAGGCCTTTTCCATGTTAAGTTTAATGACTACACCCTTTTGTTTCTTTCTTTCCCATTCATCAATGAGTTCGTTGGCCATGAGGGATGCATCAAGAATTTGTCGACCCTCAACAAAAGTTGTCTGTTGCCCAGTTATTGTGAAGGGGAGAACCTTTTTAAGGCGTCCTGATAAAATACCCTTGCTATGATTTTACATAGACCGGTCGTGAGGCTCATGGGACGAAAGTCTCCAACATTGCGAGCATCCAATTTCTTTGAGATCAAACATATGTATGTTTCATTCAGGTTGCCATTAATAACTCTGTTTCGAAAAAAATCTTGGAATACTCTCATGATATTTATGTTTCATTGAGGTTGCCATTATCCACCTCCACCATTTTGAGTCAAAGCCTTATGCTACAAAAATGCTTTCGAGGAAAGTCCAATCGGCCTTGTTTAGGCCTTTTCCAAGTCAAGTTTGATAACTACACCTTTTTGTTTCTCTCTCCCATTCAACTATGAGTTCATTTGCCATGAGAGATGCATTAATCCCTCTACAAAAGGTGTTTGTTGCCAAGTAATTGTGAATGAGAGAACCTTTTTAAGACGTCTTGATAGCACCCTAGCTATAATAAAATCCCATGCTTATGGGATTTTTTTTATCCTCGTATACTAATTACCTAGGTTTTAACAAGTAAACAATCATGAAAGAAAAATGGGTTTTTTTTAAATCCTTGTCAAAACCCATCTCAAAACCTGTGAAACAAGTTAACCCTTGGGTAATTTTCCAAATAATGTTAAAGACCCTTTATAGCTAAAAGTTGTTTGACACAAAAGTAGTTAATACTACTCTCAACCATGGTCTGAAATGAACTTTCAATGACATTCAAGCTTGAAGGATCCTGGGACAAAGTAATGTGAGGACTCATTGCCATGAAGGAAAGAGTCTAAGAAAGCAGTAAAATCACTCCAACCATGTTACAGCAAGGGTTACTAAGCTTTTTTTTTTTTTTTCTCCCATTGTGGTCTGAAATGAACTTTCGATGACATTCGAGCTTCTCCATAACCACTAGCACACAACACCAATCCTTGGGGAAAACTAATGGGATCAAAGTAAAGTGAGGAGTCATTGCTCCAAAGGAAAGAGTCTAAGAAAGCACTAAAGTCACTCCAACCATGTTATAGCAAGGGCCACTAAGTTGATTTTTCTCCCATAGTAGTAATCTTTTGTTACTTTTGCAAAACAACCATGCATATATATATTTCTTCTATAAGAATCAAACCAAGCACATATCTCTAGGACATCTTGCGTTATTTGAATCATCACCAATTTTTCCTGATCATCTTCAAACCAAACAACAAAAAACCTTCCAGACAAATCCCAAAAAGGTTTGGCTTGCTCATTTTTTGAAAATTGAAATTAAAACCCTACGCCCTCAGTCTTCCCCTCAAAATAAATAGAAAAATTTTGAAAAATTATGTTGAATATATGACACTTATATCGTGGGGGGGGGGGCCAATATTGGCTCATCAAATATAAAACTTGATGTCTTATTTTAAAAAAAGAAGAAAAAAAAAAGGAAAAGAAATTGATATGACGCTAACCATACAAAAACTTGAAGAAAAACAACAATATTCAAGCCAAGAAAAGTGATATAGAGGAAGTGCAGAACTGAATTGAGTTGCGAGCAGTGCAAGAGGGAGAGTAAAGGAAGAGTGCCATTTCTCTCAACGTATTGATAACGTTAAGATCAATAGTGTTGGCATCACAATAACCCAATTGCCTTCAACTCTTGTCGCACTATTACAAGTCAATTCAACTAATGTAACAATTTAAGAAGTACCTCAAAATGAGCAGCGTTCTAAAAGAGCAAATTAACAGCAACCAACGGTTTAGAACGTAAAAAATATCCTTTAAGAGGCCTCCAACTGAAGAAAAATCTCACGAGAAACAGGAAACAAAACGTAATAACCATTCCTCAATGTGTAACCCTCTTCCATCTTCACTACCCAAAATAGCAAACATAATTCAACCAGCTACAATTAATCAAAATGCAAACTTTGGGGAGTGCCAACATTTCGCCCCACCCAAATACCACCCTAACCTCACGCAAACGGCTTTTGCACTGAAAAGAGATTTCCAAATCATCAAACCGTACATAAAATAGGAAGTCCAAAAGAACTAAACTCTTCCCCGACGCAAAAGAGCGGATAAAAAAAAAATTAATTAAAATCTACAATTAGTTACTGAAACACCAACCTCAAGCTCCAAAACGAGGAAATTAAAGTCGGATACGCTAACTTTAGTAGACATAAGCTAAAGTAAAGTTAATCAGCTGAGTACAGGAAAGCTGACCTGCATCGAATTGGAGTTGGTCTGTGATCTCTCCAGCGCGCCCATTGTGTGTCCCGTAAAAACTTGGCTGGAAGTATTCGAATTCAGAGACGAATTGAAGGAGTACAGAAGACGAAATTAGGGTTTAGAGAAGGAGTTGGACGGAGAGGAAATTGGAAGAGAAGAAGACTTCAACGGGGAAGAGGGACCGATATAAAAACCCTAGAAACAGCCGTAGACGAACGAAGAAGCAGTGTGAAGCTTCGCAACTCTCTCTCGGCTAATTTCTCGCTCTTTCTCTCTCTCTCCTTTATTCTTTCTTAAAATTCTGGAATTTATAATTTTGTGGCAGTTCGGCCATTCCACCTCCAAACGTACCACTACGCAACCCATTTTAAAATAATAATAATAATAATAATTTTTAAAATTTTATATTATTTAATCTAAAATTGAGCTATATTCATATTAACGTTATGTTTTAATTCTTTTATAGTTATTTTTAAAATCGATGTATTTTTTAATTATTATTATCAAAATATTTATTTATCAATTTGAACTTAGCTAACTAACTGAGACAGATATTATTCGCATTTAGTCAAAATTTTAAATCTAAAAAATATCTATTTTAATAAATATATATAAAAAATAAATTTTCAATCTTGTCCAGCCTGAAATCCAATGTATAATCCTGCATAATTTCAAATGTTATCAGTTTCTGTACATAGACTAAATGATATGATGAATCACAGTATCCCCTAAAGGCAGACTGTTTTCGGTGATTTTCCGACATGAGCGTGGTGGTCCGTGCGAGAGTACTGTTAAAACCCCATTCTTTTAGAGGTATAGGTTTGGGATAGGGTCGGGGTTTATCATGTTGAAAAGTGGCATAGCTTGGCAACCCAGATGAGGCATCATCTTTCCTACCTAACCAACTCTCCCTTCAAACATTGTAGAGGATAGGTGATTGAGTTCCTAATAATACGGCTCGGTAACAAATCGCTTCTTCCAAATCACGCCTTGTTCGTTCCGCTTGAAGCAAAGGTTAATCCAATCCCGACTTTTATGTTTACACGACAAAAAAACATGTAGATTTAATTGATAAAAAAAATATAAATATAAGAACCATAATATATAATATAACTCTAAGTTTATTAAGGATTATTTAGAACTCAAAAAAGTCCAAATACAATAAGTAAAAGATTTGAGGAGGAAAAAAAAAATGATTTTATTTGAAATGACCATTTTGGCCCTGGTATGAGGGTAAAATAACGAAAGTGGCATTGGAATTGGACTTGGAGAGTCGTTGAGAAAAACCACGCGCTTTCTTTTCAGGATCAAATCAAAATCGGAAGCGAGTCATCGGGAGGTGGCATGGGGCCCACTCTCCATGGATTATACTGGAGACTTTCTGGCACGTGCGGAAGGAAATTGGCAAATTGGCACGTGGGAGTTTTAGAGAATAGGACAGGATGAAAAATTCCCTCCAATCATTGGTGGCCATTCACATGATTTGAAGAATTAATGAATGATTGTTTTTGTAAAAGTTATGAAAACAATTATGCTTTGTTTTTTATATATTATTTGAAAATGTCGTTGGAATTTTTTTTTTTTTATAATTTTATTATTTTATATTATAAATTCCATTTTATTTTTTATATTTAATATATATATATATATATATATTTTATAACCGCCCACGTCCACCCCTAGCATATATTGTCCTCTGTGTACTTCCCCTAAAGGGCTTTAAAATGCTTCTGCTATGGAAAGGTTTCCACACCTTATGAATAGTGGTTTGTTTTACTCCCCAACCAATATGGGACAGCACAAAACACCTTTATATATACGTGTGTGTGTTTATATGTGATGGTTGGTCGTATTATTCAAGCGTTTCTTTAAATAATAATAATAATTGACAAAATAGAAAAGAACATTATTTATTTATGTGAAATTCTGATGTTATTTTCGTGTCCACTACAGTTATTCGATTCTCATACACAATTTTTTTTTTCGGATATCTTAAACAAAATCTTGAACCAAACCACTTCTGATTCTGGAGGAGATCCAAAAACTCGTGTAGCAGTGACATGTCGCTTTCAACGTTGTATAAATTAATTGTTGTATATTTTCATATTAATAATCATATTCACCGACACAGTTGACATTATTGTAATTTGAAATATAGTCTTTTAATAATGATAATGATGATATTATTATAATTCAATTATACGGTATACATTTATTATTATTATTTTGGAAAACTTGGTTCAAATGATTAAACTTTATTTCAATTGTAATTTTATAGAATATAGGCTTTTTATTTCATAGGTTGGGCCAAATTTGCAATATCTAAAAATATTGGGCCTCTCTTGCAATGGATGGCAAGATCTTTTAGGACCAAACGAACCGGCCCAAGAGCCGTTTGCATCGATCTGTTCGTTTCATCTTGTAGGAGCAGCGGTAGAAGCAATCGATCTGTTCGTTTCATCTTCAAGTTTGCATCGCTTGCAAATCACTCAAAGAAGTAGGAGAAGAAACTTGGAAGATTTTTGGAAAAATTGCAGCATCACAACACTCTTCCTTCTCCAACTCTGACAAATCTGTTCCTCCTAATCGAGCTGTAATTTCATTTTCCATCGCTTTCCCTCTCAAATGAAGCAATTCCGGTTTCTCCCTTTTAAAATCTCTCTTCCATTCCTTCGTTTCTTCACCATACAATGGAATCGAAACGCTTGTTATTGGTTCTGCTTTTGTTTCTGGCTGCGATTGTCGTGATTGGAGATGATTCTGAATCTTCCGTTAAGCCATTGGTGAAGATTGTGAGGGGGAAGAAGGTATGTGACAAAGGGTGGGAGTGTAAAGGCTGGTCGGAGTATTGCTGTAATCAGACCGTTTCTGATTACTTTCAGACCTATCAATTTGAGAATCTGTTCTCCAAGCGAAACTCTCCGGTTGCACATGCTGTAGGGTTTTGGGATTATCGATCTTTCATTACGGCGGCGGCTTTGTTCCAGCCGCATGGATTCGGTACCACCGGAGGGAAGCTTATGGGGATGAAGGAAATTGCTGCTTTTCTCGGTCATGTTGGCAGCAAAACCACTTGTAAGCTTCTTCATCTTCTTCTTTTGGTTCTTGTTTTTCTGTGTGTGGATTCTCATTCAGGGAAATTTTGATTGAATCCTTCAGGTGGGTATGGAGTGGCGACTGGAGGTCCATTGGCATGGGGTCTGTGCTACAACAAGGAGCTGAGCCCTGATAAATTGTACTGTGATGAATATTACAAGCTCACTTATCCCTGTACTCCTGGAGTTTCTTACCATGGGCGTGGTGCCTTGCCCATCTACTGGTATGTCTGCTCTGCTGCATCATTAATTATCCAAATATACTCTGATGGTTGTATTTCCAGATTTTGAATTTTGGCTTTTGGTTTTTGCTGTATTTCCATTGTTACCATGAACTAAATAGCATGCTCATCTGATAAACCTGGGTAGATTTAGCATGTTTTGGTAGACAAGTAACAGAGAAAAATGGACGGGCAATCGAATAAAATTAAGAAGCTGCTTCGAAACGATAGGAGTTTTCTCAAATCGTGTCGAGAATTCATAGAATCACAATTCAAAAGTTGGGAATGTGAATGAAGTTGAACTAAATAGATCCAAAGTTTATGAACTTAATCTGAACTAAGCTTTTATTCAATAGTAACAGCCCAAACACACCACACCGTTAGTATATATTGTCCTCTTTAGACTTTTCCTTTCAGGTTTTCTTTCAAAAATTTTAAAACGCGCTACGGAGAAGTTTTCACACCCTTATAAAGAATGCTTCGTTTCCCTCTCCAACCGATGTGGGATTTCACAATCCACCCCCCTTCGAGGCCCAACATGGTCGCTGGCACACTGCCTCGTGTCCACCCCCCTACAGGGCTCAGCCTCCTCGCTGGCACATCGCCTGGTGTCTGGCTCTGATACCATTTGTAACGGCCCAAGCCCACCGCTAGTAGATATTGTCCACTTTGAGTTTTCCCTTTCGGGGGTCAAGGTTTTTAAAACGCGTATGCTAGGGAAAGGTTTCCACACCCTTATAAAAAATGTTTCGTTCCCCTCCAATCGACGTGGGATCTCACAGTCCACTCCCTTCGGACCCAACGTCCTTACTGACACTCGTTCCTGTCTCCAATCGATGTGGGATCTCATGGTTGTGAGAGACTTAAAAGTGAATATGACTGTAAATAGTTCATAGACCAAATTTGTAGTTGAACTTTGATTGGACTATTTTGTGGTGAATCTGGGATTTTCTCATGAACAGGAACTACAACTATGGAAAGACAGGAGAAGCCTTGAATGTTAATCTGTTGGACCATCCAGACTACATTGAAGACAATGCCACTCTAGCATTTCAGGCTGCAATTTGGAGGTGGATGACCCCAGTGAAGAAGAACCAGCCCTCAGCCCATGATGTGTTTGTAGGCAAATGGAAACCCACCAAGAATGACACACTGGCCAAACGACTCCCTGGGTTTGGCACCACCATAAACATCCTCTATGGCGATGCTGCGTGTGGCCAGGGTGAAGTTGACTCCATGAACAACCCCATCTCACATTACTTGCATTACCTCGACCTGATGGGCGTTGGCCGAGAAGAAGCTGGACCCCATGAAGTCCTCAGCTGCGCCGAGCAGGAACCTTTCGAGTCGTCATCTTCCTCGTCCTCGTCGTCTTCGTAAGGTTTGTCTTTGTCTCCATCAACTCATTCTTGATCTGATTCTCTCTGGGGTATGTAAGAATATCAATAATTGGATTGGAAACTAAGATGTTTTGTGATGTATAAAGCTATTAAATTGAAGGGAAAGAAAGAAAAGAAGATATATATGCATACTTTTTGTGCGAATTCTCACCGTGTATATATATCTAAATGATGTTGATTCATTTTCCCTTCTGTTTGTTATAAATTTTGATGTTTCATTTGAATTTCTGTATTGTTGTGTTCTTCAAGTTTGGAATGCGAACCATTTGAGTAACATAGATACATATTACATAAACATATTGCATTTTATAGTGTTGTTGTGTTTCTTTTGCTGAGTCTTTGATTTCGAGCTGAAACCAAAGAGATATAAGAAATTCTTTGTGATCGTGACTAATGTCTCGCATTTACTAAGAAAGAACAAGATATATGTAACAACCCAAGCCCACCGCTAGTAGATATTGTCTTTTTGGGGCTTTCCTTATGTTTTCTATAACGCGGAGAGATTTCCACACCCTTGTAAATAATATTTTGTTCCCCTCTCCAACCGATGTAGGATAAAACTATGTCCAACGTAGACAATATTGCGACAATATAAAGAAGGAGAAGGTCTGTCGTAAAGGTGTTCAAAAGGTCACTTTGATTTGGGTCGATTGTTTTCAAGAAACAATTGGTTTCATTTGGTTATATATATAAAAGCTTTTCACTTTCAAACTTCACATTTAATCTCGTGCTTTTTATCTCGAATTGATCGACAACAGAGAGTCTAGCGTCTCTTTCCCTTCGCGTCTCATTGTCTTTGCATCTCACTATTGCTATTGTCCCGTTATCCATCTCTCCTCTCTTAGCCGACGACACATCTATCTCTCCTCTCTTAGTCGAGGACGCTGATCTTATCCGTGTACATTTAAAGTCTTACAAATTTTTTTATTTTGTCCGTTGATTTAAATAGTTAAAATTATCCATTTTTAAGGATAAGTAAAAATGACTAGATTGCCATAATTGGAATTGTCCAAGCTGGTGATAAGACACTTATCGCTAATTTAATCCATTTACCATGCTTCCACATAATTGTTTATCCATAGTCAAAAACTTGATTATTAAATAATTAAATGTTTATAAAATTGATAAATAAAAGATAAAAAATAACTAAAAAATACCATCAATTATTTAACTTTTATATACTTATTAAATTTAATTTTAAAATATAAATTTTTATACATATATAACAAATTTCGCACATATTTAAAATTAATCCTCGGATAAAAACTAATTCTCACAAATTTTTAATAAAATATTAATTATAGCATTATTATACTTGAAAATTTTTAAAATATTTTTAAAATAAAAAATTTAGAGATATTTATAATAATTTTGCCTAAAATTTAATACAATTTAATAAGGGAATGAAATAAATTAATTAAAAAGATTGAGGTAATGTAATTTTTCCTTATTTACAATTATTTTTTGTCAATAAATATAATTTTCTTATAATAATCGTAATATGCATGCCTTTAATAATGAAATAAATTTAATGTATTTTTATGGGAAGGTTATATTATGGTTTCTCCCTAATCTTATAATGTATTATATAAATAATAATAATTAAAAATAAATAAATACAGGCATTAACAATACGGCAGTTCAGGTAAATGGCCAGAGAAGGATAATCCGATAAATCGCACAGTCAAAACCTCTGGACTTCTGCCAGCCGTCCGATGTGTTCTCTCTCTACAGTTCCCGGTGACATATATATATATATATATACCTTTGCTTTACCGCTGTTCTCACATTACAGCCACGCTTGTCATTTGTTGCTAGAGAGAGAAGCACAGAGACCCAAGAGAAAGCGAGAGCTAGAGGAACTCGTTGCGGAGCCATGGCCGGAATCAGAGACATCGACGATTTGCCGAAGAACGACGCCAACTACACCGCCTTGACGCCGCTGTGGTTTCTCGAGAGAGCCGCGTTGATTCATCCTTCCAGATTATCGGTCGTCCATGGATCTCGCCGCTACAACTGGCTTCAGACTTACCAACGCTGCCGCCGTTTGGCTTCGGCTCTTTCGAACATTTCCATCGGCGCTGGAGACACGGTACTTCTCGTTTCTCTCTATGTTTTTTTTTTTTTCCATTTTTGACGTTTGTTAACTGTCGCTGCGAGAGTGATTCTTATGACTGACCTCACGTTGGCTGTTTTCGGTGAAATATCCGGAATCGGTGAGTGGAAATTAATTGCAGGATGAATCGTTTTTTTTTTTTTTGAGAAAATAAAAGTCAACCTGATCATGGAGGATAATTACTGCATTAGATTCTAAATATGAATACGTTTCTGGCATAAAGTGATGAAGTGTTTGGTTGGAATTTTAACCTGGTCCTATTTACTCTGTGATGTGGAAAGCGTGAAGTTTGTAGGCTTGTTTCGGGGTTGAATCTTCTGGTATTTGATGACTCCTAATATTTGATTACTGAACTCTCTCTGTGGCTGTAATGGTGTTAATTATTTTGGAAATTCATCATGAAATTCTATAGGATTGCGCTACAAATAGTCGATAGCGTTTAATGCATGTTCCTTTGGAGTTCTCATCTTGACTTGCGGAAATTTCGAGTATTCCAATTATGCCTCGCTGTTTAGAGAGCAGATTCAATTAAATTACCTTCACATAAACTTCTCTTGCGCAGAATCTCGAGGATTCTGTAATCTGTCTGATATGTTATCTTGGAAGTTCATTAGTTTTAAAGTCTATTTGAAAGGTTATCTGGGCGATTTATTGATTGTAACTGAATGAAAACTGATTGGTGATATTGTATTTAGGTAGCAATGATTGCACCAAATATTCCGGCTATCTATGAAGCTCATTTTGGAGTTCCCATGGCTGGAGCTGTTCTGAACTGTGTTAATATTCGTCTAAATGCACAAACAATTTCATTTCTTCTTGGTCACTCGTCATCTGCAGTTGTTATGGTGGATCAAGAGTTTTTTCCCTTAGCAGAAGAAGCTTTAAAAATTTTAGCTCAAAAGGGCCATGGCCATTACAAGCCACCACTTCTAATTGTAATTGGTGATGAAAGCTGTGATCCGGAGGCACTCAAATATGCTTTATCAAAAGGGGCCATTGAATACGAAAAATTCTTGGAAACAGGCAATCCCGAGTATGCTTGGAAATCACCAGAGGATGAGTGGCAGAGCATTACTCTAGGCTATACGTCTGGTACAACTGCAAGTCCTAAAGGGGTGGTTTTGAGCCACCGAGGAGCATATCTCATGTCTTTGAGTGCAGGCTTAGTGTGGGGGATGAATGAGGGAGCTATATATCTTTGGACTCTTCCAATGTTCCATTGCAATGGTTGGTGCTACACTTGGGCACTGGCTGCTCTCTGTGGAACAAGTATATGTCTCCGGCAGGTATTAATAAGATTATTTTTTTGAAGCAATTTATGCTTATTGAATAGTCCAAAGGACAATAGATTGAAGATTATTAACGGAAACACTAACAAGGTTTTGAAATTAAAATGGAAGATTCTTTTGAACTCATTCTCATTCACTCAATGGAAACCTGGTGAGTGCCTACGCCTGATGCTGTGATGCAATAAGCTTCCACTTCGAGGTTGCTCATCATTGTTGTTGACCCATCATCAGGCGATAAAGCTCTTTCCCCTTGATAAATTAAATGATGGCAAATTTTTGTGCTTTCTAGATGAATATCCTCATAAAAGTGGATCTCCTGGCTTCTAATTGCTGTAGAACATATGCCATGTTAACATTCTTATTGATAGCTGCTTTTTCCTTTTCGATTGTTGGTACAGGTCACTGCCAAGGCAGTTTATTCAGCCATAGCCGAACATAAAGTAACACACTTCTGTGCTGCACCCGTTGTTCTTAATACTATTGTTAATGCTCCTAAAGAAGATACCATCCTTCCCCTTCCCCATGTTGTCCATGTAATGACAGCCGGAGCAGCTCCACCTCCTCCTGTATTATACGCAATGTCACAGAAGGGCTTTCGGATCACTCACACCTATGGCCTATCTGAAACTTATGGTCCTTCAACAGTATGTGCATGGAAGCCAGAGTGGGACTCATTACCTCCAGAAGCCCAAGCGCGAATGAATGCTCGTCAAGGCGTACGGTACGCTGCATTGGAGGGTCTAGACGTCGTGAACACTCAGACAATGCAACCAGTTCCATCCGATGGAAAAACTGTTGGGGAGATTGTAATGCGTGGGAATGCTGTAATGAAAGGGTACTTAAAGAACCCAAAAGCCAACAAAGAGGCATTCGCCAATGGCTGGTTTCACTCAGGTGATCTTGGCGTGAAACATCCAGATGGTTACATAGAAATAAAAGACAGGTCAAAGGATATCATCATATCTGGAGGTGAGAACATAAGCAGTGTGGAGATAGAAAACATTCTCTACCAGCACCCGGCTATACTGGAGGTGTCTGTCGTCGCTCGAGCTGACGAACGCTGGGGCGAATCTCCTTGTGCTTTCGTGACGTTAAAGTCGAAGGTAGATAAGGGAAACGAGCAGCGAATGGGTGAGGATATAATGAAGTTTTGCAAGTCGAAGATGCCAGCTTATTGGGTCCCAAAATCTGTGGTATTTGGTGAGCTACCAAAAACAGCTACTGGGAAGGTTCAAAAGCATCTGCTGAGAGCCAAAGCCAAGGAGATGGGACCTGTAAAGACCAGCAAGTTATAATCAGTTTTGCTTCTAAAGGTAACTCAGTTTGTATACAATATTTACACAGATCAGAAGCATAGTTATATATATATATATATATAAATAGTTCTTAGAATACTTCATTATAAACCAAGCTTTTTAATTCGTCAATAGTTTGTAAATAAAACGGAGTTTGTTTGAGCGTTGTTGCTTGTGACTAACGGATTGAATGTTGACACGTGGGAAAGGAACGGTTTGTGTGCGTTTCCGTTTGATTGACGGACTAACGTTATATCCTAACCTTACCCAATAGATTGGGTCGACCTTCCCACGTACATAGTTAATCCACAAAATTGTTGGTAAAATTAATATTATATATATTTTTTTCTTTAAATAAAACATACAATAGACAAATAATAAAATGGTTAAAATATGTTTAATATTTATTTGTAGGTCAAAAGTTGATTGAAACCTCTGTATTAGTACATTTATTCTAAACCATTTCCAACTTTTTGATATTAATTTTTTTTAGTACGACCCAAAATTTCAAAAGTAAAGAAAGAAAAACATTACGAGAGAATAAAAAATTAAATGATTAATTAAAGATATACAAAAGTATGGGACGGGATGAGAAAGCCTCTCCTATACAATTTTCTATCTATTTTTACAAGAATTTTGTACATGACATTTGTGGGGTTCGAGTTTCTTAAGGAAATTATAATAAATCTAACCATAGAGACAAGGACGATAATTGACGACTTTGCTATCTTCTTGCTGTTTAAACAGAACGTTTTCACCGATCTTGACTTTAGTAGTTAAATAGACACCTGTACTGACCGTGTTTAGGGTCGTGTTTAGGGTCGTGTTTAGGGTAGAGAGAGAGAGGGAAAAAGAGAAAGGTGAAAGATGAGAAGGAGTAGTGGTAAACGTATCTTTGATATTAATATTCTTATCTTAACCCTTTCACTCTTTTTTTCATTTCACTTGAATCTCTCCCTTTCCTCCCTCCTCAAGCTATTTTCTCTCTCTCTTTCTGTCTCTGTCTCCTTATAAATTGGTGACCTATTTCCATTGGTTCCACACAAAATCCTTCATGAAACCCTCTGTCTCTCTCTCTTCCTCTTAGGGTTTTGAGTAAATTTGCAGAGAAATGGAAGATTTCAATGGTTTAGGGTATGGGGACACCTTCTGTTCACCCCATGATCAACAGGTAACTTTTCCCACTTTCCATCTAAAATTCAAATCCTTCAATTTTTTACTTTTAACCATGGGTTAAACAAATATTATTTTTAATTTAAATAGCCCAGAAAACTAACCCATCATCCTGACGACATGTCGGNTTTTAAAAAAAAAAAAAAAAAAAAATCTGTAACGGCTTGACGTTAGTGACTCCGCTGTCCACTAACAGCGTCTTGACGCCGTTTCCTGGTTGCTGACCTGTCAAAAACCGGATCACGTGGAATCTCTTCTGTCTTCAACCCTCTAAACACTCGTTTGCCAACGTGGAATTTTCATTTTCTTATTCATTAATATTAATTATTGTTATTATTAGGCAATGTCCGGGGGGAGTAAGTACGGAGGTTTGGTGCCAAGGAAGAAGCCCTTGATCTCAAAGGTCAATTAACAAACTTAAAATCCTTTTTATTTTATTCGTAATTAAAAATTACAATATATAAATAAAATTTAGTCTCTGTGTAATATTAACATAAAAATTCAATTTATTTTTAATACATTAATTAAATTCAAATTTTATATTTTAAATAAGAGTGAAAAGTGGTGTTTGGATGCAGGATAAGGAAAGAGCGTTCTTTGATTCAGCGGACTGGGCCCTATGCAAGGTGATTCCCTAAACCGAATAAGAATAAGACATCTTCTTGTGCCCAAACATATAGGAATAAGAATATGGGCTGGCCCATGTTTCATGAACCTTGGCCCACTCATAAAATAAATAAATTAATAAAATAATAAATTTAATGAATTATTTTTATTTTGTGGATATTAATATGAAAATTAAAGCAAGGGGCTGGTGGAGGGCATCATAAAACAATGGCAATGGTGGAGACTCTGCGACCGAAACTACAGGTAACCTCGCCTTAAATAATAATAAATTTTATTATTAAATTGGTGTAATATGTTAATTAATGGAAATTAATTTTATAATTTGCAGAGAACCCAACGCCAGCAGCTTCCTCCTCGGCGACCCGCTTGCACCTCGGGACAAGACAACCTTGTACCGGTAAAATATATACTAAATTTATTTTATTTTATTTTGTTTTATTTATTTATTTATTTATTTATTCTTACACGCCTTTCATTTTAAATTATATATATTTCCATTAAATAATTAGAAATATTATTGAATGTTTTATTATTATTTTTTTTTTATCTTTTTAATTTAATTTTAGTTTATTGTTTTTGCAGGAAGATTGATATTTATATTTCCATTAAATAATTAAAATGACGTTGGAGCTTACTTCGTTGCCTTTTTATTTTTTTATTTTTATTTTTATTTTTTTGAGATTGTCTTTTTCTTCCATAATTAGCTGAAAGGAAATGTGTAAATAAACTATTTATTTAGTAACAAATCAACGGAAATTTTATGGGTTTATATTTTCTTGAGAAACGTTTTTTAAATTATTAATAAATTATGATTTTTTCCACATTTTTTTAATAAAGATATTAACAAAATACTCTTTTAACGATGTTAATCAAGGTAACACGATCATATCATAGAAATGTAGGAGAATATCGAAGCCATGAAATACGAAATCTAGATTTCAAATCCCATTTCATGTGATGGGCATGTGCGTTACAATATTTTTTTGGCTTGATTCTCTATGAGATCCCACGTCGGTTGGAGATGGAATCAAAACATTTCTTTTAAGGGTGTGAAAACCTCTCCCTAGATGACGCGTTTTAAAATCATGAGGCTGACGACGTTACATAACGAGCTAAAACAGTCAATATTTGCAAACGGTGAGCTCGAGCTGTTACAAATGGTATCAAAGGCAGACATCAGGTGGTATGTCAACAAGGACGCTAGGCCCTCAAGGGAGGTGGAGTAACCCAAAGAAGACAACAGTGGGCAGTGTGCCAACGAGGACACTGGGCTCGTGAATTGTGAGATCTCACGTCTCTTATAAAAGGGAACGAAATATTTCTTATAAGGGCGTGGAAACCTCTCTCTAGTAAATGTATTTGAAAATCTCGAGAGAAAACCCGAGATAGAAAGCCCAAAAACGACAATATCTACTACCTGTGATTTGAGCTATGATATTCTTCTTTGATGCATTCATATTACTTTTAAAATGTCGGGTACAACTCTAAAATAAATGAATGAGATGAAATAACCTTCCCAAAAAAAATTTCAAAAACCAAAAGAACTTGGAAGGGAATCGAACGTAAATCTAGCTTCACGACAATAAACTCAAATCCATTCAATAAATATAATCTAACAGTTCAAGAATAACATGAACACGAGATGAACTATCGATCTTTAGGAGGATAGTTAATACTCACACTGAAATTTATGTCCCTACAAACGTTTGAATCCACAAAACTTGTCCTATAACCAATTAAATTTGCCGACTTTGTTTCTGAAATAAATGATATGTCTTCTCCACAGATTAAAGGATGAAATTCACAGCTTCCTAACTTAGCTATGAAATCCCAAAAATCACCTTTCATCGGTACTCATTTTGTACCATCTCTTGTATTAATGGTGGCAAATCTAGCTGGCTCCTTTCTTATGTTGTACCATGTTGTCTTTCGATAATGTCTACATCGATATATTTGAACTATACACGCCAACTACGTCGGTAACACATTGTATCATCGATTTAACTTAAAGGGTCGTGATATGATTCAAAAAGAATGTATCAAGACCCGAATCTAATCTAACTCAAATTTGTACGTTTTTAGTTTTAGATGCAATCTATGTTGAGTATCTCTGAGATAAACTCCAAGAACGGTGAACTAAAAGAGACAGAGATTCCTGTACTGAAACGATGAAAAGACTTCGAATTACTCGTTGTACCCATGTAAATATTTTGATAAAATTGAAAGTTTAAAGTAAAAATTAATACCGAGCGAAGTTTTAGGGAGCCATGCATGTGAAACCATTTAATGTTTGAAGGGGGAATATAATAAATGTGGGGATAGGTAATTTGGCCCAATGTTTATCAATTATTTTCACACCTTTTACCTGATGGAACTGCTCGTTAAACCCATAGATTTTAACTTTTTTAAAAAAATTTAAACCGCGTTTGTTGAGGAGAAGTTTACACCTTTTAAACAATGTTTCGTTATCCGAATCTCACAATCATCTCTCCTTGGAGGTCCAATGTCTTTAATGGTACACCGCCCAGTGTCCGGTTTTGATATCATTTGTAACAACCTAAACCCACCGTTAACAAACATTGTCCGTTTTGGTCCGTTACATATCGTCATCAGCCTCACAGTTCTTAAAACGTATCTAACGCTTTGTTCTCGACTCCAACTGTCGTGGAATCTCACAGATTTTCAGCCGTTTAATAGGTTAGGTAGAGAAGACATAGGAGCTGCCCTTAGCTCGTTGTATGGTGCACTGCTCATTGATATCAATAAAGTCTTTGGTGCATTATAATAATCTATTTTGCATAATTTTGGCTTTAGAGCATTTATGGCTTTTATATGGCCATAAATAAATTCTTATAGGGTGTCGAGTTTTAGCCCACGGTGTGGAATACAAATTAGTCGAAGATAATTGTTTCATCTCAATCGAGCTATACTCAAGTTGACATTCAAGACATTGATTTTAGTCCAACACTGCAGTTTCTCGATAACGTTAAAACTCATATTATACCCGTATATTAAATTATCTCAATGTAATTAATCATTTTGCATCGTAGAAAATGGATATTCAAATTTTGATCGAAACCCACGACAATTTTCTTAGAGTTTAGTAATAAATAAAGCGATATATTCAAACTTCCGACATTTTAGTTGAGATTGAGTTATGCTCAAATTGACATTCGACATTAAAAAAAACTTTTAACATACAACATTTAAAACGATCTTAACAAATGAAGAACTTTCACGGAGAAGTAAAATCTTTCGAAGATTTTAACTTACTATAGTAAAAGTAGGATAGAAGTCCCGAATTTCTTTTTTTACGGTGTAAAATTGTCAGCCTCGTCGTTCGATTCGATCGTAGTAACTCTCACGTCACAGTTGTGGCAATAAATATGGGGTTTTCCCTTCACAGCCAACCCTATAAACTTAGGGAAGTAGCTCCACAGAGAGTTGAGTTGTTGTTGGGGTCGCCATTGTTGCTCTGATCTTTCTTTTTCTTGAGAGCTATGGGGAGATCTCCTTGCTGTGAAAAAGTGGGGCTCAGAAAGGGAAGGTGGACTGCTGAAGAAGATGAGCTCTTGACTAACTATATCCGAGCCAATGGCGAAGGCTCGTGGCGATCCTTGCCCAAGAATGCAGGTCAGTTCATTTTTTCACGAGTTTCCTCGAATAGAACACCTCAAACAATATCTGTTAGCAGTGGACTTAGGCTGTTACCTTAAATGACACAAACCTAGGATTCATATGATTCTCTTTTGTTTTTTGTCCAAAAATGTGACAAAGTTTGAGTTTTTCGACTAAATTAATAAAATAAATATTCTCGTTACGGGAATGAAAACCGATAATACTTAATACCCTTAAAAGGTTACCGTCGTTGATCATTTTCATCATCGATTTCCTTTGACGTTTCAACCTATGACTCAATAATTTCTTATTTCTTATCTTTTTTTTATCTCGTTTTTTAAATACTCTCGTGAGATTTCACCTCGGTTGGAGAGGGAAACGAATCATTCCTTACGAGGGTGTGAAAAACTCTCCCTAGTAGATGCGTTTCAAATCATGAGGCCAACGACGATCCGTAACGGACCAAAACAGACAATATAGGCTAGCAGTGCAGTTGGGCTGTTACAGCTCCTTTAATCAATTTCTTTCCTAGTATTATTGAAAATTTTAAAAGTTTAAAGATATTTTTGAGACAAATTACAAAATTTAAGAATATTTTTATTAATTTAAGGAAAGAATTAGTTAAAAAGACAATACGGTAAATGTTTTTTTTTTTTTTGTTGGTTGGTTGTTATCTTTCTTCTTTGGACATGATCTTGAGACATATATGGTGTTACACGAAAGGATTGTTAAGGTGCGGAAAGAGTTGCAGATTGAGATGGATTAACTATCTGAGAACAAATCTAAAGAGAGGGAACATCACGGCCGAGGAAGAACAAATGATCGTAAAGCTGCATAATGTTTTAGGCAACAGGTACTTGTTTTTTCATGTTCTAACTGTTCTAGAAAATGTCATAAATTTTGTTCCAAAATGTAACTATTTGATCCAAAAAATCTAATCTTTGCATAAGTTTTCTTGTTTTCTTTCCATTTAAGTGTTGCCCACAATGATGCAGTACTCTTCCCATCCCTCTTTAAATTTAAAGCCAATTAAGACTAAGGCTGTGGCAGACACCATTATTGAGAACCCTCAAGTGTTCCCCTATTTTCACTCAATCTTGTCTCCCAATACAAATAAATACGCCCAACGACCTAAAACTAAAATTTTCGAGTATCGTTGTCATTAGGGTTTTAAATGAAGTTTGACTTTTTGTATCGTGGAGTTTATTTCGTTTTAGGTGGTCTGTAATAGCGGGACATTTACCGGGTCGAACAGACAATGAAATAAAGAATTATTGGAACTCTCATCTAAGTCGAAGAATCTATACTGTGACACGACCATCTGCTACGAAGTCTTCTTCACCGATCACTTGCCTCCTGGGGATCATTCCCGTGCCGAAGCGGAAGCGGGATGTGACGTGTGGAAGAAGGGAAGAACAAGGTGGCATAGTGAAAGGAAAAGAAGAGGATGATGGCAAGACATTGGGGAAGGAAGTGATATTGAGGTCCATAATGGGTGATGGGGATGGGGAGGGTTTGGGACCATATGAGTGGCTTGATGGCGAAATAATGACACTAAATAATGGAATGGTGAAAGCTTGTGGGAAGTGGGAATCAATGCATGGATGAAGATCATGGGAATGGGTATTCTTTTTCTTCACCCTTTGAAAAGGATCAATGGCTGAATTGGGAGTGGGAAGAATATGGATCGGTTCATGAAGGGCGTTTCGAGAAATGGGAGCTCGAGGATATTTCGTCTTGGTTATGGGAAACGGATCAAATTGATCTTTGAAGATCGAACGAACGAGTAGATTTTAAGAATGCAATAACAACGCTCACTCTATTTATGGTTAGATCATAAATAAATTATTTACTAGAGAATCAGTGGTACTTAAAGTGTAAGATATAACTATTCGAAAGATTATTGTTTGTAGAATATATATGTTTGTTCTCTTCTTATAATTTAAGGAACATACGATTCCACGTCATTCTATTTGTTCATCGGTAAACCTATTATTTGAATTTTTACTGTACCAATTAAGGTTGTTATGGGTTGGATTGGGTTCGGGCCCCTGTGGAATATTCTTTTAGGTTTAATCTAATTGAGGTTGTTATGGGTTGGGTTGGGTTCCGGCATGTGGAATATTCTTTTAGGTTTAATTTAATTGTTTGAGTTGTAAATTTTTTTCAATCTAAATAATTTTTATTAAATAATAAACTGAGTTATTTATTTTTCTAGGGTTTATATCAATTGGGAATTTTTCTAGCTTAGTTCCTTCTCGCTCTATCGGTCTCATTGCTTCGCTCCTCCTATTTTTCTTCTCTTGTCCATGGTACATAGACCATCTTGAATGTTCATGCACTTGGACCTCCACCATAACTTCGCGTCGTCGGCTAAGTGCATTGTCGCTAACGTTTCCTTCACTTCCTCTGTCACTGTATTTACGGCTCGGTTCTCTAGAGCCTTGGCATCTCGAACCCCACATAAGGGTTTGAGCTCTGGAACCTTTATCTTATTAAATCGTGCTACAACCCCAGTTGGGGTTTGGTCCCCCACCGCTCTCATAGTTGGGTTTAGTTTGGTGTTTAGATTCGCCACTTCGGCAATGACCATTCTAAGGGAGTCTCTAAAGTCTTCAGACAATCCTGAGACCATCTAGACGATTGCCAGTTGAGCATTATCTGACGCGTTCTTCCCTTTGAGCAACAGAGCCCATCGCACTAGTCTCTGCCTCAACGGATCTCGCGAGCTTAGGGGTCCCTCCCCTAGCTTATTCTTCTATTTCTTTAGCAAGCATGATCGAATGAGGACGATGGAAAAAGGGTTTTGTCGTCTTTTTCCCGCTTTCACCTTCGATCGCTCGGGACAAAATTGGTAAACATACATACCTAGGATCGTTCGTTTCCCCAAAACACTATTTTTTAAAAAAATTTAAGCAAAAAAGATCTACAAAGCTTATACTTTAGGAATCGTTGGAGAATGTTATAGGCTTTAAGCAACCTTTGGTGGAAGCAATTCTGTGCGTGTTCTTGTGTTCTTTCTCTGTTCTTCAACAACACGGCTCCCATTTTGGTGACCTAAACAAATGGAAACCGATCAATCATTCATCTCTGAGTAACAAAAACTATGGCTGTCACTCATCAGGATCTTCTTCCATGTCCAAGGAGATCTCAATTGGGCACCAAAATGGGCACTTTTCTCATGGTTTTGACCATCTTTTGTGGCTCGTGTTGCTTCGTTCTTTGCCTAATTGCCGAGTCCACTCGTTCTCGGGTACTAAAACTCTCGACCCTTTTGACGGTATCTCGTTTTTTGAAATTTTGAATGGTTTAAATGATGTGGAAAGATGACCTGGTGTCCATGTGTTGGATGTCATCGTATTTTGAGTCTAGTTAAGTTTGTGATTGTTTATAAAGTAGAAACATTATGACCTACCTCATTGCTAACTCCGCTCGTTTAAATGCTAAATTTGTCAACCCTTTTGATGATATCTCGTTTGAGCTTAATTTTGAATGGTGTAAACAATCTCGGAGACATGATGTCCATTCGTGTTAGATGAAGGTATGTTATCCTGTTTTAAGTCTAGTTAAGTTTGTGATAAACATTATGACCTACCTCATTGCTAACTCCACTCATAAACTTGCCAACCCGTTCGACGATATCTCGTTTTCGATGTGATGTTGTCTACTTCGAGCATAATTTTGAATGTTTTAAACAATCTTAAAAACATGAGGTTCATATTGTTGTGTTTTAAGTCTAGCTAGGTTCGTGATTATTATAGAGTAGAAACGTGCATAGCCGTGAGAATTCCAACCGGTCAACTTTGTACATATAATCCTTAGTTGTTGTAAATTGTTCGATATATGTTCTACTCGTGACGTTGTTTGCATTCTCAACAATTTATTTTCATAGGTGATATGGATGGATATAGATGAAAATAATAAGGTCGGAGAAAAGAGATGCTCGTACAGCGGCAGCGGGAAGACGCCGCTGCTGTGCACGGTGAGCGCCTTTCTCGGGATGGCGGTGATGATGGTGGTGCAACATTTGTATGTGTTGATTGCAGTGAGTAAGTCGCCGCCGCCTGCTCTCATTGCTTTGGATCCTTCTTTTGCCATTTCCAAATTTCTAACCTTTCAAGGTGCTTTCTTCTTCGTTTCAACATGGTAAGCCCCACATTTTCCATTTACTCATATGGGTTCTTAGTTTTGTTCGTTAAAGTAGTTTTCGAGTTCGATCCCGTGATTTAATGTGATATCAAAACCGGAGCTCTGATGTAACGGCTCATACCCACTGCTAGTTGATATTGTTTTCTTTGGGCTTCCCTTAAAAGTAAAACGTGTTTGATTGGGAAAAGTTTTCACACTCTTATAAAGGAGGTTTCGTTCTCCACCTCAACCAACGTGGGATCTCACGATCTACCTCCCTTCACGGCTCAGAATCCTGACTGGTACTCGTTCCTTTCTTCAATCGATATGGGACTCCACCAAATCCATCCCATTCGGAGCCTAGCATCCTTACTGACACACCGCCTCATGTCTACCCGTTCGGGGAATAGCCTCCTTGCTGGCACATCACTTGGAACCTGACTCTTCTGATACCATTTGTAACCGCCCAAGCCCACCGGTACTAAATATTTTCCTCTTTGGACTTTCCCTTTTGAGGGCTCAACTTCTTTGTGGTCACAATGTCTGGAACCTGGCTCTTCTGATACCATTGTAACAGCCCAAGCCCACCGGTAGTAAATATTGTCCTCTTTGGACTTTCCGTTTCAGGGCTCAGCCTCTTTGTTGTCACAATGTCTAGAACCTGGCTCTTTTGATACCATTTGTAACAGCCCAAACCCACTGGTAGTAAATATTGTCCTCTTTGGACTCTCCGTCTCAGGGCTCAGCCTCTTTGTGGTCACAATGTTTGGAACATGGCTTTTCTGATACCATTTGTAACAGCCCAAGCCCACCGGTAGTAAATATTGTCCTCTTTGAACTTTCCCTTTCAGGGCTCAGCCTCTTTGTGGTCACAATGTCTAATGTCTGGCTCTAATACTATTTGTAATTGCTCAGGCCCACCACATATTGTCCTCGTTGGCCTTTCTCTATGAGCTTCCCTTGAGGTTTACACACGGTGTTTCGTTTTCCTCCCTAATCAATGTGGGATCTCACATCTAAATATTAAATCTGATAGTGATTTAACATGATATCAAAACCCGAGCTCGAATTATTGTCTACTTAAAAATTTTAAATTTTGAATATGATAGTACGATTTAACCTAGTATCAAAATCGAAACTCCAATCATTACCGACTTAAAAATTTAAAATTTTGAATCTAACAACGATTTCAACACGATTAGGATAAGTTTTGGCGTGGGAGAAATTTTGTTGTTAATTGGATTGTTTGTGGAATCCGGCCATCTAAAGAACTGGTGGACTCCAAAACAGAGCTGTTTGGCGATCAAAGAAGGTTTATTTTCAGCCGCCGGAGTTTTTGAATTGGCGACGGTGTTCCTCGCCGCCGGGCTGTACGTGACGGCGGCGCGTGCACAGAGAATGTTTGAAGAGCAAGAAAACGTGAGAAGAGAGGTGGTGGCAAGTTACCATATCCACAATTCACCGCCGCGGACGCCGCCGCTGCAGACAATGCCGCCGGTTGGGAGAGAGGACCCTGTAATCATACAAAGCCACCAACAAGAGGCCCCCTTGTCGTCGCTGCTTCACACCGCCGCTTCCTGCAAACTCTCTCCTTAATTTTTTTTCTTTTAATTTTTTAATTTTATGAATTTTTTAATTCCCATTTTTGTATTTATTTTATATAATTAATTAATTTTAAATCATCAAATAATATTTTTTAATTAAAATTTTTTAACTTAATAATTTATATTGTTAATATATGTTACTAAATAAATATAACCATACTTATTTATATTAATTTATAATAATAGAATAATTTAATATATTAATATTATTATGGTAAATTAGTTTTAATGTATTATTATTTAACCATATTTGTAAAAACAATAATTTAAGAAAACCCACACTTTGTAGTAAATTTTGGCAAAAAGCACGTGCAAATAATCTCTCAAAACCAAACGACCCATTACGTTACGTTACGGTGGAGAATTGAAGCGTATATGAACCCTAATTCCTCGAATTGTTTTCACCACTCTTTCCGTTTCTTTCTAATAATAATCTTTCGAGTGTTCTTAGGCTTCGGGAATCTTTACTTGTTGATATCTAATCGATTGGTTCGTTTGTGTCAGTTTCTTTTTCGGCACGACTTTGATTCAACGATGGAAGTCAGCCAATTTCTTTTGGTGTTTTTGCATGTTCCCGTTCTCACTGTTCTATCTCGAGAGGTTACGTGGGGGAGAATTGTGGTTGATGGAAACACACCAGTAGCAAAAACGGATGAGAATTACGTTTGTATGACTTTGGACGTTTGGCCTTTTAACGAGTGCCCTCAAACGCCTTGTGTTTGGGATGGCAATGCATCGATGCTCGTTTTGGTGAGAATTTTGGATACCCATTAACAAGAATCACATGAAACATAGCTTTCTCTTGTAATATTCTTTGGTTCGTTTTCAGAACTTGTCTCTTCCTATACTTACTAAAGCTGTGGAAGCTTTCGGGACTCTAAGGATTAGATTAGGAGGTACTTTGCAAGACAAATTGATTTACGATGTCGGGAGCTTCAAGGGTCGTTGTCATCCATTTGAAAGGAGCAACAGTTCACTATTTCTAATTACCGAGGGATGTTTCTATATGGAAAGATGGGATGAATTGAACCGGTTTTTCAACAAGACTGGGTATCGTTCTTTGCTTTGTCCTTTTCGGGTTGTACTTATTTTTGTTGTTCGGGTCAGTAGTCCAACCACGATTTATCCTCTTTACACAGGGCGATTGTAACTTTTGGTTTAAACGCGATGTTGGGAAGGAATAACACGATGGGAAAGCAATGGGAAGGAGATTGGAACTATAGTAACACAGAGGCACTTATTCAATACACGATCGAAAAGAATTATCAAATCGATTCATGGGAGTTCGGTAAGTTGAATAATACTTACTACAGAGTAATTAATTCTCCTGGTTAAGTTAATTCTCTTGACAGGCAATGAATTGGGCGGTTATAATAGTATCGGGGCAAGTATTACCGCTGCACGATATGCAAAAGGTTCGATCAAGCTTCGAGAAATCATTGATCGTTTGTACAAAAACTCTCGACAAAAACCTTCCATCGTAGCACCTGGTGCATTTTTTGATGCCTCCTGGTATGAAGACTTTGTTAACGAAACAGGTCCGAACGTTGTTGATGTTCTCACTCATCATGTATACAATATGGGTGCAGGTTCGTCGACTGTTCTATTAACCTCGTTAAACGATTCATGTTCATAAACTATAGTTCGAATATTGAGAAATTAAACTTGATTTTGCAGGGAATGACACTGAGATAATTCATAAGTTTTTGGATCCTTCCTATCTTAGTCGGGAATCAAGTACATTCCAAAAGCTCGAGAATGTTGTTCAAAATCATGCCCCTTGGACTGTTGCTTGGGTCGGAGAAGCTGGTGGAGCCTATGGCGGTGGCAGTCCCTATGTTTCTAATACATTTGTCGATGGTTTCTGGTAATTAGTATTTTCTCCCCTTTCTTTCATTCGAGTTTTTTTTTTTAATAACTTGGGTATGAAATTATAGGTACATAGATCAACTCGGGATGGCTGCTTTGTACAATACTAAGGTATACTGCAGACAAACTTTAGTCGGTGGACATTATGGTGTTCTTCGACCTGAGACTTTAACCCCTTCACCTGATTACTACGGGTAAGGCAGACCATACCATTAACTATCTCTTAAACCCGTTTAGTAACGATTCTCATTGAATTTAGCATTTTGTTTGTTGTATTAGTGCACTTCTCTTTCACCGTCTCATGGGTCCAGGTGTTCTCAAGGTTGACAATAACGTCTCTTCTTATTTGCGAGCTTATGCTCATTGCTCGAGAGAAAGAGTAAGAAACCCTATTTAAAACGGTCGTCTTTTTCAACATTTTGAATATTAAAATGAATACATATTGTAACTTATTTGAATTTATGATCTTATTATAGACGGGTATAACCGTGCTTTTCATTAATATGAGCAACCAAACTGACTTCATAATCGAGATTGAAAACCACACTAATGTGAGTTTGGCTGAGAAGACGAGTCGAATGAGACAGATCTCGAAAGGTGGAAGTAAAGTATCGGATTTGGGAGCACAACGAGAAGAATACCATTTGACTCCAAGTAACGGTCTGCTTAAGAGTCCCACGGTGCTTTTGAATGGAAAAATATTGGAGACGACAGAGGAGGGAGATTTGCCGAATCTTACACCGGTTTATCGTCAGAGTAACTCTTCTATAAGTATCGCTACTTGGTCTATTTCGTTTGTTGTCGTTCCCAATTTTGTAGCCTCAGGTTGCAAATGATTCGATCGCATACGCTCCTAGTGGGTCAAGCCCGTGTCGACACATATATGTCATATAATTTTTACATATAAGTTTTTGTGTCAATTTTTCATTTATTTATTTTAAGGAATAATTCTTTTTTTCTTTAACAATTTATAAACTTAAAAAATTATAGGAAAAACAAATTAAAGTTTAGTGGCATAATTGGAGTTTATGGAAGTTTTGAGGGTAATTTTGGAAAATTCAACCCAATGTTTGAATCCGTCCCTGATTAAAAGTATTAACAAGACGGGGAATCATTCCTTTGTCACTATGAAAGTATTCTTTAAATTTTGCGAGATTCCTTATTTTTTATAAACGGGGTCGAGGATGAGGATCGTATTTCCCGTCCCGTCTCACCCGTCTCCACTTTTTTACATATACGTCCCTACCCCACCCGTGGACAAGTCTCCCCATCCCAGAAACTGTAAAGGGAAAGAATTCCCTAAACTCGTCCCCCAACCCGCCCTTAAACATGGATTCTTCATGTGAGTTAAAACCTCAAACCTATATCTTTTCAAGTGAGCTAAAAACGTCTTATCCATTAAGCTCGAATTAGCAACTTTAATTTCATAACTTTTAAATTCCGACATTCAAAGAGATAACTCTATCGAGCTTACGTGCTTTACGAGTAAGATTAATGGATCATAATCGGGTGATTCTTATTAATTAGAGATAACATAATCTAATTTTGTTGAAATTGTGGTTGTAAGTAAGCAACTTGGTCATAACATAACCACTTTATCGAGTGGTGTTATTTCATTCACATATTTTCCCCCAAAAAAAAAAAACACAATTTATTATTTATTTATTTTATTTTAATACTGAAAATACAAAGTTGCCGCCAAATTCAAACACCAAAAGGTGGGCCCGCGTTGACTAATCACAAATCAGACGGTGGAGATGAAAAGTAACTATTCAACTTCTATATCAACACCGTTCTTTCTTTCTTTAACTTCCATTAATTAATTAATTAATGAATTAAAGGCTAAATTTATTATATATATTATTTAATTATAAAATTTAAAAATATTGGAAAATAATAAATAATACAAATGCAAAAATGGGAGTGGCGCCCTTTTTGTTGATTTAGGGGCACATTTTGGCGGGGAGAAGGGTTTTTTTTTTAATTTTTATTTTTTTTCGGGCAGGGGTATTTTCGTCATTTAGAAAAAAACAGCAGAGAGAGGTAGCTAGGGTTTCTGTAGCTCGCCTTCTCTGTGTTGGTTGTTTATATTTAAGATGGGATTTTCAGATCCGGTTGCGGCCAGTGCATTTGTGTCGGTTCGATTCCTATTTGATCCTCTCTTTCTTCTCTCAAATTCTTTCCCTCCTTCTTTCCCTCTGCATTTTCCTTTCAATCTTTCGTTTTCCCTCGCTATTCTGAACCAACCCCTTTTTTTCTCTCTGTTCTCCACGCTCTCTCTCGCTCTAATCTTATCTATTTCTCCCTCTCCCTTATCCGTTTCCCCCCCTTTTGTTTCCTCCATTGATTTCACTTTCTGGGTTTGATCCGTTCTTCATTCATCCCCTCTCTGTTCTTCGATCTCGCTTCCCCTGTTTTCCCCTGTTCTTGATCGAGGGGTTTCTTCAGTTACTCACCCATCATTTGATTCTGTGGTTTCTGATCGTTTCACTCACTACCCACTTCGAGTTTTGGGTTTTTTGAATCTGGGTTTCTCTTAGATCTCTCTAAACAGGTGACTAATGATGGATCCGAGTGATAGAGTGAGTATTAGCCTCTGTTTTTCTCGATTCCTTCTGATTTTGAGGTTTTTCCCTCTGGTTTCTGATCGGTGGTTGCTAATGATGCAGGGATCGGAATCGGAGGACATATCCGGCAAAAACTCCGGCGGGGTTTCGTCGGAGGAGAGTATAGTGAACGAGCAGAACAAGAAGACGTGTGCGGACTGTGGCACTTCGAAAACCCCTTTATGGCGAGGCGGCCCGGCTGGTCCAAAGGTGATTTGATTGATTCATTGATTGAGTGATTGATCTGAACTCTAATGAACATATCTTCTTCGTTGATCCAAATCTCTGATATCTGTTTACATCTCTGTGATTTGTCAGTCTCTTTGCAATGCGTGTGGGATCAGAAGTAGGAAGAAGAGGAGGGCAATTTTAGGGTTGAATCGAGGGGTTGTTGAGGATAAGAAGAGCAAGAAAAGCAGTAGTAATAACATTAGCCATAGTAAGCTAAGAGATAGCTTGAAACAGAGACTATTGGCTTTGGGTAGAGAGGTTTTGATGCAGAGATCCAGTGTTGAGAGGCAACGTAAGAAGTTAGGTGAAGAAGAACAAGCGGCTGTGCTTTTGATGGCTCTGTCTTATGGCTCAGTTTATGCTTGAACCCGCCGCCATTGACAGAGCAATAAGAACACAAACAAAAAAACAGCAAAATCTGACCCAGAAAGTGTATCTTCTCCATCCATTTTGTTCAAATCTTTCCCAAAAATTGAGTGAAATCCTCTTAGTTCATTATTGTTCCTCCTCCTCCTCTTAGATCTCTTCCTTTTTTGTTGTATTAACTAACCATTGCCATTTTGGATGTTGGAGAGTATTGAGTAATGTAGCTGTGTTGGACGAGCTGGATAATGAATTCTGTTGAACATTGTCATTGCAGATTCTTGTCTCAAATTTGAATCAAATCTTTGTTTGAAACATTTTTTGGTAACTCCTAAGTTTGTGTGTTTTTGCTGTTCATTTATTGTTCTTTGTATGATTGTGGTATTAAACAGCTGAAAATAATGAAGTGAATAGGGAATTTGAAGCTCTAACATTTGGTGATTAAAGCATATATATTGTTTTATTTTGTTGTTCGGTTTACATCGGAAAGTCAACAAATTAATACAATTGAGAGGGAACGGTTGTCCGTTTTGAGAAATTTTATATTTGGGATTTCAAATCCTTTAAGAAAAGGATTTGAAGATATCATTTTCATATTTGGATTCGATGAAAATTAAATGTTTCTCAATGACATAAATGCGTTTGTTACAGACATGTTTCTATGTCGGTACACTGCCCCGTGTCTGTCTCTAATATCATTTGTAACATATTGCTATTGTCTGTCGTCTGTTACACATTTCTATCAGACACAGGTTTGAAACGTGTCTGTTAGGGGGAGATTTTCACACCGTTATAAATAATATTTCGTTCTCCTCTCTAACTGAGGTGGGAATGTAGCGTATGTTCGGGAGTTAAATAATAACTGATCATAATTAATAATTAAGAAAAATAATTTGGGAAAAAGAAAATAGAGAAGAAATAAGAGAATTGTTATCCATAACTTATGTGGCAGTGATGCATGGGGTGGAGAAGAAGGGGATGGATTTTTTGCATCCAATCATTTTGCTCCAAGAAACTTATCATTAGGATAACTGTCCTTTTCAACTTTTTATTTATTAAACTTAAAAGAAAAAAAAAGGTAATTTTCATTAACAATAATTGTTCGTAATCTCGTTTTGTATCGACCCATGTCCCATATTTAGAATTCAGATTCGACATCTGTGTCCTCTAGTATTTTCCTGCGACATGGTCACATTATGAGACGGTAATACGTAACAGCAAAAACGGACAATATCTATTAGTGGTGGGCTTGAGTTGTTATAAATGGTATCAGAGTCGAACACCGAGTGATGTGTGAACGAGGACACTGGACCCTCAAGGGAGTGGATTGTAAGGCTGTTTATGATGACAATACGTAACGAACCAAAGCGGACTCCTCCCGAGCTTCAAAGAGGCCATAAAATATCATATTGAATTGATAGGGCCAAATTAATCATGGGCTTGCAATGATCAAATTTATTTGATAATGGGTACTCGTAAAGGTTGCATGAGCTATCATTTTCTAAAGAAATAACGAACAATGTATCCCACACAAAAACCACTTTTGAAATAGTTGATGAAACGCTTGGTATTGAATTTGGTAACGAGTATTTTTTTTTTTCATTTTTGAAAATGCTCGTTCCTTTGTCGTCTTTTAGTGAAACTGAGAGACAAACGTCCTTCTACCTATCGGTTTAACAGTCTCTCATTCGCTTCGTAAACTCGATCTCACAACTTCTCTCTTCTCTTGTACTAGATAAAGGTATTCGCAATGCTCTAACGCCTATATTGGTTAAGGACCGAACTGTCTTACGACATTCTGAACTCAACTCACGTACCGATCTACTAATAGGTGACGAAGAGCCGACATGAGAGGATGAATTGAAATAATGGAAGCGGTAATTTTATGTTCAAGTCATAGCTGGAATTTTTGAAATATATAAATTAAATTTTTTTAAAAAATGAATAGATTTTTTTACCCAAAAAAAACAACAAATTATTTATTTAAAAGAGGAGGTGAGACGGACAAATGGTAGTGGAAAGGGCTTTCCAGAGGCATTGCCAGCTGTCACACTGGACGGAGATGCTGACGTTTGCATGAGATTTGTAGCGTAAATACCGAAACTACCCTTTTGTATTTGTTGGAAAATTGATTTAAAAAAAAAAAGAAAAAAAAAAAGAACTCATTGGATACCCATTTTAAAAAAAGGTGCACCACACATCACAGTGCGTGCGATCCAGCTAATCCTGTCCCCACGCCTTGTCCTTGTCCCTTCCATATTTACAATTACATTAAATGCCCTTCCCAATCTATTTTTTCTTTTTTTTACAATTTCATCCTATTTTATTTTAAAATTTAAACAATAAAAATACATTTTAAACTTTATTTATTTTTTCAATTTTTAGAAATTTTAATATCACTCATAAATTTTCAAAAATTCTGAAAAATATCTAATATAGGGACGGAAATATATACTATTTTATTTAAAAAAATATTTAAAAAATACTCGAAGTTATTACCATGTTTAAAAAATATCTACCATTTTTAAATTGCACCTAATAAATCATCCTTTATCTTTTTTTAAAAAAAAAAATTAAATATTTTCATATTAGTTTTAAAAGTTTATTTAAAATAGGGTATTTTTCAAATTTTTTTAAAAAGTATTTAAAAAGTTTAAATATATTAATGAATATTTAACTTTAAAATATAAAATATTATTTAAATAAAGCATAAAGTTTTAATAGTATTTTTTAAAATTAATTTAGTTTATTTTAAATTTTAGGATAGATTTTTGTATAAGAAATTATCCAAAAAAATATATTATAATTATTATAAAATATATATTTAATATGCAATTTTATAGAATTTAGACAAATCCGGGAGCTATTTTTAAAAACTAAATATCATTAATTAAAATTAGTGAGTGAATTAAGGTAAAATTAATCCAACGGTTCAGATTAAGTTTGATCATCGGAACGCAAATCGACAAAAAAAGGTGCAACTTTTTTAGAATGGACCCTTTTTCATACAAAAAAGAAGGCGTTTGGCTTTATGGTTGCACTTGCACATGCAACTATGAATTATAATAAAATAAATATTTATTTATTTATTTATTTATTTATTTATTTATTTGTGTTCGTGACAGCTCAGTAATGCCATTAAAAAGTTTTTAATTTTTCTAAAATAATTTTCAAAGAATTCTGTAATTATTAATTGGAAAAATAAAGACCGTTGATTTGCTTTCTACCCAAAAGATGGATCTTTCAAGATTCTCGTCGGTTTGATTTTCTTCTATTTTTTTCAATCAAATATTTCAATATATATATAAACAAACAAACACGACTACGAAAGAGTCACGAGATACGATCAAAAGAGAACAGATCCCAAAGAGATGTATCGAAATAACCATCTCGATAGAAGTTTAAAGCCACGTGGAACTATATAGGAACGAAACGAATTAGCTAGAGTAAGCTAACAATCACTTGGGAATGTCTCGGGGTAACGCCATGAACATGAAACTTATATTTTCGTAGCTAATATGAACCTAACTCAGTAGTTTATATGTAAATTAATTAAACAAAACACAAGAACATGAGCAATTTAGTAGCTAGTCAAACATGTTTGAATTTTTGTTCTAGAAAATGAAACAAACAAAAACATGTTAGACCATGATTCAAGGGTTTGTTAAAATATAAAGAACACGACATTTGTGAATAATAATGTTGTAAAAGGAGCTAAATCAGTGTGAGAAACAAGAATTCCAGCTACTAAACTTTTGCTTTTCGTTAATTTCGACCATTTACAGACTGAAACAAATGGACCCAGATCCGCCATTGATGAACAAATGAAGAACATCAGAGAAAAAGAATATATTATTCAGTTGTTGAACACTAATTGAAAGGACAAACATGAACAACAAGAGATTTGATACATACAATTATGTTTTTGTTTTTGTTTTTGTTGTTCCATGGACGAATTGAATTAAGAATACAAGTAAAAACACATATAATTTATATATTTTGAGCAGATTTACAAATCGATTCAAATAACAATGGAGTTAGAAAGGAGGAGATTCTGGGCAATTTTTGTTCATTACCGCAAATTCTTGAAGATCGAAACCCCTTGTGTTCAATCTCTCCCGTTTTTTGCTCCATCAATTTCCTAGATCTGCAAAATCCGCCATTATTGCAACTTTCTGTGCTCTGTTATTTGCATTTAAAACAAAGCAAGCAAGAACAAAAACAGAGGAACAGTAAGAACAGAGCAAGCCCAAGAGTTCGTCAAACGGCCGGCAGCGGCGGAGCCCGGTGGCGGAGTGTGAAAATAGAATGGGAAATACGGCACAATCGGGTTCGGCGGTGGGGGGGCCGGGTAATTACTGTACGGAGGCGGTTGGTAGTACCCACTCGGTCCGTAGTTGCCAGGCGGCGGCGGCGAGGAGGAGTATGTGTAAGTGGGTTGAGATGGAGGTGGGGGAGGAGAGTAATAGTAGGTACCGGAGCTGGGGGGAGAAGGTGGTGGTGGGCAGTTGATGGATGGAGGAGGAGACGGCGGAGGAGGTGGTGGAGACAGATACTGGCCGCAGGGATTGTCACAAGCAGAGCACATTGTGCATTCGATTTGGTATTTAGCGCCGGCGAGAGTGCGGCGGTCGGCCGTCGGAAGCGACGAAAATCCAGCCGGAAAACTGAGGAGAACCGCCGTGAGAGAGATGAAAAGTTTCAGAGAAATGGCAGTTTCCATTGTCGGGGGAGAGAGAGAATCGGAATCGGAATCGGAATTGGAGTTTTATTTTTTAGGGAAACTGAAGAAGAGAAGTGATATGAAGTGAAGCTAAGTGGTTTTTGGGAACAGTGGAGATTATTTTATTATTTTTATGGGGTTGATTATAAATTAAGATGAAATTCAGGGGTTAAATTTAAAATAAGTGAAAGTAAAAGGACCGTAGCCGACACGTTTTAATACCCGTATTTAGTTAAGGTGGAGTGGAAGGCTGAACTGAACGGAATCTATCCTTTTTGCTCTCAATTTTTTTTTATTATATAAAATAAAATCCAACCAATTAATATTTATTCAATTTTAATTTTTTGTTTTTTATTAAATTATATTATTGTATATAAATAATAAATTTAGTCCAAACTTCAATATTATAATTAATTTAACATTTTTTATAGTAATTTGAACTATGTATATTATAATATTTTTACTATTATTATTTTTAGTAAAATAATATTTTAATGAATTAAAAAATGATTTAAAATAAGAAATGATTTTAAGAGGTGGGAGTTTTACACGTGGGATAATGTAGCGAAAGGGAAAGCGTGCGAAAGTAAAAAAAGAAAAAGAAAAAAAGGAGTGGAAATAGTAAAAAATGGGAGTGGAAATAGTAAAAAATGGAGTGGAATTAAACAAAGTGACGGTGTAGGGTTGGGTGCCCGATTGGCTTCATTTGGCATTATTATTATTATTATTATTATTATTATTATTTCACATTACTAGACGTAACGAAGACGCAACTGCCACGTGGGCTTCAATCCTCCGTGTCAAATTTTTTATTTAATTTTGAAAATTAAATTTAAAAATACACGAAACAAAATAAATATGTTAAAATGGAATTTTAAAAAATAATTTTTTAATAATGAATTGGATTTAAGTGAAAATAGGAAGGGTAATTATTAATGTCCACGTGTTTGTTTCATAAACATAGCAAATGCTACTTTAATATAAAATTTAAAATTCTAAAAATACTTATAAAAGTACTTTTTAAGTGCTTTCACTTTAAAATATTTTTCTTTTTCACAAAATAAATAAATAAATACAAATTAAAAATCATTCAAATATATAATTTAGATTATGCCACTAAATTATTTTAAATTTAAAGAAAAGAAAAAAAAAGGGCTATCTATCAATAATAATATTTTATTACGAAGAACGAGTTTTTTTGGATAATAATTTGATGTTCGTGGTCAAAAAACTCATTCTCTGTCCACAAAAAGTTGGTAACTTTTTTTTTCTCGCATAATTTGAGTTCAATGATGGGAAGAAAAAAAGAATCTTTAGCTTTACTCATTCTCTTTGTGTTATTACCGACATTAATTTTTAATTATAACTAGCTTTTTTTACCGAGGTAAATGTAGTTTGATCAAGACCAATTAATATATAAAATTAATTTTCTTATTTTGTAAAAAAAAAAAAAAAAAACCTTTATTTAAAGTGTTTTCAAAATTTAAATTGGTTTGAAATTTGACAAAAATTATAAAAATATTTTTTAAAAATAAGATTAAATAAATAAAATTTTAACAAAAAAAAAAATCATTAAAAATAAGAAAATAAAGTCATTAACAAACAGTTATTAATGTCTTTTCTTTTGACATTATAATTTGTCTTTAACACAAGTTAAAGAAATTATTTGAAAGTGAAATGACAAAAAAGGACACGTTAGGTCCCAACTCACCAACTCAACTACGCTCCTAAAGGGACAATTTGGCACCAACCATTGAATTAAAAAGGAACCATTTATATTTTTTATTTTAAAATTTGTAACGGTTTAAAACGTTCAAAAATAATTATTTGGTTTCTCGGGTGGAAGTTTATGTTCGAGTTTTGGTTTGGTTGTCTGCTAAATATATATTTTTGACCGACCTTTAAACGATCCTATCTTTTTTTTCTAGTAAAAATAAGGTTGTCACTGCATGCATGACATGTCTAATGTCGTATTAAAATTTTTATTTAAAATATTTCATAAACAATGGTACGTGGAGGTCGTACCTCCAAAGATCCTCACGAACACGACTCCCCGACACCTAATAGAACGTTTTTCTGATTGGGCTGCGAGCCCAAATCAATTTGGGCCTTGGTGTACCATCTTCATAAGTCCCTAAAATTGTTTTATTTATTTTTTTAAAATAAATTATTTTGATTGAGTAATTGAATTCATATTCTAAAAAAATATTTTTGAGTGTTTAGTTGAAAACCCTTTTAAAATTTCTTGATAAATAAAATGACCAAAATACCCTCTCGTTACCTTTACTTATAGCTGCCCATTACCACCACGGCCGAAACCATCATTAACAACTGTGGCCACCATCCATCGTTGACTAATACAGTCCATTTTATACAACCACTGTTACTTATTGTCAGAAACAAATTGTTGCAACCTCACTATGAGAGACCACTGAGCGGATCACTAATAATAGACTACGGTTAGTTCATTGTATTTAATAGTTGTTGATTTTGATTGCAATCTTGACATATGGTTTAGTGAACGATGTTGTAATTTTTGTTATAGCTGCATATAGAAAGCAATGTGACTGAACAGAAGCCTAAGAACGGTTCGGTGGACGCCACCACAAATAAAGAACTCAAATTGAACGAGCGAAACGTCGAAAAGGGCATATTTGTAATATCCTAATGAGAAGGTGGACTTCAATTTAGGGTTCTTAAATTGTTCAATTGAAAGGTGATTCATTTTTTTTGAAAAATAACCGAAAAGAACACAAGAAAAAGACTGTTTTCAACGGACAGTGGTCCCCACTAGTTCGTGCCTTTTGCCCAATTCCTTTTGAACAGCTCAGAAACCGCCATTATTTTCAAATCCACAGAACCCCAGAAGCTCAAAATCATGGCCGTCGCCGTCGCTGATCTGATCTTCTTAATCATCTTAACGACCATACCATTTTCGATTTCGCAGCCAACTGAGAAAGCTCCGCCTCCCGCCGCCGATTCTTGCAATGGCATCTTCTTGTCCTACAGTTTCAACCAAGGAGCCAAGCTTCCCCCAAATCTCACTGTTCTGGCACGGCAGCCGTACCGATTCGAGTCCACTCTCTCGATTCTCAACAACGGTCTTCAGGAGCTCAAGTCTTGGAAGGTTTATGTAGGGTTTCAACACGATGAGTTCTTGGTTTCGGCCTCCGGCGCCGTCCTCGCCGATGGTAATTCTATCCCTGGTAACGTTGGTAATGGGACCGTCTTTGCTGGTTTTCCGATGAGCAACTTGAAGACGGCCATTGAAACTGCTGGGGATTTCACTCAGATGCAGGTCCAAGTCAAGTTACTTGGGACCCAATTTGGGGTTGCCCCTCCCAATAATCCGATGCCTTCCAACATATCTCTTGCCAATGATGGATATCTCTGCACTAAGCCAATTCTACAAGGTACTCCCCCCTGCATCTCTGGTTTCTGCTGATTTATCCCTTATTTCTGCTATTTCTGCTGTTTCTCGCCAGATTCTACTCGTTTTAGCTGTGATCCTGAGTTTATAAGTAAGAAATATATGTCTATTAATGTGAAGTCTTTAGGAAACTAAAGTATAGCAATGAGAGCTTATGCTAGAAGTAGACAATATCATATTATTGTGGAGAGTCGTGATTTCTAACATGATATTATATCCTTGCTCTTAACTTAGCCATGCCAATAGAATTCTCAAATGTCTAACAAAGAAGTTGGGACCTCGAGAGTGCAGTCAAAAGTGACTCAAGTTTTGAACTAATGGTGTACTTTGTTCGAGGGCTCCATAGGACTCATGTGAGGCTGAGGGACTCCCACATTGGCTAATTAATTAAGGGAATGATCATGAATCTATAAGTAAGGAATACATCTTCATTGGTACGTTATGCTCAAAGTGGACAATATCATATTATTGAGGAGAGAGCTTATACTCAAAATGAACAATATCCTACTATCATGGAGAGTCGTAATTTCTAACACTAGGTACCCCACGCCGTCTAGATTCCAGTGATTTTCGTAGTTTCTTATCAGTTCTTGAGTAGTTGCTAAATTTTACAATCTGGGTATCTGCTTAGTTTCACATTGAGTTTGTTTATGATTGGGAGTTCGATTAGCTCTTGGTGGGATTTTCATTTCTTGAGGGTTTTGGAAGCTTTCTTCTTCTTTTGATTCTGCCTGCAACTTTGAATTTCATTTCACAAAATATCAGGAAAGAGTGAAATGCACGTCTGTTGCTCACCCGATCCACGCGTTAAAACAAACATCACAACCAGTGAAGAGTTCTTAGCTCCTCAAAATGGCGATCTAACGATCATGTATGATGTGACAAGAACATATGATTCAAGTTACTGGGCACAAGTCACAATTTCTAACCACAATCCTCTTGGTCGTCTTGATTATTGGAAATTGAGCTGGGATTGGATGAGGGATGAGTTTATCTATTCAATGAAAGGTGCTTACCCTTCTGTTGTTGATTCTACTGAATGCATTTTTGGTAGACAAGGCACTTATTATAAGGATTTAGACTTTTTCAATGTATTAAGTTGTAAAAGAAGGCCTACCATTGTTGATTTACCTCCAACTAAGGCTAACGACACCACTCTCGGGTTGATCCCGTTCTGTTGTCGAAACGGGACGATCTTGCCATTGCATATGGACCCGAGCAAGTCGATTTCTGCATTTCAGATGCAAGTGTTCAAAATGCCACCAGATCTTAATAGATCTCAGATTATACCACCTCAAAATTGGCAGATTAGTGGCGTTCTTAACCCAACATATAAATGTGGTCAGCCAGTGAGAGTAAGTCCTAGCGAATTCCCTGACTCGAGCGGTTTACTGTTGAATTCGACTGCAGTGGCTAGTTGGCAGATTGTTTGCAATATTACACATGTAAAGAAGGACATCCCAAAGTGCTGTGTTTCGTTTTCGTCGTACTACAATGAATCTGTCATCCCGTGCAGAACGTGTGCTTGTGGATGTTCGGTTAACTCTGCTCGTACATGTAATGCTACCTCCCCTGCAATGCTACTCCCAGCTGAAGCTCTTCTTGTTCCTTTTGAGAATAGGACTGCTATGGCTGTTGCTTGGGCTGGTCTTAAACATTTCCCGGTTCCGAACCCGATGCCTTGTTCGGATAACTGCGGTGTTAGTATCAACTGGCATTTGTATACCGATTATAGAGACGGATGGAGTGCGAGGATCACTCTCTTCAACTGGGGCGAAGTGAACTTTGCAGATTGGTTTGCTGCAGTTCAGATGAACAAAGCAGCACCTGGCTTCCAAGCAATGTACTCGTTCAACGCAACGACCTTGGAATTGGATGGTTCGAACAGTACTATCTTTATGCAGGGTCATCCCGGACTAAACTATCTCGTCGGAGAAACAGATGGAGTGAACCCAGCTAAGGATCCGCGCGTACCTGGAAAACAGCAATCTGTAATCTCATTCACAAAGAACATACAAGGTCTTAACATGGCTGCCGGAGATGGGTTCCCCACCAAGGTGTTCTTCAATGGGGAGGAATGCTCACTTCCTAAAATACTCCCCGCCAACAACAGCCGAAGAAACTTAGCTCGGTTCATTCCGAGCCTCCTAATGCTAGGATTCGTGTTCTTGTTCATACAGCAATAGCCAGACGGGGATCGATCACATCGTGTTGTAGCTGCTGTTCATTTTTTCATTCATTTTTTCAACATCGTGTTGTAGCGTTTGTTATATTATCAGTAAGGTTTGTGTTCTTTGTTGAGGTAAATATTGGATAGAGTCTATATTTGTGCACAAATCTCATTGCTTTCTTATTATGCAGCAAGTTTTCAACACGAGAATCACTATCGTATATGTAACTCGAGCCTATATACCTAAAAAACGACGAGAAAATGGCTGAAACTGAAAGACAAAGATAAATAGCAACGGCGTATCAACGACAATCTCAAAATTTTACGAGCACAGAAGGCTAACCAAATATGTACATGGAAGTGAACTGCATTTGCTTCGAACGTGTTATTTCAGTAAGTTAGTCATAAAGGGGATTCGAAAACCTGCAACTGCATCAAAAATCTCGATTCCGTGCGTCAAGAACACGGCAGTAATAGCCGACTCGAGCTAGTCTCTCCGAGGAAGCAGTGGAAAGAATCTGCACATATACAATGATCTGTCTAAATGGTCTGCCTGCAAGCTAAAGCAACATTCTAAACAGGAGTGTTATGATGAAACATCCATTCCAGTTCACTTTCAGCTGCTGCAATGCTTCCCTGTTGCTGTCAAACAAAACATTTACCACATCATTAATAAAAACAACCTTAAACTTCCCGAGTTTCGTCTTAGGAATGCCAGAACGGTACTGCGATCTAACCTGCTTAAGAACTGCACTCATTAGGTCCTCTGGACCGAAGTGTTCAGAGAAAAGGTCGGGTTGACTGCTCGTATCAGGAGCTCTTTCAGCTTTGACTCTCACTGAACCATTGACGAAACGAGGGTCGAGTTGTTGGCTCATACTTTGTTTGTTCCCATTGTCACTTCGTTCGTCCAACAAGAACATGGCCTTGCCTGCAGTAGATGCGTTCCTGTTTTGTCCATTTTGTTGGCTAGAGGCAGCATACCCTTGGTGAGCGAAAGCTGAGGGTGGAACGTCGAGACTACCTTGAGACGTATCGAACGTCACACCGACATGTTGCAAGTCCCAATCATGGGGCTTCTGAGGATGCAGGTCCCTGAACATATCATAGTTTGGCACAAAACCTTCCGATCGTTTAATGTTCGAGTTAACGTCGTCTGGGAATCTTCCCTTTGGTACGACACTCGACATTCCTGGGGTACTTTGAAGAGGAAAACTATTACCAGGCAATTCGGGGAAATTTAACATTGTTGAGGCTGGTGAAACTACACTGTAACCTCCACCGGCCGTTCCATTCGGCAAAATTGGCTGCTGCGATGTCGGTGGAAGCCTCGTTACACTCGTTGAGGTACTTTCTTTGAGAATCTGTGCTCTAGCTTGTGGTTGAGAGCTAGATTGGCTTCCTTGTGTACTAACTTGCATTGTCATATTCCCATGAGATTGCGCCGATTGCTGCAGATTAGCAAGCTGTTTCGGCTCCATCGTTGTCGGGATTCCATGAAGTAGATTCATCGATTTACTACCATTCAAATATCGCTGTTGCTCGTCACCGAATCTCAACTTCGGATTTTCGAAGCTAAAAATGTGGTTCCTTTGATCTACAAGAGGCATAGGCATGCTCGATTTCGCTGTAGACCTACCGAATCCAGCTGCTTGAAGTGTAGCAAGGCTTTGTGGCTGGAGCTGACCAGCAGCAGCGAGAGTTCGAAGATCAAGACCGTTCAACGACGAGCCAAACACGTCTTGGGCACTCATGAACGTGTTGTTTAAATTACTCTGGTGTTGTGTGATTCCACTTACTCTTCTCAGGTACAAACGATATTTCTATACATTAAACGTGCAGCTTAGTTATAGATAAACGCTCGTGAAAATGAACGAGACGGTCAGCGATCCTTACCTGAAGGTGGCTGGCAACGTTTTCTCTAGTGAGTCCAGGGACATTCATCAACTCGAGTATCTTCTTCGGAACGGCCTCTGTAATTTACAAAGGTTAGCAAAAACAGATACTAATCGAGTATCGAGTGTAAGAGAAGATGAGAGAAAAATCCATACTATCAATTCCTAGTTGATTAACAGCAGCCATAAACTGTTGATGGAGCTCAACGGACCAAACGACCCTCGGTTTCTTTAAGGTCGATGAATCGTCCCTCTCCTCGAGGTCTTCTACGTCCTCCTTCCTCCTCTTTGAGTTCTTCCAACTCCCTTCATTAGCAGACGATGAATAATCTGCATCTTCATTAGTTTTCTGCTGTCGATCGACGACATCATCGATACATCCCGATTGCTCCAAGTCTTTCCATTCATTCTTCCGCTTACGAACAACATGCTGCCAAATGTTCTTTAACGCTTCAATTCGAACAGGTTTTATTAAATAGTCACAAGCACCATGAGTTACTCCCTTCATGACGACGTTTTTCCCGTCATCCACCGACATCACTACATAAGTCAGCTCGTTAGGAACCAGTTGATCATGCTAAGCTACATCATTCAGTATTAAGTATTTGAAAACTTACTGATTACAGGCAAGTCCATTTCTAATCCTATGTATTCCAGAAGTTTGAATCCGTCCATGTCTGGCATGTGGACATCGCTTAAAACGATGTCGAACCCGTTTTTGTATCGTCTGAGAAGAGACAATGCATCCTCGGCTCGACTACAATTCGTTACTGAAACACTCAAAAACCAGACAACTTGTTCGTTAATAACACAGCTTCTGGTGTCTGATAAAAGACAGACAACCAAATGATAAACATGTTCCCTAACCCAAACATGGGCAACTCAGAAGATGACTACAAACAAGTCAAAATTAGAGCAAATTAGCTCAAGTCTACCGCTACCAGATATTATCTGCTTTGGCCTATTACGTATCGCTGTCAGCCTCACGGTTTTAAAACACGTCTACTAGGTAGAAGTTTCCACACCCTTATAAGGAATGTTTCGTTCTCCTCTCCAACCAATGTGAGATCTCACAATCCACCCCTCTTAGGGGCTAGCATCCTCCCTAGCACACCGTTCAGTGTCTGGCTCTAATACCATTTGTAACAGCTCCAGTCCACCGCTAGTAGATATTGTCCACTTTAGCCTGTTACATATTGCCATTAGCCTCGCGGTTTTAAAACACGTCGACTAGGGAGAAGTTTCTACACCCTTATAAGGAATGCTTCATTCCCTTTCCCAACTAATGTGAGATCTCACAATCCACCCCCCTTAGGGGCTCAGCGTCCTCGCTAGCACACCGCCCAATGTCTAGCTCTGCTACCATTTATAACAGCTCAAACTCACCGCTAGCAGATATTGTCCGCTTTGTCCCGTTACGTATCGCCGTCAGCCTCACAGTTTTAAACCGCATCTATTAGGGGGAAGTTTCCACACCCTTATAAGGAATGCTTCGTTCCCCTCTCCAACCGATGAGAGATCTCACAATCCACCCCTTTTAGAGGCCCAACGTCCTCGCTGCCACACCACCCGGTGTCAGGCTCTAATACCATTTGTAACAGCTCAAGCCCACCACTAGCATATATCGTCCACTTTAGCCCATTACATATCGCCATCAGCCTCACGATTCTAAAACGCATCTACTATGGAGAGGTTTCCACACCCTTACAAGGAATGCTTCATTCTCCTCTCCAACCTACGTAGAATCGGGTCATTACACTATATCCCAATCCTAAGTACCAAAAGGGCACTCAAACCTCAAATTGAAACTCAAGGAACAAGGAAACAGCAGCAAACAATATCAGAAATGGCAGTAATTTCACCAGCAGACCCAACAAACTACCAATATCGCATATGCGTACTTCAGAAACGAAGTGAATAACACAGATTCAAAGGTTCCATAACCTAAAAACAACAATCATATCACTTGGGATTGAGAAATTTTACCATCATAGCGGCAAATACGAAGCATCTTCTCCAAGATCATAAGACAGGTCGGATCATCATCCACAACAAGAACACGAAGCCCGACCGGAAACTGGTCGGGAACAGCCTCGCCGGCTTTCCTTACAGTGCTCGAACTCGCCGTAGACATCGATCCCTCAACTTGATTCAGATTTACCCTTCAATACCCCAAATCTTAAACCAATGAAATCAATACAAATACCCAAAATCGAGATACCTGCATTTCACCCTTCGGGAAAATTAGCCGAAATCAGAGATCGAGTAAGGAAAATGGACGTTTGGAACGGAAATTTTTATATACAGCACTGAGCGATTGGAGCAAAGCGGTTGAAGAGCCCAGTTCCTGCTTGGTGCTCGATTTCTCTGTTATTTAGGAGCTCGTGGTTCATTGTAATATATTTTATTCAAAGTGGGTCACCCCTCCGAGATTGGACCCACCTCCGCTCACATGGAATCAAGGTTAACCCACGGCTCAAGTCTACTGTTAGTAGATATTGTTTGAGCCTACGGCTAATAAATATTGTTTTCGTTACATTTCAAGTTTTTAAAACGTTTCTGCTACGAAGAGAACAAAATTACAATCAGATTAGAACGATCATAAACGTCCCAATTAAGATAAGCGTCATCTCCAAGTTTCGATGGCCACCTAAAAGGAAGCATCTTTGACGTATGAGAGTATTCTTTCTTCTTTTCGTCTTTAGTCAACATCTATCTACCATATGATATAGATAAACTCCAACAAACTCGCTTTTACGATTTTATCCGTTCAAAGAGAATCTGTCTTCGTTAAAAGTATTAAAATTATATATTTTTATAGTTATGTCATGTCATTGTTTAGAGTTCAGATGTGATGGTCGTTTAAGTGAAATCAGAATTTAGTTGAATTATACTCAAGTTGATTTTTTTTTTTCATCTTTTTTCTGTTTTCAGATATTAGAATATATGCTCCGTCCTCCATTTATTTTTTTTACTCGACCCCACAGAAAATGAGACATGTTTATTGTTATCTTTGACTTACGTAACTCTCGAAACTTTCTAGCTCGTAAAAATATAATACAATTGTCTTTAGACCCAATTCTTACTAAAATAACTTGAAATGAATTCGATCGTGTTTCTTATTCTTACGTTCTCGGTTTTAATCCTGGTAATTTCGAGATAAATTAGGGTTTATAAAGTGTTACCCACGTAATTTTTTGTAATTATTATTATTATTTTTTTAATTATTATTAGTTCAAGTTCCTAGGAATATGCTAAATGAATGATAAAAGCAACAGTAATTCATATAATCTCTTGAAAATATAAATAAATAAATAAATAAAAAAAACACTTTTTTTTAATCCATTTTTATATTAATAAATGTTAAAAGTTAACAATAAAATTTGTTCAATAAAACTTTCTAAATTCTAAATAAATAAATCCTTAAATTATTTATTTATTTAATGTAATAAATTTTGGTTAAAAAATATGATATAAATTTAAAAAATTAGAGACGTTTTATTAATTACCATTTTAATTTAAAATTTAATTAAAAAAATGAAGATTTGTGCTTTTGAGAAGAGAAGGCCACGCGCGGGCGCGAGTATTAAAGAAAGTGGGAGCCGCGTGCAGTGCTTTTAGTTGGATTTCAGGTGATTAGGACAACTTTGCCACGTGGCAACTAATGCAACTTTGACTAAATTCCAAATCCTCTTTTTCACTTACTTCATATCAAAATTTACCCACTTTGCATTTTCCACGTGGCAACGTTCTTTTCACATTGCTTCAGCGGAATCTTTTTCAAAGGACACCTAGCTTACTGAATCAGTTGCGACACGGATGAGAATGCATGCTCCGAAAGATAGGGTCGAGTCTGATACATCAAACGTCTACTCAATATCCTTGTACGAGTCGACAATCACTACACGAGATGAACCTGGGTTTAGTGAATTGAAGTTGGTCTTAGGTGTAATAGGACTCCCAGTTACTGCGCGGGATCGGATGATGAGTAATTGTATGGTTAGAAAGAGAAATATCCGTCAAGGTACAACAACGTATTAGACCTGAATATGTTTATTGATCGTCCCACACGTAGAAATAGTAATATAATAAAATGAATTATCGGTTTATAAAAAATAATTATAATGGTTTAATTAAATTATGAGTTTAGTTGGTTAGAATTAAAAAAATTAATGGAATGTTACAATTAAATTATTAATATATGAAGATGACACGTGGGACGATCTAATTCGGCGAGATAGGGGCCCACAATAACACGGAAAAGAAAAGTGGGCCGAAGTGGAACTATTTGGGCTGGGCTCCGCCGTCTTACATCGCTGTTAGGCCCACTTCCAAAAGGCACGTGCGCCCACAACGCGGTCGTGTCTATTAAACTTTTAAGTCGGTGCATCTGGGCGGGCCCAAAATGCAATTATCATATAAAAAAGGGCCATTTATGTATTTATTCGAGTAAAAGGGCAAAATGACAATTTAGTACTTTTCTTTTTGCATCACAGCCGTCCATTTGGAGAGGGATCTGGAGGTGCTTTAAAGCCCACGTCAACAACAGAACCCTACGTGTGAACGTGAGCTTTTTTTTTTTTCTTTTTGGGACTTTTTTGGGTTCATCCATATCCATATATCCCTTATCATTAAATAAAAATTTTAAAATATCCCGAATAAAAATGTTTCAACAATATCTTTATATTTTCAACGGTTTCGGTTCGTTACATATTTTATGTAAATTGTGTTATCGTGAATAAGCTGTAGCGTGATCATAACAATTTTGTAAAGTATATTGGTGGTGTAGCTAATATATTGATGTCGAGTGTGACAACGTTCAAAATTATGATTATGGTTAGAATCTAGTTAAGTGACTAAATAGCTTTGACCATTGGTATTAAATACATGGTCTTACTCGAACTAGCAAGGTTTCAACCCAAGTGAGCTAGATGACTCCGGTCTTATCTTTATTGGGACGTGGGCCATAATTCACATGGGGTAAATTTATAACTCTTTTCACCTTTTTCCTCCATTATTACCATTTGTGGCTCGTGGGTCTTCTTAGTGCTCCTAGTTTTGGAACTTATTTTGTTATTATCTGAGAAATATGTTAGGAGTAACGGTCCTCTACATTGACGTGATATTATGGGTTTGGTTTTGATTTCACCAAAGTATCTTGTACCAATTGAGATAGTGAGATAGTTCGATCTCCTCTTGAACTAATGTGGGATCTCACAATCCACTCTCCTTCAAGACCTAACGTCTTCGCTGGCATTCGTTTTATTCTCCAACCAACGTGGGATGATACGAGAGAAAAATGAGAATATGGTAGAAGGTTGGGAGGAATGATGGAAGAAATTGAGGAAATTGAGGAGAAGAGGTATGATTGGGTTGCCATGCACTCTCCTCCTCTAAGTTGCAAACATCAAGAGGGGATTTGGGGAATCTTCATGAATCATGAGAGAGTGTTTGTGATAATTCCATGCATTACCCTCCAACTCAATTATTAATCTAATTTATTCGTGTGGGCTTGGGCCTCACCAAATGGAACTATAATAATAAAAAGGTAGGATAAAAAAAATGAACAGATAAATATTTGCTCTCGTTGAGAGTCGAACTCAAGACCTCCCGCTTACTAAACGGGTGCTCTAACCAACTGAGCTACGAGAGCTATATGTTAGGAGCGTAAATTATATACCTATATATCTATGTTGTTTTGTAGCGACAATGACATTTTGTATTTTTTAATTTCAATTAGGTTATGAAATATGTAAATATTTGATCAATTAGATTAGGATCCATTTTAGTGCATTTTTAGATCTTTTTTTCTGAAAGTTTAGTGATTTGAACCTTCAGCATTTTAGAGTTTATGATATTTATATTAACTAGTTGAGCTATGTTCGTNAAAAAAAAAAAAAAAAAAAAAAAAAAAAAAAAAGTTAATTCTACGATATGACTTATTTACACTACAAAAATAAAATTTTAACAAATACTACTTTTGGTTCGTTCTATTCATGAATAAATATAGTCTTATCGAATAGAGATTTGTGTATACTTATAAAGAGAGAGAAATATAGAATAAAAGCTAATGTCAATTCCACCATGTTAGCCCTATCAAATAGTTTGTTCATAAAGGGCACCCAACTTTCCCTACATTCATTCTATTTCAATATTCACATATTTGAAATCAACGTGCATCCTTTTTATTATATTTGGATGAGGTTGTTTTCTTTTTTAGAAAGAAGAAATTCACAATTTATTCATAAAAAAAAAGGGGAAAAGTCCATGAATCGTTTTAAGAACTTGATCTCAACCTTTCATAAATAAATAAATAAATAAATAAATAAATAAATAAATAAATAAATAAATAAATGCAAGATGATAGGGTTTGCCCAACCACGAACATCGTTACCTTTTGGACGTAGTTTCACAATGCGTTTGATTGAAGATTGGGGAGGGGAGGTGGATTGACAATTCGTCACAAAATACCGAATTCTCTTTCGAGTATGACAGTTCCAAAAGATGACCTTTATTACTTGAGATATATAGGAAAATCAACCTACGAACACAAACACAAACACACAAACACGAAAGAGAGTGATACCACAACCTCTTCTTAGATAAAATAAAGTAAAGTCTGTATTTCAAACTAAGGTTGCATTTGACATGCCATTTTGAGAAAAGGAAGATTTTAAGCAGAGCACTTAAACATACTGGAAGAAAGGTAGACAAGCAAGTTCTCTAATAAAAGCACATGAAATGATGCTTTATAACATTTTTAAAAGCCTGTTAAACACACACAATCAAATGCAACCAAATATACAATTCAGCTCTCACATGGACAAGTATTCAAATCAGAATTATCCACATGCTACACCCCAGATTCAACATGGCTCACATTCAACCTAAATTGGAAGTCCAAACCTCCTACACCCTACTACACTCACTAACTTGAAATATCAATCTCAAACCTGGTGGGCCATTGTTAAGTTCCAAACTCCTACACATGACACCATGACAATGATGCAAAAGTCTATTTGTTTAGATATCACTACTTTTGAAACTTTGAAGGGGGCAAAGTTCAACATATCTATAAAGGAATCACAGCTAGGAAAGAAAGTGAACTAATATGACAATACAGAATAAACATGCTGCCTAACAGTACTTCAAATCATATGAAGCAGATTAGATGTATTGCAAAACAGAGATTTAAAGCAGAGCAGCAATTACATTACCACATGAACTGTTAAATACTCTGTTAATGCAGCAAAGATTGTAGTTAACATACTAGATATACTTTTCATCATTATAATGGAGCCAGTGGAAGTTACAAATCTAACCCACAATTTAAAGTTAAAAAAAAAAAAAGAAAAAAAAAAAGAAGAAAAAAAAAGAATGGAGGTGTTGTTCTTGACAGCAGTTTCTCCACTGTCCACAACCACCCATATTCCGAATCATCACTCATTTCTCAACACATGGAAGAATAGACTAATACCATAGGGGATTGACGTTCCCAGAATAACAACTATCCTAAAGCCAATCCCCATTTCAACCGCAATGTTACTATCAACATCATTCTCCCTGTACAAAACCCTTTATATGGTCAAGTAGAAATTCAAAAAAGAAAAAGAAAAAGAAAAAAAAAAACCCTCAAAGATGCCATATAAACTTTCACAACATTCAGGAGAAGAGAGTTTCTTTGGACTTAAATCCCCTCACATTAATCCTTCCTTATCATCTCCCGAATGAGCTATGAGATGAGAAAAATCTGTAATCAGGATGGTTCACGTTTAATAACCTAAGCCAGTTTTCAGCATCTTGCCACAAAGATTGAGCCTTCGAACATTCCTCGGTACCAGTCGAATTCCAAAAAGGAAGTTTGAACTTATAGGAAGCAAGTCCAAATATTGGCAACTGCAGTTTGAGAGGGCAATCCGCAGTGTACACCTCTCTAACTCTTGGCCATTGGAATTGCAAACCATCAGACCTGATGCCTGCTCCAAAACACACGCCATGATTGCCCGTTTGATAATGTTCTTCTTATGAACGTCTTTCTTATAAAAGCAATTTATGAAAATCTTAATAGCACAAGCCAATGGTAGACTATGACTTTATTACAAAATAGGCATATTGCAGCTTTTCCTAAGAAATAAACACTATCCTAAAAGGGTTTTCTGCAACAATATTACCAAAAATTCAATTCTTCATTTTTTTTCCTTTATTGAAAAATACTCAAGACTTCTAGTCACAGCAGATGTTTTTCCATAATACAGTTACTAAAGGTGATAAAAAAATATAATAATACTTAACTAGTTGAATGTAGCCATTGAAATCAATTCTACTGAAAAGCAATACATTCTGATTTTAAACTAAACAGAACAAAAGGCACGCAGAACATAAAATAGCACAAAGAATGGCTTGATGACATATATATTTATATGCATAAGAAAACGAGGAGGAAATACCTTGCAATGCTGTTGACAGATTGTGGAAGGTCAAGAAACAAGCATCAAGACTTTGTAGAGTTGGACCCGTGGGAATCCGATAAATGGGATACCTTCAAAGAACAAATAACTATGTCAGATTGAAAGATTGGATCATAATAACATGTAATCCAGAGGAGACAAAACATACCATGCCACAGAAATCCAACTGGAAGGAGATAAATCACAGCTCCTATATGTCTTTAATTCAGGAAAACGGGATGCAAGGATAGTGATCTGTTGAATGCAAGTTAATGTTAGTTAAAATGAAGAGGGAGAGTGTAATAAAGCCAAATAAAAACACGCCAACCTTATCGGTTAATGGTTCGCGACAAAATGGTGGATCACGCTCCATGTATTCAAATACAAGCTGACCATGATGGTAGCAAGAGTCACTTTCATCACTCGATGACTCGGCAGAAGGTGTATTCATTTGAAGAGCTCTCTGTGACCCTGAAATACTTGAGTCCTGAATACACTCATCCTGAAGATTGGCCTTGGTTTTTTTTTCTGCCCCACAATTACTGCTTCCATCACTACTTGTTTCCTTTGAAGACTCAGCATCACTATCTGTACCACGCCTTCTACTACAAAACATAATATAAAATAACAAATTCACTAACCACTCCCATGTACCCAATTGCAGACAAACTTAATGTAAATAGCACCCATAATATACCGATTGACGATTCCCGGAAAACCTATGACATTGCCATGTTTACCAGCTCAAAAAACAATAACACCATTTCCATATTAATAAATCTATAATGCAAATATAATTTAGAATAAGGCATTTTTTATATAAACGACATAATCTAGAAAATATAAATGGCTAATAAGGAAAAGTATTCATGGATGAAGCTCAATAAGAAAGACAAAAGGATAGTGAAATGATTAACAGAAAAATAGGTTAGTGCTAAGAGAAATGATGACGACATCTTAAGACATACAACAGATACTTTATCAAGCACAAATGATGCTAATCACATATATTGTGAAAAAAAAAAGGAAATTTTGTGGGAAAGAGAGGAAAACAAACAGGCAACACAGCCAAGCATATGCATATACTGTTAACCCCAAAGTATGTGTTCAACAAGGAAGCAACCATATACGAAGTGTGATATATGATATAAACAATTTCCCAAGATAAAAAGGCACTCAACCTTTCCCCATTTCAACCCAATTGAAGATCCAAAGGCAATAACACCCTTGCAAACTAAATATTAAAAAGATCTACATATTGCACAATCCTGGACAATATTAATTGAAGCTAGCATTCCTAATAATGTAATCCAATCAACTGTCATCAGAATGAAGCTAGCATTCCTATTAATGTAATCTAAGCAAATCCTGATATCTCAAACAAACTAATAGTCAGGGACAATTTTATTATTTCTAAAAAAACCACATAGATGCAACTTATCAAATTTAATACACTGAAAAACATCTCAGGCCATGAAACTAGAAGGAAAGTTAAAAAAATATGTTGCAAGAACTGAATAGAAATAAGAACATGGTGTTATATGGATAATTTCTCACCTTAGGGCAGAGGACTTTGATGGATAGATATAGAGTTGAATGCCGGACAGATATGGAACATAGTACTGTACTACTGAGTCACTACCATTTAACAATAGAGGTATACCAGCTCCGTATGCACTCCATTCCTTGTAAGATTCCCAAAGATCCCCGAGCACAAAACAAGGAGGTGCCTCTGAGACTTCACGAGTTCTCCATCCCTTCAGCCTCGTCTGTTGAGGGCCGAAAAGGCCAATTATAGGAGTAATTTAATGATTTGAAAAATTGAAGTAAAGTCAGGTTCTAAAGAAAAGGAACTTAGGTAGAATCCGTATACAACTTCTTAATCGATATCACAGTGAAGCAAAAAATATGGAAATTAAAAGAAGAAACTAACAGTAAAGTTATAGTGACCACAAAGACAATGTAGAAGCACAAAAGGGACGAGGGAGGGGCCTTAAGAATAATAGAAAAGAAATCTATTAAAAAAAAAAACCAAGAGAATTAACATAAAACGAAGGGAAGATTCCAACATCTTCCTCACGATTAACCAACTTAACCATAACATCTCTTGGACCTAATAAATGCAAGAACCGTGATCAATTGCTCTCTACAAACATAACATTAGTTCATACAAACAAATGTCGATTTCCATCACAATGCGGTACTTATTAAGTCCAGCAAGCAAATTCAAAACTCCACGTCTAACAATTAACCTAAAAAACCAAAGCNAAAAAAAAAAAAAAAAAAAAAAAAAAAAAAAAAAAAAAAAAAAAGACTAGCTTGAGCCATCGAATGATTACCTTCGGAATACAATGAGCCAAAACAAGGGGAGTAGTGTACTCCAAGAAGCGATCCAAATTAGTAGAATCAGCAAGTCCACGATCCGAAACAGAACAATCAGAGCGAGTGGACCAAGAACGACACTCATCAAACTCACTCCTCTTCTCCAAGTCATCGATCCTAGCAGAAGCAGCCGCCACAACGTCCTTAGAATCCAAAGCGCTCTGCTTCTGCTGCTGTTGCTGCTGTTGCTGCTGCTGTTGTTGCTGTTGCTGCTGCTGCTGCAAACGACGCCGCATCGCAGGGGGATGATAGAAACGATTCTCGCCACGGATTCGGGCAATCGAAACCCCACCAGAGACTGACATTGTAACAAAGTACAGAAAGAATCAAAGAATCAAAGAATCAAAGAAACTAACAGCAAAGACGAGACAGAGAAAAGGTCTAGGGTATGTATAAACAGTGATGAAGAAGAAGAAGAAGAAGAAGAAGAAGGAGAAACTAGGGTTTTGCGAAATGCAGTGGGAGAAGGAGGGGGGAAGGGGGAAGATAACTAACAGAGGGGTTTGTTAAGGGAAAAAATTAGCCCTATTTTTTGGAATTAGAGAGAAGGAAGGAAAGGGGATTGGTTGGATTAGAAGCGGGGAAGAGATTTTTAGGTCCAGACGCTAGACCTTTCCTTCTTCTTCCACTGCGTAATGCCTCTGGGGTATCTCCCCCCACCCCCTCAAATTACTCTTTTCTCCTCCAATCTTCTAATGGGCCGGACTGCCCCCACCTTCCCTCTAATGGGCCGCACTGCCCCCACCTTCCCTCTAATGGGCCGCACTGCCCCCACCTTCCCTCTAATGGGCCGCACTGCCTCCACCTTCCCTCTAATGGGCCGCACTGCCCACGTGTCCTCCAATTATATTCATATTTATATTTATATTTACACGGATAAGGATAAGGATAAGGATAAAAATTAAATAATGAGTTATAGCTCAAATATTTATATTATTTTATTATATTTAAACTAATTTCCTCTTTGACTAACACAAGCAAGCAAAGCTTCAAAGTTTAAGGCTTCTTTAATTTATTTTCGAAACCATGTGTGATATAGTATTATTAAAATAAATTAAATATCGATATTTAATTTAAATCTAAAAAAATAAAATAGAGTAACATAAAATTGTACCTTTTATATATTATAATATACTCCTACGTTCTTATCTATATCTTTATTTATATATATATATATATATATATATATATAATAGTGTTAGTACGAGTTTCTAACCGTCTTAAACTTTCAATTTTATTTGTGTCAGTTATTGCTGAGAAGTCCGATCGTATTGAATAGAAAATTGAAAGTTCATGAATTTAATACAGTGTGACAACTTAAGCCCACCTCTAATAGATATTGTCGTTTTTGAGCTATCCCTCAATTTTTAAAACTCGTTTGCTAGGGAAAAGTTTCCACACCCTTATAAAGAATGAGTCGTTTCCTTCTCCAGTTGACACGTAGGATCTCACAATTCACCCTCCTTTGGAGCCAGCATTCTCGTTGGTACTTGTTTCCCGCTCCATTGATGTGAGATCTCACCCGCAGTTTTGATAAAAGAATTATTGTTGATATTGGACATTTCTACCTCTAAGTAGGCGTAACAATGCTTGTGAATAGATTAGAACAATTCTTTGATTATATATATGAATTTTCCCAACATAAGCATTGGCATCTTCGAATCAATTAAAGAAAAGACACTTTTGAATAATTAGCTTTTCGGTCAACGACTAAGTGATAAGAGAAGTTGTTCTTATCTCATAGTTGTATCATTTCATACGTTTAGATGAAAACCAACTGAACTTGATTGCTTCAAACGTGTCAAGCTAAACGTAACACGTGCGAGTCGGGCTTGTGCAAGCTAGCTAGCAATGGATGGTTGCTTGAGATGTTAGCTAGCAAGAGGCCGTTAAAGAGATAGACATAGATAATGTGTAGAAATGGATAGGTAAGAATGAACCATCTTTTCGACTTGGACTCGCCATGCATGCAGAAACACCTTCTTCGTATTCTTTCCAGAATGGTCGGTTTGGGATTCCTTCCATGTCCCACACCCTTTTAAATATTCCCAGCTCTCTTCTCTTTTTATTTCGCACTCTCAATTCCGATTCTTCGTTTATAATCAATCTCTCTGTCTCGCCTGCTTCTTTTCCCTTCACACGCCCACTAATGGTTCCAGAGCTCGAGGTATTCTTATTCTTGTTCTTGTTCTTATTTCGATATACATTTCCATTATGGGTTTTGAGGGTGCTTGGATTTTATGCAGCAACCGAAGGTTACCGAGATAAAGATCCGCATCGACTGTAATGGGTGTGTTCAGAAGATCAAGAAAGCATTGTACGGAATCAATGGTGAGGCAAACAAAAAAGAGAGTTTTTTTTTTTGTTCTTTCTTTCTTGTTGTTCTTGATCGGTTTTTTTTCGTGTTCGTTTGCAGGTATTTACGATATCAACATAGACATTTCCGAGCAAAAGCTGACGATCATTGGATGGGCTGATCCCGAGATAATCATGAAGGCCATTAAGAAAACCAGGAAGACCGCCACCATTTGTTCCGATGCTGAAGCGGATGCTGGTGGGCAACCACCGGATTATATGCTGGCCGGGGGCGGCGAACAACCCAATTATTCACCAAATCAAGGCCTTCCCCAGACGTATGACATGGCCATGGTCGGTGAGGCACAACAATATGATCAAACCAACGCCCAACAAGAGCCACAGCAGCCTTATGGGTCATATGAACCCGGAGGACAGGTTCAAGACAACACCCACCAGCAGCCACCGGAGTATGGCTATGTCCAGCAATATACAACAGAACCCGGCCATGACATCTCCCACCAGCAGCCACCGGTATACGACCAACCGTCCGACCACAACCACATGGCTAACCAGCCACCTGATTACAGCCAAGGAGGTCACCACCAGCAACCACCAGAGCAAAGCTACGGCCAAGTAGTCCACCATCACCAACCACACAACTCTAGCCACAACTACCATCACAACATCCCACAAGGGGCAATGTCGCAGCCAGCGACCGTGATACACTGCTACAACACATACAAACCATCATCATACGTTACACAGTATGTCCGGCCACCGACATGCCACAGACCCTCGTCACGTACCTCTGAATACATACCTCAACGGCCAACCACCCATTACAGCCAAAGAACAGAACATTACAATGAAGACTATTACAACACAGGAACAAGCAGTTACAACGGAAATATCACGTCGATTTTCAGCGACGAGAATCCAAACGCCTGCAATCTAATGTAAAGATAGATGAACAAGCAAGGGAAAACGAATGAGATTCCCAACGTCGAAGTGCTGGAAGAATCAGGTCCCAAAATTCTCACCTTTTTGGTGATAGGTAGATCGAAAACCGGGTGAAGAACATTCTCGTAAAGGCGACATGGGGAATAATCATGTAAAGTTTAAACAAATTTTTAAGGCTAGAACAGCTGACAGAAGTTTACAGAACCAAATTCAGCAGCCATTTTGATAAACAAAAGCTCATGTAATGACTGAATCAAACAGAACCCAGAATCCAAAACCGATATCTCAAATGGAAAACATCATAATACAATGAAAAAACAGAGCTAAGAATCAAACCCAGTGAAGTATCAGATTCCAAGACTAGTTTAGTGCAGGCAATAAGAACATGTGAAGAACATGTGAAGAACAGTGAAAGACAGACAACTTAATTTACTTAAACAAGCAGCAGAGTGTTACCAAGATCCCTTTATTCCAATCACTTGGCTCCACATGAATTGCTTTTCACATCAACTAGAGTATTATCCTTTCAGCCCTTCACAACAAATGAACAATTTACAGTGAACTTACAAATGCACCAAGCTCTTAATGGGGGAATAATAATTTAAAGAAGCAACACGAACGATACCGAACGACCTGTAAAATCACTACCAAAAATTTCCTTACACGTGAATGAAGAAATTGAACTCTGTACAAATAAATCAGCAGACTGCAACATGTGGTTTTTTATTTGAAAGAATCTGGCTCGACTTGGAAAAGGAAATGGTTGAAAGTTTTGAAATATATAATTGTTGAACCATGGATCGAAAGGGTTTTTTCACAAAACAGCAGTTTTTCGAGCTGAATTCAGAAGAGGAGAAGCAGCTGAGGAAGAAATTGAATATGGATGACTGAGATCAGAACAGGGCGGTGGGATTACAGAGTCCGAAAAGCCAGAAACGTCTGAACAGATCCAAGAACTCGAAGAAGATGAACTGATTAAGAATGTAATATTGGATAAATAGATTGAAGTGAAGGGAGATTCCGGAATCCCAGAAAAGTTTCCAGCAATTTTAATGTTTGAGCCTCTCACATTCTGCAAGGTTATGTCCTGCACGATTGGAAGAGCGTTAGGATCGAACTCATCGTCCGGGTGTAACCCGAAGTGACCAGAGGCACTGAACGCCGTGGATATGTTTTCCATTTCAACGTCGGAAACGACTATTCCTTTAATGTAACCTCCTCGTCCCTTGGTGGTTCGAAATTGAATGGCAGTGGATGAGTTGTGGAGTTGCACATGCTCCACAAGAACATTAGAGATTCCACCAGACATCTCACTACCAAAGGCAATGGAAGAACCTGAAGAGGACTGAAGGTGGACCCTTCTAATGTGTATGTTTTTAGATGGTCTGCCATAGGCGATACCATACTGATCCCAACCACTCTTCAAGGCAATGGCATCATATCCTGTGGCGATGTTGCTGCCCTCAATGCATACATGATCAGAGGAATCTGGAAACATCAATCAAACTTTGTTTAGAAAAGAATATACCTTCACTTTATTGATTAGAAACGAGAATGAATGAATCACATAATTCTTGGATTGATGATCATTAATGGAATTCGTGTAACGTATGTCTAAATTTTCGTCCCACGATATATCCATTTGATCATGATGGCATCCCACTACGTGTTATAAACCCCCAACAGAATCCTACTTTCTAAATATGATCCAACCGCTAGCAGATATTGTCTTCGGGCTTCCCCTCAAGGTTTTAAAATGTGTATGCTAGAGAAAGGTTTTCACACCCTTATAAAGAATGTTTCGTTCCCTTCTTCAACCGATGTGGGATCTCACAATCCACCCTCTTTGAGGCCCAACGTCCTCACTGGCACTCGTTACCTCTCCAATCGATGTGGGACCCTCCCCCTAATCCACACTCCTTCGGGGCTAAGCGTCCTTGCTAGCACACCGCCTCATGTCCACCCTTTTCGAGGCTCAATCTCCTTGTTGACACATCGCCCGGTGTCTGGCTCTGATATCATTTGTAACAGCCCAAGCCCACCGCTAGCAGATATTGTCCTCTTTGGGCTTTCCCTTCCCTCAAGGTTTTAAAATGCGTAAGCTAGAGAGGTTTCCACACCCTTATAAAGCATGTTTTGTTCCCTTCTCACAATATCACCATAATAGATCTCAGACGTGAAATATAGGAACTTGGTGTATTGGGACTTTATTAGAAGACGTTGGTTTTCTTAGAGCACTGTGTGGTGTGTCGGTGTGTATGTGCGCGTGGGAACGAGAGGCAAATGGAGAGATTCTCAATGGTACTCACACCATTCAGCCAGAGAGAGAGAGAGAGCCATCAACAGTAGTCGCACAAAATGACCATAAAGACGCTGAAAAAACGCTACAAACCTGGGACTATTCCGACCGTGTGGGGAGATTCCGAAGGTGCAGAGACAGAGATGTTGTAAATATAGACGTTACTACACACGAAAAACTTATATCAATCAGCATATAGACATATAAAAAGGTTGAATCCCAGTTGTTATAGCATACCTGCAATAGACTGGATGAATGTTATATGCAGGAGTATTCAAAAAAGTGAGGTTTGAAACAACGATATATTTAGAATCCTCGAATTCGACAAGGTGAGGGCGGCTGTAGTTTAAGGAATGAGAGCTGAACCAATTCCACCAAACTAAACCCTGTCCATCAATGACCCCATCATCACCTAGAACATCGAAAATCAACATAATAATACTCGTTCAGAGAACTGCATTTCCGTAAACTAGATTCTAAATCGAGGGTTCGAAGAACAACAAACCTGTTATCACAACATCTTGTAAATTGTAACCATTTATCAAGCTCCGATATCGTTTCCCGGGAACTTCGATACCTCTACCATATGAAGGTAAAGGATTGACAAGCTCCCAATGGGAAGGATTCTGTTTAAGAGAAGATCAATGTGTTTCAAAACAACAGCTTGTATGAACATCTCAATTTGTTTCATACATGAAGAAGAACATACCTGAGAGCCAAGAATCACAGCACCTTTTTCCAAGAACAGGGTCAGGTGGCTAGTAAGATTAATGCTTCCAGTGAGCCATTTCCCAGGTGGAACATAAAGCTGAGCTCCACCCTTATCAGCAAAGGATTTGAGATAGAAAATGGCATTTTGGAAAGCAATGGTATTGAGAGTTTTTCCATCTCCAACCGCGCCAAACTCCAAGATCGACACACTGTGTGGTCTTGGATCTAATGTTGGTTTAGAATCGCACTGTCCGACGAGCTCGAGCTCTTCACCGACTATCTTCGTAGCATTGCTCAATTGTAGCAACAACAACAGCAATGCCACCTAAATTAAGAACCAAAAGAAACTTAAGGGCAGCACCATGAATTGATCAAATCAACCAATTACAACGAAAAGTAAGCATTCGTGCATTGAGATAAACGTTTACAAATCCCCAAACTTCCAGATTCAAGCAGAGAGCAGACGAAAAGATGAAGAGATTGATGCTACTTATTGCAAATTACTAAAAAAAAACACCAACACAAGAAGAAAAGCAGATCAGAGCAAGATTGAAGCCTCAAATTCAGAAATCAATAGCATGAAACTAACAAAATGCAGAAGAACATCAAATCTGGGAATTGAAACCTGCCAGGAAATCAACATCAACGGGAAATGTTAAAAGAGAGAGAAAAAAGTAGAACAGAGGAAGAGAAGGAATACAGATCACGAAAAGTCAAAAAGGGTTCCTGGACCATCTGCAAAGAATCATAAATAACAGAGCAAAAAAGCAAGAACCCGAGGCAAATTGATGCAGGGAGACAATGAAAACAAGGGTAAGAACAAAAAAACGAAAAGGGTTTCTCCAGAAATCATCAGAAAATAGCATATGGGTGCATAAGATTCAAGAAGTGTGTGAATTAAAAAAGGGGGAAAAAAAAAACCCAGATAAAAAGAAACGTACTTACTAGCATCCTCCTCATTGGTCAAAGCCAGAGACGACAATGACCAAAAAGAAAAGAAAACGAGATGCAAACTCCAAAACACCACCGGAGATGGGGGAAACAGCGGCGGAATCGGCGAGGGAGAGGAAGCTGTAGCCGGAAAACGCAAAGAGAAAAGAAAGTGAGATAGAGATGGGAAATGGGTATTGGATTATAAGCATTGATGATATAAATGCAGACCCAAAACGAAAGAACTTACAAAAGGAAGGAATGAGCGAGCGAGAGAGCGGGAGCAGGCGAGGACGGTATAGGATTAGAAGAAGAAAAGGGAAGTTGGGGCGAAGGGGAATTTTTGATTAATAAAGGTATTAATTGGGGATTACCCTGTGTTTTGAACATGATTAATAACGTTTGTCGCCGACAAAATTGTTTGAAACGGCCCTCCATTAGAGGAAGATCGAGAATGAATTGTGTGTCCCTTTGTACTCAAATTTCAGGCTTTCCACACTCCATTCCCACATATCATGTTAACCTAATGGTTATGACTCGGTGGAACTAACGAACCATACGAGCCAGCCGGTTAGACGTTGTGAGGGTAGAGGGTTCGTAACAATTGCTTGGCTTCATTAATGAATATACATTGAAAACAATCTAAAAGCAAGTAGGCCATAACCTACTTAGAAACAATTAACAATTAGTCGCATCTCCTATAGTACATCTTGGAGCATTTTAGCTCTAACAAGTATACACTCGTAATAAAAGCAAGTAAAAGGGGTTTGAAACGGTCATACGGTCATGGACAACATGTACTCGACAAACATGATCGGGATATCCGATAGCAATCATAGACAATACGCTTTGAACAAGTAGGATCATGACAAACGATTAAAAGGAACAATAATTCAAACACTAATTAAACGATTAAGATACGTTGATGGAACGTATGAAAACGTAGACATATCGATCTCGAGAAGTTTAAAAATGGAAGGAGTGGGAAGGAAGTGATAAGGAGAAGGGGGGGGGAGAAATGAGAAGGAAAGAGGGGACACGTGGAGGGGTGGAATTGGGGGAGAGGGATGACAGGTGGAGGGGAATGAGAGGAGGAAAGGAAGGCGTTGGAGTGGAGGAGTGCATGTGGGATGACAGAAGGAGAGGGAGGTGGGGCCCAGAATCAATGATANATATATATATATATATATATATATATATATATATAATATGTGTTGAAAATATATTTATATTAAACCGGAAACGAGAGGTACAAAATTAACTAATTTATTTTTTAATATAGTAAAAAAAAAGTATATATATATATATTTATATTAAGCGGGTGGAGATGGAAATAAAGATTATAATCCTATTCCCGATCTCATTTATTTCTCTCTTCCTTCCCGATTCTCCATCTAAATTGAAAATCCTCTCCTCGTTGGGATGGGTCCTGCAAAACCCTGATGGCTTAACGAGTAAAACAGGCATTTTATTCATTGTACGTCGTCCCATGTTCCTTATTATCAGCTATTTATCGCTATATAAGAATTATGTGAAGACTAACGAGATTAAGGAATAAAATTTAGGAGATTTTTCAATAATTGAATAAAAATATAAAATATATTTGCCTCAATCAATGGTGGTTTGACAAAATGATGGATAAGGAGGAACATATTCTTATGACTATCAATATTTTTATAAAAAGTAAATAAAATTAATTTTAATAAAAAAATAAAAAAAATTTACTGGGAACAAAATACCTTACCTAAAATATGTAAATAATAAAATAAAAATAAAATAAAAATAAAATAAAATAAAATAAAATATTCCAAATAATTAAAGAGGGAATTGAAATTTGGAGTGAATTATTTTTTGTATTATTTGTTGTCCGTATTNAAAAAAAAAAAAAAAAAAAAAAAAAAAAAAAAAAAAACATCTCCTTCCTCCACACCTTTAATTACTATGTCTTTTAATTTATTTATTTATTATTTTTACTATAACTCAAAAAATCAATAAATTTCATTAAAAAAAAAACATATATAATAATCTACCCATATATCTTTTATCAATTAAAAATATATATATATATATATATATATATATATATATAATATGTGTTGAAAATATATTTATATTAAACCGGAAACGAGAGGTACAAAATTAACTAATTTATTTTTTAATATAGTAAAAAAAAAGTATATATATATATATTTATATTAAGCGGGTGGAGATGGAAATAAAGATTATAATCCTATTCCCGATCTCATTTATTTCTCTCTTCCTTCCCGATTCTCCATCTAAATTGAAAATCCTCTCCTCGTTGGGATGGGTCCTGCAAAACCCTGATGGCTTAACGAGTAAAACAGGCATTTTATTCATTGTACGTCGTCCCATGTTCCTTATTATCAGCTATTTATCGCTATATAAGAATTATGTGAAGACTAACGAGATTAAGGAATAAAATTTAGGAGATTTTTCAATAATTGAATAAAAATATAAAATATATTTGCCTCAATCAATGGTGGTTTGACAAAATGATGGATAAGGAGGAACATATTCTTATGACTATCAATATTTTTATAAAAAGTAAATAAAATTAATTTTAATAAAAAAATAAAAAAAATTTACTGGGAACAAAATACCTTACCTAAAATATGTAAATAATAAAATAAAAATAAAATAAAAATAAAATAAAATAAAATAAAATATTCCAAATAATTAAAGAGGGAATTGAAATTTGGAGTGAATTATTTTTTGTATTATTTGTTGTCCGTATTTGGGCTCCATTCCGTTGTCTTTTTCTGATTTTTTTTTTTTTAATTTTTAAATTATAATTTATTTTATTTATTTATTTATTTTACTTAATTCTAAAAGTAGCCAGCTAGGTGAAGCTCACACCCACCTAATTAAATTTAATTTTTCCCCATTTTTTTTAATTAATGAGGTCAGTCCAAGTGATTAATTTAATTAATCCCAAATTAACCTTATTTTTTTAATTTAGAATTAAAAATATTTTATTTATATTTTATTCTTTAGAGCGGCGGAATGTTGGAATTNAATCAAACATAAAAAAAAAAAAAAAAAAAAAAAAAAAAAAAAGGGTTTTGTCCGCCGGAAAGTTAGACCGTTACGATCCCGATGTGCGGTGGTGGCGGCGGGCGCGGCGGCGGTGGGTCACTGATGACTCAGGTCACAGGCTGTCAAACACCTCAGCACATGCACAATTATGTAATTTTTTTTTTTTTTTTTTTCTTTTTTGGAATTTTGTTGGATGTGCTTGCTGTTAAAGGTTTCCAATTATTAATATTATAAATATATTACTAAATATATTGATTGGTATTTAATGTTTTTGGTGTTTTTTTTTTTAAATTTAAAATAATAGAAAAAAATATGTGACGGTTAATATTATCATGTCGTTTATTTAATATATATAAGTTAAAACTAATTTTAAAGAAATATACGAACCGTCTGAACCCATAAATTTTTTCGAGCTTCCACTTTATACATGGAAGATTGGATTGCCTGAATCACGAGTCACTAGAGCATATTAAGGAAAGGTAGTCTGAAAGGGCGGGATAGGACAATGCAGCTAGACCAAAGGTAAGGAAGTCCCGTTCGACAACTGATGGCTGGTTGTCGACGAGGAGGAGTCAACTAGTGATGTCAGCTTCCGAGAGATTATACGATTTGAATGAATATTGATGGGAGTTGGAGCAGCCAAGATTGAATTTAATGGGGGAAGGATCATATGATATAAATAATTATAAATAATGAAGGTGGAAAATAAATAGAGTTTATTATAATAAATTATTATATATATGTGTGTTTTGATTGGTGGGACATACCCACATGTCACTACAGCAACCCTAAATTCAGCTAACCCTAAAATGGAACAAATATTATAAATTAAGTATATGTAATAGCTCAAACCTATCACGTGTTAGAGAGAGGTTTTATAAGAGATATTTTATTATGCTTTTTAATCATGTGAGATCTCACAATCTACTTTCTTGAGCTCGAGCGTCTTTGTTGTAGCTCGCTGATGTAGAATTTCATAATCCATTCCCTTGAGGTTTAGCGTTTTCGTGCAGTCCATCGATGTAGGATCTCACAATCTACTTCCCTTGAGGTCCAGCGTCTTTGATGCTGCTACAGATGTGAGATCTCACAATCAATCTCCTAGAGACCTATCGTCTTCTTTAGCACACTGTCTATTGATGTGGGACCTCACAGTTCACCCCCTAAAGACCCATTGTCTTCTTTGACACACTACCCACTGATGTGGGATCTCACAATCCACCTCTTAGAGACCTATTGTCTTCGTTGGCACACTGCCCATTGATGTGAGATCTCACAGACCCCTCTCTGGAAGTTCAGTGTCCTAGTTGACACATTGACCGATGTCGATGTCGGGGTATGAAGGGAGGAAAAGAAAAGAGAAAAATGGAAGAATGGAGAAATGTTGGGGGGGAGAAATAAGGGAAAGGAGGAGTGAAGGAAGGGAGAGGGAGAGAGAGTGATAGAGATTGAAGAACAATCAAAGGGCAAAGCAAAGTTGGTATGTGATATTTGTTGTCCTCATTAGGGAAATTTCACTATCTAACCTTTTTTATTTATTTATTTTTTGAAATGGGAATATTGGGGCCTCCAAAACCCTCCAAAACCCTCCAAAACCCTCCAAATTACACATTCAATTCAATGCCTACCTCTTTGTTTTTCATGTGCCCGTTTGGCATCCTCCCCACCATCTTCTTTTTCTCTTCTAAAATCAACATCAATTCCCAATGGGACCAATTCTTTTTTTTTTTTTTTTTTTTTTAAATTTTCCGTTCATTAGGTTCTTATTGTTCTTATTGTCAATAACAATTGATCTGTTATCTAGGTCGAAACGTCTAGTAAAAAGGTAAGAGTATACATGAATTAGGTTGGGTTGATGACTCGAATAGCCTGAATAGAGTTAACTGTTGAGTATGAGGTCTTTTGAAAAACTGCTTATCACCCAAATCGGAAGCTATTTTGAAGCTTATAATGAGTTATAATTACCATTAAGTTCGGAGTCCATTTTAAATAATTCCGACACTCAAATTTGATTACAAGTCTATGTAATCTTATAAATAAATTAGGAAAAAAAACATTCTTAGATTTCTCGAATTTAATACTTTCAGTTCAAGCGTTATGTCTGGTCAGTGGTCACTCGTCTAGTGCCTTTTGGCACTTACCGCCGCTTGTCTTGTTTTTATAAACATCACAATCTTAATTATACCGTAAACATTCCTTTCAAACCCCAACTCAAATTTGTTTTCTTTTTTCAGCATTAAATTGCAACAAGAATATAATATATATATAATTCTTTCTATTATTCTCCCTTTTTTTTTTTCTTTTAAATTAATCAAAATCAACGTCATCACAATTTAGTTTCCACGATTGCGAAATCTCATTTCGATGGAAGAGATGAACGAAACATTTTTTAAAAGATATAAAAACCTCTTCATAGTAAAATGCGTTTGGAAAACCTTAAAGAAAAACTCAAAAATGAAAAATTCAAAGCAGACAATACTGTCAGCAATAATGACTGATACCATGATTATAAAAGTTAAAACTTTATAAGTATTGATTAGAGGTCCACGCCCCACCTATTTTAATCACCATTATCCCAAGGAATGAAGTACATAAACAAAAATATAAAATAACTATACGTATATATATATGTATATATGTAGGCATATGTGTATATAAAGCTTGGGTGAAGACCGAGAATATAATTTCATACATGATTCTGTTTAGCTAATAGAAAGAAATATGCTCCGCTCCTTCCACCTCCCATTCTTAGTTTAAATGAAAATTTTCGAAACACTTTATAATAAAAAGAAGAAAATGATGGGATTTTGAGTTTGATAATGAAGTGGGTCAGAAAAGTGCCCCACAATCCTGAACTGAGTCTTTCAGTCCATCACTTTTATGAGACCCATCTAAGAACAACTCTACAATCACCTTGACTTGACCTCTGAGAAAGCTCCATCATTCAAATTTTGAACACACATAACAAAAGGGATTGGGAATTGCTTTAATTTGAAATCCTCAAGAACAACAGAGCTAATTTGTTCTTGGAAGAACGCATTTACTCAATCAATCAATCAATGGAAGTTAGGTCACCACCAATGTGATTTGTTAACATTTGAACATACAAACCTCTCTGATCTACTCATCTCAAACACTGGATACTCATACTTTCCTCTACCCTTTTCATATTTCAATGAATTCCCAGTTCTAAAACATCGATAACTCTGCGGTTTCGGGTGGATTCGGGTTTGGAAATGGGGGTAGCCTTGACATACATAATCAGATGGGTTGAAGATTGGGGATTCTTTGTGGTTTCTGTGATGAAACCTGCTGTTGTTCATCAAACAATCAGGTGAGTTGTTGAATTGTTGAGAGAATTCTCTGGAATTGTTAGCCCTCAAACAATTCTCAAACAGATTCAAGGGATTCGAATTTCTAGCAGAGCTCAAATTTCTGTAAGGGATTGTGTTGCAATCAGGGCAAAATTTCTTCATCCTATCCAAATCAAATGCCCTTCTCTTCACATTATCAATTAAACAACCGTAGCCCTACAAACACAAACAATCCCTCGTTCACATTTCTTAACCTAGACGAAATTTCCAAGTAACATTCATAATCATCAAGATTCATGAGCAGAACATGATTATTATGGAAATCAAATGCCAGATTAACAGTAATCGATCGCCATGGAAACAAAAATGTAGAACCAAACAAACATATGTAGCAGAAATTTGTATTTCCAAGAAAATGAATCGAATCGAATCGAACCTCAGAGACAAGCTTGAAGGCAATCTCAGCCTTGGGGTGCGCATTTTTGTCTGGATGAAGTTGGAGAGCTGCAAATCCAAAGCACATTCCTCAAGAAAACAAAACGAAACAAAATAGCGATCTCGTGAGAGAAAGAAAAGCGAAACTCACCAAGCTTAAGATATCTCCGACGAATAGAATCGATTCCGGCGTCTTGTTCGACCTATGAGAGTCATCCATTAACAAAAGAAACAAAGAACACAAACAAAAATCCATAAGAAAATGAGGAGAAAAAACGTACTCCGAAAAGGCGATACCAATCGAGAAAAGGGCGGGAAAAATGGCGGTGAGGACAAGAGACTGAACGGGCGGAGAACGAGCAGATTTCAGCGGCCAAATCGGATTTGAAATCGGAATCAGGAGCCATCAAGATCAACTGAAATGGAGATTGAAGACGAAGAAGAAGAAGATGGAGCAGTTCAGAGGGAGAAGGGAGAAGTAAGAGGCAGCGCTTGCGGGGCAGAGTTCATAATTTTGGTTACTTTTCATTTCATAGTGGATTCAGTTGGTATTTAGTAATATGGAATGAAACCAAATAACAATAATAATAATAATAATAGTAATAATAAACAATTTCTACATTTGCCACGTGGATATTTACCCATTTTATTTTAAAAATATTATTGAACTTTAACAAATTTTATTAATACTTTTTATTTTTATAAAAATTTAATTTTTTTTTTTTATTTTCTATATATACAATAAAAATATTTATCGACACTTCATCACTTTTAAAAATAATTTTTAAAAGTTTATGAGTATGGTTAAGACTTAATAACGATGAAAATATATTTTTAATATTTTTCTTTAAAAATTTTAAAGATGTTTTTGAAATCTTTAAAAGGTTTATAAGTATTTTTGAAGTTGGGCGGGTCTATTTTCTTGAATGAGAGTTGGTCTTCCCGCCGATCCACGAAAACTGTCTGTTTCAGGCAGAATGGAGGGTTCCGGTTGTGGTCCGACATGTTGTGAGTACTGAACCTGAACCTATTTATTCAATCAAAGACTCGGTCAAGCAGCTAATTCATTTAGTCCACTGTAAACTCATGGACCTAATTTCACTCCTTTTCTTTGACTCTATTGAGTTTACAGAGTGAAATAAGGTTCAGGAAGGGGCGAACGAGACCGAGTATATGTCGTAAGAATTTGAGAATTTATGCAAGGAGCAGGCAGGGCATCCAACATCAACTCACGATGCCTCAGTTTTTTCGCTTTTTCCGGCCCTTTGGCTAGTCCGGAGAAGGTTTAGGAGCAGTAGTTAAGTTTGAATGTAGATATCATGAACACGAGGTGCAGGATACCAGGTCGAGAAACCTAAAACTTTTGAAAATTGACGGGTATTTTTTTTTTTTTTTAAATTGCTATTAATTTAAATTGCACTTTGGAGACGTATTATGTCATCGGAAATATATTAATTTATTAAGATTTTTATTTTATTTTTTAGTATGAAGATTATGTTGAAAAACGAAAATTATGTATTTACCTTAATTCCTGCAAATTCTGTGTAAGAATTCTCCGATCTCTACTAAAATAAATGAAAAATGAAATAGATAATGGAGCTGCTTCTCCATCCCGCCCACCTCGTGGACACAGCTAATACGAACAACAATTTGAGAAAGACTAACCCCTACCTTCCTTGTTGTAACCTTTTGTGTTGTCGTTCTCTTCATTTTTGGACGAACAATTCCATCTTCTACAAAAGGTATGAATGTTTTGAGCCTCTAAATGTGTGAAAAAGACACGTTTTGAGTTCTAGCCAATTGAAAATTAAATTTATTAACGGTACCGAATGAAACAAAACAGATAAACATAAATACTACACAACCAAACTGTTTGAACACGTTCCAAAATTGTGTTAGTATGTTTCATTTACGATTATGGTAAGAGTAAGATTATTAAGCTCGAAAATGGTAATATTAATTAGTTGTATAATTAAGGGTAGAAAGAATTGACAATTAGTCGCATTCCCTATAGTACATTTGAAGCATTTTAGCTTTGATGATTTTAGTGAACGGTTTGTATTAACACAACATGAAATAGTAAAGGCCTATTTAATATGAAAGCTTGTAAAAGAGGTTTAGAACGAGCATGCAGCCATGAACAACACGTCTTAGACAAACATGACCAGGACATCCGACATGCGAGCATAAACAACACGTTTTAGACAAATATGACTGTAACAGAGAGCACGCTCAAGATCAAAAGGGGTGATAATAATTGTATGGGAACAACTGAATCCAATAAAAACAACCGTTGAACTTTTTTTAAAAAAAAAAATTTGAGACTCGAACGTGTAAAGTTATAGTTATCGAACAAAACAAGAAGGTGTAAAGATGCGTTGGACAAGAAATTGGGTCCAGGGTGGGTTGAAAAAAAGTTTCCCTAAACCCTAAACCCTAAACCCTAAAACAAAAGGTTTGGTTTTGAATGAGGAATGGGGTAACTTGAATTTCAAATTGTAGAGTGGGGGAGGAGTTTTGTTTTGAATAATTTAGTAATAATTTTATCTCAATTTAATTTTTTTTTTTTTTTTTTTTTACCCATTCATCGTGTTGGATGATGAATGTCTCACATCTAATTTATCTAATTTAAGGGATGATCATGAGTTTATAAGTGATGAAACTCTGAGATCTTTTGGGAAGTCCAAAACAAAGCACAAGAGCTTATAACTCAAAGTAGACAATATCATACTATTGTGGAGAGTTGTGTTCGGAGTTGTGTTCGTTTAACACAGAGAAGTTTATGAGCTCCCATTCATTGGAGCGAGTGGAATGGATTGCAAATTTTGTCCATTTGCCCAAAACCCAAAGAATGTTAAGAGTATTAGATTAATACAACTTTATTATATATTTGATGTGGACAAAGTCACATCATAGGGTAGATTTTTGAATTTCATGTTCTTTTAGCCTTAAATTTAAATAAATAAAAATTATTTAGAGCTCACAAGAATCACATTTTCTTCTTTATATATTAAAAAGGTTTATGATTAATTAAAGATCTCGCCGTTGGTAGAATAGGGAACGAAATATTTCCCTAAACGATAGAAAAATTTTCCTTTTTTTCTTTATACATTTTTTAAAGTTTCAAAATTTTCCTTTTTTTTCCTTACGTATACATTTTTTAAAACTGACAACATAACTGAACAATATCTAAAACTGACAACATAACTGAACAATATCTGTGACAACAATACATGAACAATATCAACAATACATAACTGAACAATATGAGCACTGAACAATATCCGTTAGTGATAGATTTGAACTATGAATGAAGTAGTAGCCAGAGCTATAAACTACTCTAAATGAACATGGAGTAGTAGCAAGAGACCGAGGCTAACTCCAATATATAATTAACAAAAGTATATAATATCTATTAATGGTAAACTTAAATTATATATCCATTAATGGTAAACTTAAATTATTGTAAATAATATCAGAGAGAAATATAAAACCTATCATTACAAATAAATAAATACATACAACAATGAAAATAATTAATTAAAAAATTCACGTGAAAAATATAAAAATTATAAATCATTGAGATTTTATAGAATGAAAAACGGAAACTGGTGAAAAATTTCAAGAGACAAGAACAAGCAAGAGGTAAGAGCGAGGAAAAAAAAATTGAAAAATAGAGAATTTTTAATAGAGCCCCCCACTCATGAGAGAGGGGCTTCCAAAAATTGACGGGCAAGCCCCCACCTGAAGTAGGGTGGGCGCTCGCTCGCCTTATGTACCATGTGTTCGTATTGGTAGGTGTCGGCACGACTAGTCGTCTCTATACGATCATTGACCAGTCGCCTTTCACCCCCTGACAGGTCGGGATGAACTAAAATTTAACCCAATAACGTTATTTATAGCCCCCCCTCCCCATCCCTTCATTGGGATTTTCCGATGTGGGAGCGCTTCCATCGCTTCTATTGCTATTGGCGGCCCACGTTCCATCCTCCTAATCTAAATGGGCTTAAGCCCGTCCGTTCCATTTAATTAAATATGAGGGTATAATTTTTTTAAAATAAAATATCAATTAGATAGCTATCGCTTAGCTTCAAAGTCTAGTCCGTGCAATTGAAATCGAAGAATTTATAGCTTTAAAGATGGAAAACATTAGTCGATGAATACACAGATTAGGCTGAGTTGGGTTAAGAAAAATTTATCAGACCAACACATAATTGTTTCATAATCCAACCAACCTAATTCTCTATTTTCGAGTTGGGCTGTCGGGTTGTGCAAAATTATGCATGATGTGGTTATTTGTGAGCGTGAATGGAGGTGCGGACATGAACGAGGGCTTCAAACACATGGCAAAGTAGAAGGTAAGAGGTGTGAAAATGATTGAAAGTGCATAGAAAAGCAATTGACTAATGAACTTGAAAAGACGTCAACTTTTAGTGTTGTTCTCGTCTTCAAATTGGTCACTACAAATAGCAAAAGACATATGGGTTTCTTCTACTAGGATTGTACCGTGTGGAGAAAAGCCAAGACATTCCTCTCCAATGTCCAACACCTTGAAATTGTGCTTCAAACAAGGTAGGCCAAACAAGAAATTATGGGTAATTACCTAACCCTTTCGACTACTAAATTTGTTGCATTTGGAGAGAAATTAGGTGGACAACGACAATATACAACCGATCAAAGTAAACAATATCTACTAATGATAGACTTAGACTGTTACAAATGGTATTAATGTCAGGTTTCGCGTGGTGTGCCCAGCAAAGACACTGAACCCCGACAAGGGTGAATTGTAAGATATCCCTAATAGATGTGTTTTATGTCGCCTATACGTAATAGATTAAAGCGTACAATATATACTAGCAGTGTACTTATATTATCACTAAAGTAGATAAAACAATACACAATCCGATTTTATGTAGGATCTTTAAAGCCTACCGCTCATCCCATACACGAAAGATTAGAATTTTATAGGTTTCTAGAAAAGAAGCATATTTGGTGTGTTGCTGGTTGCACCCACAGATTAAATGTTGGTGTACTATTGAACACCAAACTTTGTACATTCAAGTCTTCAACTCTCTTGCAATGCATTCTCCTGGGCATAATTTGGATTTTCCACGTGTCACCATTGAATTATTAATTTTTTTTATACGTCCGTATTTTCTATATTTTTACATATTTATAAGTTCGACAATCGACAATTTTATTATATCGTAAAAACTTGATAAATAGTGAAATTTTCATATAAATAATAACACGTTTAACCTTTATAATATTTATTTATATAAAATATTTATCGCATCAACATTTTTATTATTCGAAATTTATTAGAAAATTCTCAACTTTATTCGAAGAACTAAAAAGTATTTTATTTATTAAATATATATATCTTTTTTAAATTAAAAAAAACACACTATTTAAAGTTTGACATTGGTACGAGGATTTTGTCATTTTTGGTGATTTTTCTAAATGAAATCTCCTTTTTAAGGGATTAGATTAAGTAGTCGGCAGCTGGAGTTGAGCAGGTTCATGAACCAAACCGATGTGGTTCCCCCACTTGCATTAAACATTAAACATTATATTATAATCTATATATATATAAATCTTAATCATTGGCTTATTATAAAGTATTGTATTATTATTATTTAGTGGGCCATTATCAATTATCAATTATCAAATCCTTTCCCAAATCTAACGTTAATAACGACAACACAACTTTAAACTTCACAAAAACACACCCAATTTAATATCTTAATTTTTATAAACTCTTTGTCTCATCCGTAACATTATCTCATTAACATACCATATTGTAACTAAAACATGTAACCTAACTCGACAAATTTCTTCGGTTGATGGATGTGTTCGTCGATAAAATCTGACATCTATTTATTTATTTTAGTTGTCAAATTTTTAATGGCGGGTAGGAGAAATTCTTATTCGGGTATTTTTAGAGTTGAAAATTTTGTTGTTGATATATGAGAAGATCATCGACCCACCAGGGGTCCGCCGAGGGCTCCACCGGGGGCGAGGGGTAGAGACCCAAAATTGATTCCAAGGTGGGTTGGATGTTGTTTGGTGGGAGATGTTGTTGCGGCGGTGGCGGTGGCGGCGGCGGTGGGTGAGTGAAGTTGAGTTTGGCCTTTTTGCCTCTGATTCTTACGGCGGCTTGGTCGTAAGCTATGGCAGCTTCTTCGGCGGTGTTGTAGGTACCGAGCCAAACACGGAGGCCCTTTTGTGGGTCTCGAATCTCGGCGGCCCATTTTCCCCACGGCCGCTGCCGGATTCCCCTGTATTTGGTTTTGCGAATTTTTTTAGGCTTCTTCACTTCACCGGCAAGTCCCTCCGCCGCCGCCGCCGCCGCCGGAGCTTCTTCACAGCCGTCGGGGCTCTCAATTTTGACTAACATAATAAGAATCAAAGATTAAGAAAAAGACCCAATAATTGAATTGAATTGAAGAAACAGAGAGGGAGTAGTGTACCTTGAGAGGGGTGTGAAGAATTGGCGGAGAGGTTGTGGTCGAGGCCGAGGAGGTCGGAGAAGGTGGTGTCGACGACGGGATCGGAGATGATAGCGCCGCCGCACATGTTGATGGAGTGAGGGAGAGAATGAAATGAAAGGGTATTTATAAGGGGAGGAGGCGACGGTTATAACGTAAATAGAAGTTACCAAGAAACGACAAATCGGCATCAGATTTTCTTGACCATATATTATATAATATATTCCTTTTTATTTATAACTCTCGTCCGTTTCCCTTTTTCTTTTTTTATAAATCATTTCTTCTTCTCTTTATTCGGGCATCTTATAATATCGTGAAATTTAGACATATATCAATCGGGCGTACGTTGGATTGGATTGGTGATTACCACAATTCGAACGACGTTGATAGTCCAATTTGTTTGATGATGGAAGTCCCACATCGACTAATTTAGAAAATGATCATGGGTTTATAAGTGAGGAATACTAAATCCTTTGGTATGAGGCCCAAGCCCAGAACTTATACTCAAAGTGGACAATATCATACCATTGTGGAGAGTCGTGTTCGTCTAACACAATTCATTCCACACACAGTTTAGTTGATCTTCATTAATTATTTATCTATATTAAGTAAGCATTGTGACGTATAATTAAATGCGGTGATGCAATGAAAATTTATAATTACAAATTTACCACACACACTTTCCATTTTCTTACCATTTTCTTAGTAGTTGAAGCTTAATGGACAAAAACTTGATTATAAGAAACACCAAACTAACTTATAATACTTATTATTCCTATTTACCTTAAATCACCTATTAGAATAACTTTTTAACTTCAAACACTAAATAAATATAAATCTAAAAGTTCCGTAACAGCTCAATCCCAAATCGCCATCAGCCTCACGGGTTTAAAACATGTCTACTAGGAAGATGTTTCCACACCCTTGCAATGAATGTTTCGTTCTACTCTCCAACCAATGTGGGATCTCACAATCCACCCTCTTAGGAGGTAGCATTCTCGCTAACACACTGCCTAGTATCTGACTCTGATACCATTTGTAACAACCCAAACACACTGCTAGATATCGTTTGCTTTGGCCAGTTACGTATCACCGTCAGCCTCATGGTTTTAAAACATGTCTACTAGGGAGAGATTTTCACAACCTTATATGCTTAGTTCTCCTCTCCAACCAACATGGGATCTCACAATCCACCCTCTTGGGTCCAGCGTCCTCGCTGGCACGCTGTCTGGTGTCTGGTTCTGATACCATTTATAACAGCTCAAACCCACCGCTATTAGATAGTGTTTGATTTTAAAATGCATCTTTTGGGGAGAGGTTTCCACCCCCTTACGATGAATACTTCGTTCTCCTCTCCAACCAATGTGAAGTCTCACAATATCAATTAATCATTAATATAGATATCAAACCCATAAGCAAGACCTTATGCCCGACCCGACCCTAGGCGCCAACAATTCCTCAGATATAACCTTTATGATTGGCTATTTAAAATACAGTGGGATCGTTCAAACAAGACGAGACATCTTCCAAACGATAAATAGGGAAGGAGCCCCCGAATTTGGCCTTTTTGTTTAAGTAAGGGCAGCTCACTTTTTTGACTAGAAGGAAGTGAGATAGCATTGGTTCTTTCGGTAAACTGATGCATGATCTGAGACTCCCATGTCCCACTGACCCTTCGAAAAAGACAGGTCGTCAAATGGCTCATAGGGAGTCAGAAGCAAGCGGAGTCAAAGACAGGTCAAACTCACATAAACAAAGGGGGAGACACATTCACGAGGACTAGCCAACTATGCTATAGATATCTAACTTTCGGGTAAGAGTATGAACGTGAATCACAGCAGCACAAGATCAATGAATCACAGCACAGTTTTTTCTTTGTTATCACAAAACAATACAAGCAATGCATGTTGAAAACATCAGAAGGGTCACACATACAAAACCAAACCATGTAATGGAAACATTGAGTCATTCCACCAGCATATTCAGATAGCATGAAGGGAACCCGTGTAATTCTATATTCAAGAAACTACATGAACAAAAGTTGTGATACGAACCTTTAGTTTGCCAACTTCGTCAACCGGTGAATCGTGCTTCTTGCAACTCTGTTACCCGGATCTATCTTCAAGACAGCCCTCAGGTCTTCGGATCCTAGTTTGTACTTCTCCATACTTTCATACAAAAGCGCACGTTGAACAAGAACAGATACATTTGCATCATCTTGATCCAATACCTGCACAGCACAGTCAAGGATATGCCTTTCTTATAAGGAACGGTAGAAGACATGAGATTTAGTAGAGTATGTTATCTAAGCAAAAAACCAAACACCGGAAACCAATAATCTAAGAAGTTGTCTGCTAACTACTCCAGTGAGCTAACCATTTTGTAGCTCCCAGTTTTTCCCCCTCCATCAAACAATGTCTATGGTGTCACCTCCAAATACCGAGACACACCAAAGATAAAGTGTGAGATTTCACATCGGTTGGAGAGAGGAACGAAACATTCTTTATAAGAGTGTGGAAACCTCTCCCTAGCGGACGCGTTATAAAACCTTCCGGGGAAGCTCAGAAGGGAAAGCCCAAAGAGGACAATATCTGCTAGCGTGGGCTTGAGCTGTTACTTTTCTTTTTTCCTTTTATAAGAACCGAGTTATGATAGCAGTGAACAAAGGACCACTCCAGATTTCCTTCTAACTAATGTCTCTGTTACTTAGGCCTAGAATTCAGGGTGTCTATAGTTGATACAAACATAGTTTCCAAGTTAATAGGTATATAAGGCTAATATGGTACCTTCACCTTCAAAGAATGCACGAAAAGGGGCGTAATAGCAGATTATTAGAGAATTTGGATCTTTTACCTTTGTACAATCAACCACAGCTTTCTTATATTCCCCAACTTCTTTGTAGCATGAAGCTCGTGTCGATAAAACTTCAACTATGGCAGCGTTATCACCAGCTTTCTCAAAAAGAACCACAGCCCAAGAAAGCCACTTAATAGCATCGGCGTATTGTCCCTGCTTGTAGACATCGACTCCCTTGTTCTTTGCCAAAGAAGCTGTCACCCCTGCGGGAGGAGGTGGAAGTCCCTCAATCTCAGTAGTTGAACCATCCATGTCATGACCACCTCCCCCGAACTCTGAATCGAATCCCCAATCATCGGCATCCAAGGATTGCGGCGCTCCAACTGCTTCAGATGTCACTGAAGCACCTCCAGCTGAGGCTTTGGATGAGCTAAACAGCATATCAAGTGGATCATCGACAGAGGTTTGAACAGTATCTTGAACCTTGGAACCAAAATCCATTGAAGGCATTCCAAAACCATCCATGTTTATGTCAGAATGAAAACTTGATCCCTTGAAACCGACATCACTCCCACTCGGTCCGCTCGAGGGAAATGCTGTAGTGCTTGGATTTGAAGCATTCTGGAAATCCCCAAATAAGTCTTCGTTTGAATTGATCTTTTGACTCTTACTTGTTGAATTCAGATTCCCGGATGATTTAGATCCGAAGTCAACTAAAGAACCAAAGGGATCCTTGCTAGAGCTCGTCTTACCACTGCCGATGGTTGAACTCATGCTTGGACCTCCAAGATTCGGAGCCTTGATATTGGTGGTATTACTCTGATTACTATTCCTACTGCTAAGATTATCAAAGCTCCAATTTCCACTATTTTTACCCAGATTACTACTAGCTTTAGGCAGCGAATCGGCCATATTTCGCATCGAAAACGAATTTATATTCGATGCGGCACCCGATGACACCGAAGCCGGAGCAGCATTCTTCAATGGAGCATTCGCATTGCTCTTACCCGATCCCAGGGAAGAACTTACCAAATCGCCAAACAGATTCGGATTCTTTTCCACAATTCCAATGCCTGCAGTGGAACCAGAATTCGCCGTCGAACACCAGCTCTTCCCAAATATATCACCGACCATGGAAGAGGGCGGATTGGTCAAGTTGGGCTGCGCCGGCTGATGCGTCCATGAGGGCTTGTTAGGCTGCCAGGGCGGCCTCGTCTGTGTCGAGGAATACGAAGAACTAAAGGAAGCGTATGAAGAATATGATGGGGTTTTGTTTTTCTGATCGTTGAGTGATTTGGAGCGAGAGGTTCCAAGTCCCAAATCGAAATCGAAATTCTTCCCAAGATTAGAATTCATGGCTAGTTGAATTCAAATCCCTAGATAAGGAATCAAATTAAGAATTGAAAAAGGATCTACCCTTTTCAGAAGCGTACCTAAGCGGAAGAGATCAAGGACTCGGCAATCAGGTGGAAAAACAACCTATAGATCCGACGACAGTGGAAGGCGGCGGCGGCAGCGGAAGGTGCGGCGGAAGATGGGTAGAAATGGGGACGGTGGTGCGGGGCAAGGTTCCAAAGAGTCTCTCGTCAATCGCCCTCTCTGGTTCTTTGTAGCCTCACCGACCTGACTCTTGCCGGTCAATATATAGTTTTTATCATTTTTTAATGTAAATAAAATAAAATAATCCAATATTTGTGAACAGTCAGGTTCATCTAACCTGATATGAGAGTCATGCCCTAAATTTAGTCATGCCAATAGATGGGTAATCCTCAAATATCGAACAAAACACTCCAAAAGATAAAGGAGTCAAGCCTCTCGAAGGGCAGAAAAAAATGACTAAGACTCCAAAGGAGTCGAGCCTTGATTAAGAGGAGGTGCACTTTGTTCGAGGGGAGGTGTTGGATGATGAAAGTCCCACGTCGGCTAATTTAGGGAATGATCATGGGTTTATAATCGAGGAATACTCTCTCCACCGGACAATGTCGCGGTGTTGAGCACGAGATTATATTCTCTATTTCAACCCATATTATATATATATTAAAAAATTAATTAATTAATTTTAAGACTCTTCCGAAAGTATTTGATGTATGTTAGATTTATTATTTTTTATTTTTAATTATAAAAAACTATGTTGTAATATTAAATAACACCGGAATAAAAATAAGACAAATTAAAAAGAAAAATATATAGATGAAATACGCTTTCATTCTTCTTTCACTGATCGACACGTACAAAAATGTCTCTTAAAACTTGTATATCTAAGTCAAAACCCACCGCTAGAAAATGCAAATACGCTACGAATACACTGAAATTGACCTTATTTTAAGTCAGTGTAGGAGGGGGGCAGCCCTAATGATGCTAAAATGTTGAATTAAGAACGGTGAAGGTGTTGAGAGCACCCATGCAATTGAAGCGCCCAAGTTCATACTTCTCCGGCGGGTGAGTGGCGGTGAGATTGATGTAAGAAAGGTGAACGTTGTTACAAGGCATGGTTGAACTGCACTCTATATTTACTGCGAACTTAGTGTTGTAAGTTCCACTGATGTTTCTCATGTTCATCTCACTCAGCTTCACACTTTGATGACTGATAAAACATAAAACACGAACACTTCGTTACTCGAAGCAACAAAAAAGAGAGCTATCAACTCCCGTTACGTATCACAGTCAACTTCACGGTTTTAAAACGTGTCTTCTAGGGAGAGGTTTCCACACCCTTATAAGGAATGCTTCGTTCCCCTCTCCAACTAATGTGGGATCTCGCAATCGACTCTCATTGGGCCTAGTGTCCTCGCTGGCACACTGTCCGATGTCTGACTCTGATACTATTAGTAACAGCCCAAGCTCACCGCTAGCCGATACCCCAGCCTTATAAGGAATGCTTCGTTCCCCTCTCCAATCAATGTGGGATCTCGCAATCTACCCTCCTTGGGCCCAGTGTCCTCGCTGGCACACTGTCCGATGTCTGACTCTGATATTATTAGTAACAGCCCAAGCCCCAACCAATGTGGGATCTCGCAATCCACCCTCCTTGGGCCTAGTGTCCTCGCTGGCACACTGTCCGATGTCTGACTCTGATACTATTAGTAACAGCCCAAGCCCACTGCTAGCCGATATTGTCTACTTTGGCCTCAAAGGTTTAAAACGTGTTTGCTAGGGAGAAGTTCACACCCTTAGAACTAATGATTTGTTCCCCTCTCCAATCAATATGGGATCTCGTAATCCACCCTTCTTGAGCTCAGTGTCCTCGCTGGCACACAGCCCGATGTCTGGCTCTGATACCATTAATAACAGCCCAAGCTCATCATTAGCAAATATTGTCTATTTTGACCAGAGAGGTTTCCACACCCTTACAAGAAACGTTTCGTTCCCCTCTCCAACCAATGTGGGATCTTGCAATCCACCCTCCTTGGACTCAGTGTTCTCACTGGCACATTGCCCGATGTCTGGCTCTGATACCATTAGTAACAGCTCAAGCCCACCGCTAGCAAACATTGTCCACTTTGACCTCACAGTTTTAAAATGCTGCTAGGGAAAAGTTTTTACATCCTTATAAAGAATGTTTTGTTCTTCCTCCAACCAATGTGGGATTTCGCAATCCATTAGTAACAGTCCTGTAATCAATCGAATTAGGCATCAAAATAGTTTACCTCTTTCATGTCACAAGAATGGTTAGGACAATAACGTTGATCTATGATAATGGGATTTGAGACATTGTTCATCACAATGTTTTGAAACGTCAAATGAGCAGCATTACTTGAATAATTTCCCGGCCATGTCTTGACCCTCACTCCATTTTGAGTATGACTTATGGTACAATTCTCCACTCTTATTCCTATCACATCCATCTCGTTCTTGTACCTCCCTAGGCTCCCAACGCTGCATTACATCGTAAACGTCACAACCCAATTCTTTAAAATAATTAACTTCGAAAGGATTAAACAATACCTAATTCCATGACCTGGGCCCATCTAATATTCGAAACTAATACGTCGAAGCTACCAGGTCCAATGGAAACACAATCGTCCCCGACTCCGATGTGGGAATTGACAACGTTAATATTGGTGGAGTTACTAATATGGATGCCATCGGTGTTCTGACTATTCCAAGGCGCCATAATATTAAACCCATAAAGATGAATATGGTCGCACCCATGCATGGCTACGTGAAAGCCCTTGCTATCTACAAGGCTTATGTCTTTCACTATCGCATGTGACACATCCGTCACCTTCAAAGACTATTTTGAAAAAAAAAAAAAGACATTCAAGTTTAAAATTTAGATACTTAATTTAGCTGCTAGTATTTTAATTATATGTGTTGGACGAACACGACTCTCGACAATGATATGGTATTGTCCACTTTAGGTTGTTTGTTTATAAGCTCATGATTATTCCCTAAATTAATCGATGTGGTTCTTTCATGATCCAACAATATGTTTACCGTGGTGAAAATGGGACAAGTCATGCGGTGGCGCCAGGCGGAGCCGAAGGACCAAGTTTGGGCGCCTTGGCCGTTGAGAACGGCGGATCCCTCGAGGCCGGTGAGGAGGAGGTGGCGAAAATGAGGACTTTGGGTGAGAGGTTGTTGAAACATGGGCCGGAAAATGTGACTCCGGCGACCAAGTAAGTGCCCTCCGGTATTAAGAAAATGGAGTCTCCTCTGAAAGCACAAGCTTCTTCCCACGCCGCCATAAATGCCTATAATGGGTTGAGTTGGTTAATCGAGTTACTCGAATCGAGTTATTTTTTTTAATTATTTAAAAAAATGGTACTTTATTTTTATATATCAAATATTTAACAGTCACAATACATCACTAATATTAATAAAATATATATATATATATTTTAAAAAATAAAGTAGGTTGAATGGGATTATAATCATATTTTTGAGCCATTAAAAAATAAAAATAAAAATAAAATTTTTTAAAAAATTAATAAAATTTAAAGGGTGTAATTTGGTAGATAAATTAGTGAAATTTTATAATAATAATAATAATGAAAATAAAAAAGTAATTTACCAAGCTGTTCTCCGTCTTCCCATCAGCAACTGCGCCATAATCATTTACATTAAAAACACCCCGTACACTCAAAGGAAATTCGCCGGAGGGCTCCGGCGCAAGAGAATCAAATCCACCGTCGGCAGATTCAAGAGGCGTGTCCGGGGAGAAAGTGCTTGCAGATACAGAAAGGGCCAGAAGAAAAGACAGCAAAAATGGTGAAAGCTCCATTGTTCTTGAAATTCTCGGATGCAAGAAATTATGGAGGATTGACCATCTGATGAATTGGTTGAATCACTTGGAGTTTCTTCCTCCTACTTATAGCTTGTTCGTTTCAGAACCTGAAATTAAAATTTCAATAAGGTTCGTTTCTGGTCGTATTTTCATTTAATTTCATTTAATTTTTGTTTGCCATTTCTTTATTGAGTTTTTTAGCCTTTGGTGAATGCCAGTTATTTAACTTTGCACCATGTTAATTTTGTTTGAAAATGAAGTAATGATGAACAATGTAACAATCGGAACTATTTTCTTGAATTTAGGGTTCTTATGTTTGATATGCTTATCGATCTTTTTTAGGGTTCTTCGGTTTGGCTTTTGATTCTGTAAATTCTGTAAGGAACAATGATCCGAAATAGAATTGCTACTCAAAATGTTTTTTGAATTAGATTGAATCTGAGAAGCATCGAGCCTCTGTAACATGACTTATGAATCATGTCATGTTACAAATTAAGCACAGAAGAATATCAGAAAAGTAAGCAAAAAAAAAAAAAAAAAAAAAAAAAAAAAAAAAAAAAAAAAAAAAAAAAAAAAAAAAAAAAAAAAAAAAGAAGAAGAAGCTTGAACTGTAGCCTGAAGGGTATCATTTGCAAGGGGGTGGAAATTGAACTCCTCTGTAGCCTACTTTTGCATTGGTACAAGTAGAAACAAATGGCAAGGATTTCTTTGGAGGGCCACTGTATTTCAAATTGATGTTAAACAACTCTATGTTTTGGCATGGAAACCGCTTACTGCACTTGAGATGAACTGCTACTGAAGAGATTGTGGATCCTTTGACATTAATGAAATGAACATCGCTGATTTTGACTCGTGATGGCTGCATTGCGTAATCGATTAAACAAGGTTAGTAGATAAGAAGTTGCATTGGAAGAAGCGGGGAGGGGTGG